>NW_020954547.1:2752091-2920766 GCF_900497805.2 Vombatus ursinus | reverse complement strand
CATCATCATCATCATCATCATCATCATCATCATCATCATCATCATCACTGATATAGTGTAGAGAGAGGGCTAGTGTTGGAGTCAGGAATAACTGGAAGCTATTACAGTAGTTCAGGTAAGAGGGCTTGAATTAGGGTAGTGGCCATATGTAAGAATATTGTTTGTCAGTCCTGTTTGACTGTTTGCGACCCCATTTGGGATTTTCTTAGCAAAGATACTGGAGCGTTGCCATTTCCTTCTCCAGCTCATTTTATAGATGAAGAAACTGAGGCAAATAGGGTTAAATGTCTTTCTGATTCCTGGCACTCTATATACTGTGCCACCTAGTTGCCTTGTAGAAGCAGATAAACACTACAAATGCTGAAGAAGTGGAACTGATAAGACTTGGAAACCAATTAGGGTAAGGGAAATGGGAAAGGGAGTGTGAGTAAGTGTGAAGAGTTGAAAACTACTCCAAGTCAGGGAACCTGGGAGACCTGAAGAATGGTGGTGTCCTGGACAGAAATAGGGAAAATAGGATGAGGAGTAGGTTTAGGAAGAAAGATAATGAGTTTTGTTTGGGGCGTGGTGAGTTTGAGATGCTTACAGTATATCCAGATGGAGATGTTAAACAGGCAGTTGGAAATGCAGGAAAGTAGAGCTCAGCAGAGAGCTGAGCATTAGATATGTAGATTTAGGGGGTCATTTCTATAGAGCTCAAAGTAAATCCATGGGAGTTAATGAGACCCCCAAGGAAGGGAAGGGAAGAGTCCAGGATGGAGCACTGGAATACATACAGACATTCCCTCCCCCTCCCTACCCCCACACTCACACATCACATAAACCATATCACATATACCACACCACACAAATACACATACACCACACATTTGGTATGTACCAAAAGGGTCCTCAAATGGGGCATCCAGAATTGAAAGGAATACTCCAGAGATCATATGATGAGGGTTACAGTAGAGATAGCACCTTCCTCTTTTCAGGCACAGTGCATTTTGGGATCACATTAGCTTTTTGCTGACACCTCAATCCCATTGACTCATTTTGACCTTCCAGTTACAGGTAAGCTCTGCCCATCAATCTAATCTACACTTGGCAGAAAAACAAACAAACAAGACTTTATTCCCAAGCATCAGGTACCATGACAAATATCACTCATGATCCTACAATGGATCTGCTGCATTTAGTTGAGTTTTTCACAATTTTTATCTTTGTTTTCTCTAAATTTGTCACCCTTGTTGTCTTTTAAAAACTTCTCTTGTTCTACAAGTTGTGGTATATGAATGTAACGGAATATTATTGTACTATAAGAAATGATAAGCCGACAGACTTCAGAAAAACCTGGAAAGACTTGTTTAGACTGATGCTGAGTGAAGTGAACAGAACCAGGAGAACATTGTACACAGTAACAGCCACGTTGTGCAATGACTAAGCTCTTCTCAGCAATGCAAGGATCTAAGACATCTCCAAAAGTCTCATGATGGAAAATGCTATCCACATCCAGACAAAGAACTATGGAACTATGGAGTATGAATGCAGATTAAAGCATACTATTTGTTTTTTTCTTTCTTCTGTTTTGTTTTGTTTCTTCTTTTTTGCGGTTCCTCCTATTGGTTCTAATTCTTCTTTACAACATGACTAATATGAAAATATGTTTAACAGGAATATATATGTAGAGCCTATATCAGATTGCTCACTGTCTTGGAGAGGGAGGCGGGAGGGAGTGGGAGAAAATTTTAAACTCAAAATTTTACGGAAGTTAATGTTGAAAACTAAAAATAAATTAATATTAAAAAAAGAAAAAAAGAAAATACAGTTGGGATAAAAAAAACTTCTCTTGTTCTAGTTTGTATTGCATTTATTCTGTGATTTCTTGTGTGCCCTTGACTGGACTGTACTCTTCATTGGGACAAGGACCTTGTCTTAACTGTCAGTAAGTCAATAAACATTCATTAAGTACCTACCGAGTTATAAGAACTGTGCTAAGCACTGGGGATACAAAGAAAGGCACAAATCAAAACCACAAAACCCCAGTCCCTGCCCTTGAAGAGCTTGCAATCTAATGGGGAGACAACAAGCAAATAACCATTGTACAAATAAACTATATTAGAGGATAAATTGAAGACACACAACAAAGGGAAGGCACTAGAATTGAGGGGGCTCAGGAAACCATTCCTCTGGAAAGTGAGATTTTAGCTGGGAATCAAAGGAAGACAGAGACAGTGATGAGGAGGGAGAAAATTCCAGGTGTGGGGAGGAGGGATGAAAGTGTAAAAGACTGGAAAGGTGGAGGGGGCCAGGTTAGGAATTTCTTTGAATGCCAAACATAGAGGATCTTATATTTGATCCCGGAGCTAACAGGGAACCCCTGGTGTTGATTGAGTGGGAGGTGAAATGGTCAGACCTGAGCTTTAGGAAGATCACTTTAACAGCTGAGAATGGACTGGTGTAGGGACAGAATTATGGCAGGAAGATCAACCAGCAGGCTACTGCCAAAGTCCAGGCACGAGATGGTAAAGAGAAAGGGTATATACAAGAAATATTATAAAGGTAAAATCAACAAGCCTTAGCAACAGATTTCACTCAGTGAAAGAGAGTGAGGAATTGAGGATAATACCTGAGGTTGTGACCCTTGGTGCCTAGGAGGATGGTGGTTTCCCTCAATAGTAATAGGGAAAACAGGAAGAAGGAGGGTTTGAGGGGAAAGATAATAAGTTCAGTTTTGGACATATTGAGTTTTGTCTATGGAACACTTAGTTGGAAATGATGTGAGAATGGAAGTTGGGAGAGAGCTTAGGGATGGACAAGTAAAGCTAAGTCATCTTAATGAAGGTGATAATTTGTTTAAGAGTTTGAGATGGGAAGGGCTAATGAGTAGTGAGAGTGTTGAGGAAAAACAAAGAGAAAGGAAAAGAACTCACTGGGCAAAGTACACAGAAGAGAACAGAAAGAAGTTCAGAGAAGCAATGTAGTTTTGTTACTAATACATTAAATTATATTTACATTTTAAAAAAGGAAGTTGTATGTAACAGAAGCTCACAGTTTCACGTTCTACCCTTTTTTTCTTTTTGTTTTATATTGAAATGTTCATGTTGGGTGATATTTGTTTATTTAATAATTTTAATATATGTACATATATGTATATATTTTACAGACAGTTCTGGATTTGAAGTCAGCTGCTCTGTCACGAGCTATTTACAGGACTTTGGGTAAATCAGGTGCCCTCTCTGGACCTCAGTTTCCTTACCTGTAAAATGAGGGGGTTGATCTTGATGGCCTCTGAGGTCCCAGTGAGTGATGTACACACACCCGAAGCATCTCTCCTTCCCCTGAAGTCCAGGGGTACTTGTTGTCTAGGCTTCTCATTTAGTACTTAGCTTACAGATGTCCATCTGATTCCTGACACAAAACCCAATCTTTTTAATAGGAATATTCTTCCTGTGATGCTGTGTGGCTGTGGATCATGGAATGGCACTATCCACAAAGAATCAAAATGGTGGATAACCCCAGGGAGAATGGGAAGACACCCAGTGGGCTGAAGGTGGTTGCAGCCCAAGATAACTGGGGCTCAAGTGTCCTAAAGGGAATGGTCCACGAAGCAGAGGATCAAAAAAAGGAGGTAGGCTGGTCATTTAGTGAAATGAAGGAATGCCAGATGGAATCAACAGAGTGGAAAGACCAAGAGGTAGATTCTGTGGAATACTCATGGCAAGATATGCACTGCATGAGAAGGTAAGCGCAGACTGTGTTTAAACTGATTAGATGGAGTATTCACATGAATCATGATATGAGCTGTCATCTCCATAGCACTTTAAGGTTTATAAAGCACTTTACAAAATCATCTTATTTGGGGGCAGCTAGGTGGCACAGTGGATAGAGCACCAGCCCTGAAGTCAGGAGGACCTGAGTTCAAATCCGGCCTCAGACCAAACACTTGACATTTACTAGCTGTGTGACCCTTGGCAAGTCACTTAACCCCAATTGCCTAAAAACAAACAAACAAAAAAAAAAAAAACAAAAAAAATCATGTTATTTGATCTTCACGACAACCCTGTGAGGTAGGTGCTATTATCATCCCCATTGAACAGATTAGGAAATTGAGGCACACAGCTTCATAGGATTCCATGATCACAGACCTAGAGATAGAAGAAACCTCAGAAAGCATCTAATCCAACCCCCTGATTTTACAGATGGGGAAACTGAGGCCCAAGAAGGTACAATGCCTTGCCCAAGGTAACAGAGGTAATGAACGTTGAAGGAAAGGTCTGAACCCAGGTCTTCCCGACTCCAGGTCCAGTACTCTATTCACCATATCCCATCAATTAATTAATGAAATCATGGAGCTATTGAAGTATTCTGCATTCTATTGTTATTTATGACAGATGTATGTAAAGTTTTCAAGAGAGTCAGAGAGACGATATGAAATATCAGGGCAGGTTTCTCCCCGGCCAGACTCTAAGCCACTTGAGGGTAGGGATGTTGTCCCATACCTTTGTGTCAAGTAGTGTCCTCAGCTAACTGTGTTCTTATTGTATCTGTGTTTGGGATTATGATTAATCAGGTGTTCCTGGGAGCAGGGACTGTGCCCTATCTGTTGTTGGCATTTATTCCTCCCCACCCCACCTAAAGCATTCTGCACAAGGGATACTCAAAGAGAACTTGCTTATTTTGCAGACATAATAAATAATAATGATGATAATAATAGTAAAACCATCTTGCTGGTGGACAAAAGTAGAGTGATTCCATGAGGGCACCTGTGGTTCTGGGCAAATGTCAGCACTGCAGGGCATGGGAACATCTCTGAATATGGGACACTTGTCAGATGGGTTCACAGCACCCCGACCCTGGTGTTTTAATTCATTAAGTGAAACCACAGCTCTTCCTAAGTAGGAACAGAGCCATTTCCTGGGGCCCACCCCCAGGGCCTGCCATGTTCTCCTGACCCCCAGCTGCTCGGATTTAGATTCCCCCAAAACAGGGGTCCTGAAGGGCTGCACGTGGAGCCACAGGCACCTGACAGGGTCTTCTTGCTCAACCCTTTCCTTTCACAGAGGAGCAACCTGAGGGCCCAAGATCACGTGGATAGCAAGGGGTCGAATCAGGATTGGAACCCATGGCCTCTACCAGCACATGGAGCTAGCTTTCCCACTGCATCATCACTCTTAGGGCTATAGGGGCAGCAGAAACCTGGGTCCATGTTACCTTTTGCCTTTTCCTCAGTGTCCAATTCTTCCAAAGCCAAAGTCGTATCTGCCTCAGGAAGCCCATTCCTGTCTCCAAATGATGGCCTGGATGTCACTGGGGTCGGGGGGGGGGGGGGGGGGGGAGGCGCCTTCCTTGATGGAACTCACACCCTAGACCAGCAAAGGACACAAAAATGCTGCTGGCTGCAGGGTGGCCAGGTGTGTGTTGGTGCTTTCCCACAACGACCCCGGAGGGGGAGCAAAGCCCACTTCTCTCTTCAGGGGAAGAGTTCTTCAGCTGGGCCCCTTCGAAAGCTCGAGGGGTCAGGAGAGGATTCTGGGACGCCGGCGGAATAAGGCAGAAATGACCCGGCTCTTCCCAATTCCGCCAAAAATAATTTGGAATGAAAGTGGCATAAATTCTGAGTGGCATAAATAATTAAAAGTCGTAGTAAAGCCCGTATCTAACTTAAGAAAACTTGGTCGGAAAGAGCCAACCTCCTGGACGTGGGCTTTGCCTCAAGGAAGCGCGGATACCTCAAGGCAGACACCTTGAATGAGTAAACCACGTGCCCTGGGGGCGGCTATGGGGGCGGGGCGGCGGCTGGTGTGAGGAGGGGGCGGGGCTGGGATGGGGGTGGGGTGGGCAGCCTCAGGTGCCAGAACTTTAGGCCTAGGGACAATTTTGGGGTCTGAGGGAGATTCTAGGACCCTCAGCGGGCACTGACGCCGGCCTGGGAGCCCAGGTGCGATATCCAGACAGGGATCCAGGCATCAGGCTGTGGGCGAGGAGGGGGACGGGAACACCCGTGAGAGTGGTGGCAGAGGGGCGGCCCGCTGGCCTATGGGCACCCCCAGGAGAACAGAATCCCTGGTTTTGATTCTTAGGCAGAGGGCTAAGCTGAAGCTTATAACCTCAGGAGGGACATCAGGGAGTAAAAGCATTTGAGGTGACAGCATTGCTGCGGGCCCTGGTTGAGGCTCTGGGGTGCAGAGAGGAAAATCTGAAGTAAAGCCCTCCAGAGAGAGCTCAGAAAACAACAGCTGGAAAACCTGAAGCTACAGACTTTATTTCCCCACACCTCACGAAATGAGCCTGCCTGTAATGCAAAGTTAACAGCCAAGAAATAAGCCACTTTAAAAAAAGGGGGGGGGGCGGTAAGCAAAAGAGAAAGAACTTGACCATAGATAGCTGCCGTTGGGGTTCAAATTCAAAAGAAGATCATGAAGTTACAATAGCTACTTCTGTTTTAAAGAAAAACGAAAAATGGTCATGAGCTCCAAAAGGGTTCTTGGAAGAACTTAAAAAGAATTTTAAAAATCACAGAGATTGAGGAAAAATTCAGGGGGAAATGTAAAAAAAAAAATTATGAAAAAAAATTCAACCAATTGGGAAAAGAGGTCCAAAAACTTACAGAAGAAAATAACTTCTTAAAAATTAGAATTGGGCAAGAGGAAGCCAATGACTTCATAAGATGCCAAGAAATAATAAAATCAAAAGAATGAAAAAAAAGAAGAGAAAATGTGAAACATCTCATTAGAAAAACAACTGACCTGAAGAACAGGTCAAGGAGAGACAATATATGAGTTCTTGGACTCTCTGAAATTTATGGTAAAAAAAAAAAAGCATAGGCACTATACTTCAAGAAATTATTGAGGAAAATTATAGCTAAGTTTCAAAACACTCAGGTCAAGAAGAAAAATACAAGTACTAGAAAAAAATTTAAATTTAAAAATTAAAAAAAAATTAAATTTAAATTTATCCTGTACAGTCAGGATAACACAAGATTTAGCAGTTTCTACATTAAAAGATTGAAGGGCATGAAACATTATATTCCCAAGAGCAAAGGATAACCAAGAATAACTTACTCAGCAAAGCTGAGTGTAATAATGCATGGGAAAAAATAATATTTAATGAACTAAAGGACTTCCAGGTATTTATAAGGAAAAGACTAGAACTGAAAATGTGACCTACAAGAATCTGTAGAAACACAAGAAGGTAAACACTGAAGACCAATTATAAGGAGGGATTTAATAAGGTCAAACTGTTTACTTCTTATATGGGAAAATATTTTCTGCAACTCTTAAGAATGGTGTCATTACTTGGGTAGTTTGAAAGAGCATACGTAGATAGAAGGCTTGAGGTTGAGTTATGTTGGGATGATCCTAAAAAATAAAATTGGGTAGGGACAGGTAAAATGGAGCAATTATCTCATACAAATGAGGTGTGAATGGAAGAACTGTTACAGTGGAGGGTAGGAGAGGTTGGAGGGCTGGTAGTGCTAGAATCTTATTTTCTTCAAAACTTTGTTAAAGATGGAATAACATATACATCTAGAGGAGTATAAAAGTCTTCCTAACTTACAAAGAAATAGGAGAAAAGGGGATAAGAGAGTAATTCTTAGAAGGGGTATAGATTAGGGAGGCAGTGGTTAGAAATAAATTCGGTGTTTGAGGAGGGAGGAAGAAAAGGAAAAATAGTGAGAAAATATAGGGTGGAGGGAAATGCACAACTAGTAATTATAACTTTAAATGTGAAAGGGATGAACTCCCCCATAAAAAGGTAATGGAAAAGCAAAATAGATTAAAAAACCAGAATCCAACAATATGTCGTTTATAACAAAAACACATTTAAAAATGAGAGATACACATAGAGTAAAAATAAAGGGTTGGAGTAGAATTTATTATCTTCAGCTGATGCAAAGAAAAGCAGAGGTAGCAATCATGATCTCAGACAAAGTGAAAACTAAAATAGATTTAATTTAAAAAGACAGGGAAACTATATTATGGTAAAAGGTACCATAGATAATGAAGTAGTATCAGTACTAAATTTATATGCATCAAATGCTATTGCTTCCAAATTTTAAAGGAAAAGCTAAATGAATTACAGGTGGAAATAGATAGCAAAACTATAATAGCAGGGGACTTCAACCTTCCCCTGTCAGAACTAGATAAATCTAACCAAAAAATAAGAAGTCAAGGAGATGAGTAGAATCTTAGATAATACTAGATATGATAGATATCTGGAGAGAAATGAACCGGAATAGAAAGGAATATACCTTTTTCTCAGCGGTACATGGTGCCTTTTATTAAGTCATTAAAAACTTTATAGTTAAATACAGAAAAGCAGAAATATTAAATACATCCTTTTCAGATTATAATGCAATAAAATTGTAATTAATAAAGGACCACCGAAACACAAATTAAAAATTAATTAAAGGCTAAATAACCTATTCTTAAAGAATGAGTGGGTTAAAGAACAAGTCATAAAAAAAAATAATTTTATTAAACAGGATGACACTAATTAGACAACATACCAAAACCTAGGGGATGCAGCAAAAGTAGCAATCAGAGGAAAGTTTATCTCTAAATGCTTATATCAATAACAGAGAAAAAGCAGACCAATGAAAAGAGCAATTTAAAAAAAATAAAAAGAACAAATTAAAAATTCCTAATTAAATACCAAATTGGAAATCCTAAAAATTAAAAGTGAGATTAATAAAATTGAATCCAAGAAAATCATTGAATTAATAAATAGAACCAGGAATTGGTTCTATGGGGAAAAAAAACTAATAAAATAGATAAACCATTGCTTAATATTATTTTTAAAAAGAGAGAAAACCAAATCACTAGTATCAAAAATGAAAAAAGAAACTATACCACCAATGAAGATGAAATCAAAGCGCTTATTAGGAATGATTTGCCTAATTATATGCCAATAAATTTAACAATTTGAGTGAATGGAAGAATACTTTTAAAAAATATAAACTGCCTAGATTAGCAGAGGAGGAAATAGAATATTTAAATAAACCAATTTCAGAAAAAGAAATTGAACTTGCTAAGAAAAAAGTATCAGGACCAGATGGATTTACAAGTAAATTCTATCTAACATTTAAAGATCAAATAATTCCAATATCAAATAAATTATTTAGAATGATGGGCAAAAAAGGGGTCCTACCAAACTCCTTTTATGAAACAAATATGGGGCTGATACCTAAACCAGGAAGAGCAAAAACAGAGAAAGAAAATTATAGACCAATTTCACTAATGAATATGGGTGCAAAAATCCTAAGTAAAATACTAGCTAGCAGACTATGACACTATGTCAAAAAGATTATACATTGTGACCAAATAGGATTTATGCCAGGAATACAAGGATGTTATAAAGAAAACTATCAACATAATTGATTATATCAATAGCAAAAGGAAGAAAAATCATGATTATTTCAATAGATGCAGAAAAAGCTTTTGACCAAGTACAACATTCATTCCTATTAAAAATACTGGAAAACATAGATACAAATGGATTTTCTTTAAAATGATAAGAAGTATCTACCTAAAACCATCAGCTGTTTGTAATGGGGGCAAGCTAGAAGCCTTCCCAATAAGATCAAAAGTAAAACAAGGATGCCCATTATCATCAATATCATTCAATATTGTATTAGAAATGCTAGCAATGGCAGTAAGAGAAGAAAGAGAAACTGAAGGAATAAGAATGGGCAATGAGGTAATAAAACTATCTCTTTTGCAGAGAATATTATGATATACTTGGAAAACCCTAGAGATTCAACTAAAAAGTTAGTTGAAACAATTCTTTTGGCAAAGTATCAGGATATAAAATAAACCTGCGTAAATTATCAGCATTTCTATATATTACCAACAAAACCCTGCAGGAAGAGATAGTAAGAGATGCCTCATTTAAAATAACTGTAGGCTGTATAAAATACTTGGGAATATATCTACCAAAACAAACCCAGGACCTACATAAACATAATTATAAAACATTTTTTATATAAATAAAGTCAGGTTTAAATAATTGGAGAAACATTAGGTGGGCAGAGCTAATATAATAAAAATGACAATTCTACCTATTTGATATCATCCCAATTAAATTGTCAAAAAATTATTTTATTGAGCTAGAAAAAATAAAAACAAAATTCATTTGGAAGAACAAAAGGTCAAGAATATCAAAGGAATTAATGAAAAAAATGTAAAGAAAAGGAGGGTTAGCAGTAGCAGATCTTTAAATATATTATAAGACAGTAATTATCAAAACTGTCTGGCACTGGCTAAGAAGTAGATCAGTGGAACAGAGTAGATATACAGTACACAGTAGTAAATTATTATAGTAACCTTATGTTTGACAAATATAAAGAATTAAGTTTTGGGGATAAGAATTCACTATTTGGTAAAAATTGTTGGGAAAACTAGAAAGCAGGCAGGTAGACACTGGACCAATATCTTACACCATTTACCAAGATAAGGTCAAAATGGATACATGATAAAGATTTAAAGGTAGATATCATAAGAAAATTAGGAAACAGGGAACATATTACCTATATTTATGGATAGGAGAATTTATGAATAAACAAGAGATAGAGATCATTGTGAGATGTAAAATGGATAATTTTGATTACATTAAATTAAAAAGGTTTTATACAAATAAAACCATTGTCAAAATTAGAAGGAAAGCAGAAAATTGGGGGGGAGAAATTATAGACAGTTTCTCATATAAAGGTCTCATATCTCAAATATATAGAGAACTTTGTCAAATTTATAAGAATATGAGTCCCCAAACAATAAATGGTCAAAAGATATAAATAGGCAGTTTTTCCATGAAGAAATCAAAATTATATATAGTTATATGAAAAATGTTCCAAATCATTATTGATTAGGGAATTACAAATTGAAACAACTTTGCGGTATCATCTCACACCTATGAGATTAGCTAAAACGATAGAAGGGGAAAACAACAAATGCTGGAGGGGATGTGGAAAAAATTTAGACACTAATACACTGTCAGTAAAACTGTGAACTGATCAATCATTTTAGAGAGCAATCTGGAATTATGCCCAAAGAGTTATAAAACTATACATGTCCTTTGACCTAGAAATACCATTATTATGTCTGTTTCCCAAGATGATCAGGGAAAAAGGAAAAGAACCTATATGTTCTAAAATATTTATAGTAGTTCTCTTTGTGCTGGAAAAGAATTGGAAATTGAGGGGATGCCCATCAATTGGAGAATGGCTAAACAAGTTGTGGTATGTGATTATGATGAAATACTACTATGCTGTAAGAAATGATGAGCTGGTTGATTTTGGAAAAACATGGAAAGACTTGCATGAAATAATGAAGAGTGAAGACTTGCATGAAGTAATGAAGAGTAAAATGAGAAGAATCAAGAGAATGCTGAATAAAGTAATAGCAATATTGTTTGAAGAACAACTGTGAACGTTAAGTAATTCTGAGTATTATAAATACTAAAATCAGCTACAAAGGACCTGTGAAGGAAGGTGCTATCCAGCTCCAGAGAAAGAACTGATAAACAGAAGTATGCAGAGTATGGTTTTACATGTATTTATAAATCTGTGTCAAATGGTGGCCTTCTCTAATGTGGAGTGGAAAGGGAGGGAGGGAGATAGTTTGGAACTTAAAATGTAACCAAAAATTAATTAAACTTAAAAAAAGCAAAAGGAGAACGGGACAGCAGAGGATGAGATGGAGAGATAGTGTCATGGAAGCAAAGAACATGACCTCGGACAGACTTCGGGAGACAGTGGAAAAGGGAAGGGCCTGGAGTGCTGTTGTCCAGGGGGTCATGAAGAGTCAGCCATGACCAAGTAACTGAGCAACAACCATAAAGAGTGTCTGAAAAGATCAGGGCTCTGTCCCAATAGCACCACCCAAGAGACCAGAGGTTTCTTTTCTTTAGGCTTCACTCTTAGAACACTGGGACCCCTATTTTTATCTCAAGGAAGATTTGAGTCGATGATGGTCTAGAATCGGCTGAAGGGATTGGGAATGTTTAGCCCAGAAAAGACCCAACACTAATTTTCACATATTTAAAAGGCTGTCATGTGAAAGAGGATCAGATTTGCTTTCCTTGGTCCAGAGGCAGAAAAAGGAGCAATAAGTAGAAGTTATAGAAATGTCAGTTTGGGTTCTTAATGAAAGGCAGTATCTTGTACATCAAGCCTTGGTGTCAGGAAAACTTGGGTTGAAGCCGGGGGTAAACTGGTAAAGTTTAACAATTGGCTCCTACCCCCCCAAAATTTTACACATAACACACTTTTAAGTTTAATCTGCATTATTGACATTTTCTCCATCACTTTCTTAAGTCTCTAGATATTCAATAAAACCATACTTCAAGCTCTGATTTATTGCTGATTTCCTAAATGTAAATGCTCTTGGGAGAGAGCTGGTTCCAGCACACTTTGGTTCAAGCCTTTCCTTTGATACATCCTATGTAGGGAACTGTGGGCAAATCCCTTAAACTCTAAGTGCTCCCAGACAACTAAGATTATAAATTACAGATTTCCTTATCTGTCCAATGAAGAGCTGGCCTAGGTGACATCTAAGGTCCCTTTCAGTTCCCAAGCTATAATTGAGGAAGTTGTCAATTTACATTGTTGGAAGGAATTTCCACAAAAGGTATTCCCCACACCAGTGAAATCACAGAACTGAACTCACCTTGAAGGCATTCCTCAAATCACATCTTAACAAACAGAGCTGTCTCCAAGTCAAAAAGGCTGCTTTGAGAAGTAGTGATATCCCCAACATCTGAGGTCTTCAATGGAAGCTAGATGTTTTAGAAAGGAGTTTTGTTCAAGCAACAGTTTAATTAGATAATAATAACAAGAATCCTAATACTCTATCCATTGAGCTACACTGCCTCTCCGAAAATGACCTCTGAGGCCCCCTTCAACTCTAGGATTCTATGATTCAAGATTTTGTCCAGTGTAGAATGTCAGACCTCTTTACTACAGTGTGTAAAGACTTCAATGGATATATAATAGATGGGTAGGTAAATTTCACGTTATTTTTCAGTTTGATTTTTCTGCCCAAAATGACACAATAAACAACATCACAATTAGGAAATGCTCCCTTGGTCTCTCACTCACAGAAATTTTTTTGATGGGGGAAAGACATAGACTCCTTTCCCCTTTGCCCCCAAATTCCTTTGAACTTCTCCCTTCCTTTCTAATTCTCCAAGCATTTCTTACAGCTGCTGCCTACAGTCTTTCAGCCTCCACCCACATTTCCTGTTTTCTGTTTTCTCATTCTTTTGTCCTTGCTTCCTCATAATTTCCGCACGGACACCAACAGCTCTATATCCCACTTTCACACAGATAAAGTGTGTTTTTTAGTCAGTAGGCTAAGCAAAGATTAAAATACAAATTCTAAATTAAAGTGAGGATGTTCCTCTTGCTGCAAGTTGGTATTATCTTTTGTCAAAAACTTGGCCTTTGGTCAAGCCCTCAATCATCCTTCAACAAGTATTTATTTATAAGTGTCTTTGTGTGCCAGGCACTATGCATAAATACAAAGAATGAAACAATGAGCTCCCATTCTCATGGGGGATACAACAACATGTACGTATGAACATATATGTATGTATATATATATGAACATAGATAAGCATATAGCATGAATATAAAGTTAATAAAAGTAATTGTAAACAAACAGAAGCATTTGGGGGTAACTGGAAAGACTTCTTACAGAAGATGGTGCCTGAGTTGCATCTTCTTGTTGTGGTTTATCCTTCGTTCTCAAAGAGGACCAATGACATCAGGAGGGTGATGTCTTGACTTGCAAATGAATCGGATTTAAGCAAGGCAGGACTGTGCAAAGTCTTCAGCCTCACTCCTCCAGATTCATCAGAGTCCAGTGGCAAGACATGGGTTAAGATGACTGGCAATGGCCTAGATGCAGTGGAAGACCCTGGCCTTTTTAAGCTAAAGTCTGTCCCAGGTTCCAGTTTGCCTGAGGCATCACTGGTTCAGTGATTAAAGGCTAGTTTCATCCTAAAGCAAGGAGGGAAAGAGAGTGTACATTCTAGGCTATTTTGTAGGATAGGATTTTCAGGAGAAGGACCTTAGAGTCTAATCTCATTTAACTGATGAGAAAACTAAGACCAATTATGTATTTTAAATCTATTTCTTTTTCAACTAACAATAAGCATTTATTAAGTGTTAACTATACCACACCCGCCCTTTCATTTCAAGGAGTTCCTTTAGAATAGGTGGTAAAAATGGACAGAAGTATTCTTGGTAGCAGGAATTGCTCACCCTCACTAGATGACAATTGGCTTTCAGCCTCTTTATAATCTTATGAATTCTTTGGAACAATTTTGGGTTGGGAAACAAGGCACAGGGATGTCTATTCTCATCAAACCTTTAGAAGATGTGGGATGGGGTGAATAAAGTTGGGAATCAGGCTACTTAGGTCGGAGTATGTTTTGCTGACTCCTTACCCAGAAAACATCTCTAGTGATAATAGTTTCCAGGGTGATCATTGCAAATACGTTGCAAATAATAGTGGCTAAACAGGAATGGGTTCCGTCAGGCATTATCAATCTGTGCACCTATCATCCCAACCTCAGAAAAAGATTTCATGCTGCCCACTACATCAACTGATGGTTTGGTGTACTCTCAATTCCAGTGAGTCCTCCCTCTGCTACTGTGCATTCTACAGTCATCTGAACTTGGGTCTGGCTGCATATCAAGAAGAAAATGGATGTCAAAGGTTCCCCAGTCAAAGTTGAGGAGCAACACCAAGTAACAGGTTTAAAGAACTTGGGAGTGGGGAGGAGAGTGCTGAGAATTGATTTGTCAGAATTTATCATCTGATACAAGATTTAAACTCAGGTATTCCCAATTCTGGGTACAGCACACTTATTAACTGTGCCACTGCTTATGTTTTGTGTTTATGTGGAATCTTCCTAATAACATTTAACACCAAGAAGACAGGAACCAGGTCATATTCATCTTTTGTATAAAAGCATTAATTAGGGGCCAACTGAACAAACAGTGGTCTGTGAATGTAATGGAATGTTATTGCACCGTAAGAAATTACAAAGACGACAATTTTAGAGAAATTTTAGGAGTCATATGAACTGATACAGAGTGAAGGAAGCAGAACCAGAAGAGAAATTTATATAATGACTGAAACGTAAAGGAAAATAGCTAAACTGTGAAAGACTACAGACTAAAGCATTATGATTAATATAATGACCAATCCCTACTCCAGAATACTGATGAAGCATACTGGTGAAGAGCTGATGGAATGGGGATGTAGTTAATGCTTGGTTTCCATTCACATGTGTATATTTGTTACAAGGGAAGGCTTCTTTTTTCCTTCAGCAAAGTGGAATAAGAGTTGAGGGGGATGATATATTTGAAAAGGAAGAATAGGGGAAAAAAGAACATCAATGTATTATTTTTAAAAAATAAACAGAAGAGAGCAGAAAGAAGTTCAGAAGAGGACATAGATATGGAAGGCAGTTGGAACTATCATGTTAAATTTGGATTATACAAATTTACATGTATATGTATACATGTATACATGTATATGTTTACATGATATGTACACAAAGTTACATGTAGCAGAGTTTCACAGTTTCCCATGCAGTCATGTTTGGGGGTTTTTCTCTATATAAGGAAATGTTCATGTTGTTGTTTATCAAGTTCATAATAATAAAAAGGAAAAAATTTTAAAAAGAAAATGCCAAGCTAGCCCAGCACACAGTACACAGTAGGCATTTGACCAACGATTACTGAGTTGAACTAAAGTCATGGTCTCTTCCTTTAAGGAGCTGACAATCTAGTACAGTCAACAACTACTATGTACCAGGCACTTTCCTTAGTGATAGAAGTATTATCCAGAGTCTGTGAGCAAAATCTGTGTAAAAGAACATGTAGAGATAACTTTCAACAGAAAGTAGTACAGAGAGTTTCAGAGTTGGAAGGGACATCAGTGAGCACCTAGTCCATTACAAAAGGTCATCAACAAAAAATCATCCACATCCACATGTCATCCCCATGATGACATACCTGACAAGGAGTGGTCCAGCTTCTGCTTGGAGACTTCCAATGAGGGAAATCTGTTAGGAAGTTTTTCCTGATATCAAATTTATGTTGGGCTGTCTTTCAACTTTGTGCCCCATGAGGTACAATAGAAAAGTCCAATCCCTCTTCCATGACTTTCCTTCTGATATGTCTTAGTAAGAGAAAAAACAAGGAAGTGATTTCCTCTTCCCTAACTACATGGAAAGCCAAACAAATGCTTCGTAACAAGGCAGGCAACTGACCTTGAGAAGGGAGAAAGTAGGAAGAAGATAGAAAACAGCATGATTAAGCCAAACTCATACTTCTGTGAAGCCTGGGGAGATGTTCCTAATGGTTCCTATCTACTCACTCTAAAACAGAAAGCTTGTGGTTTGCGCTTAGACTCCTTCCACTAAATGTGTATGTGTATGTTCACATGTGTTTGTGTGTGTGTAATGTATATATGTATATGTATTTATGTATAAATATATCATATATTACACATATTTGATATATATTCTATATCATATATGATATATTTATATTAAGTAGAGGACGTATAATTTTATTGTGTGTATGTTGTGTAAGTACAGTTAAGCCTCAATTAGTGCAAATAATGAATTCCTCTGTCCTGAAGTAATCATATATGTTCATATTCTCACGATTTGAGGTTATAAAGATGGTACTTGGCTCCAGGCCATCAAAACATGCAGGGGGAATTCAAATAATGTGACCGCTTAAAATGGGGAATTTGTTACTTGCACTAATTGAGACCTAGCTATATGTACAAAAATAAAAACAAGGGATTATCCCCTCTCTAGCAAGCCTGGGGGATTGGGATAGGCTACATGTTTCTTCTTGAGATACTTTTTGTTACTTCCAACTTTGAGTAGCACCAGCCCATTGTACAGCCTCTTCCTGGAGGTCACCCTGGTCTCATTGTACTCCACCATGGTCAGTTCACACCAGAAAAAGGATATCTAGTTCACTTTTCCCAACACTCTTTAGGAAATACATTGACCTCCTCTGGATGTTCTTTGGCTTATCAGTCAAACCTTTGGTGAAGAGCTTTGAGATCATGTGGTATGGCAACCAGATGGTGAAATGGATAGAATCAGGAAGGAACATGTTCAAAGCCAGCCTCAGACACTTAACCTGTTGGGTGACCCTGGGCAAATCATTTAACCTCTGTTTACTTCAGTTTCCTCATCTATAAAATAGGGATGATTGCACCCTACCTGGAAGGGTTGTTGTAAGGACCAAATGAGATAATCATTGTAAAGCATTTAGCACAGTGCCTGGCATATATTAAGTGCTGCATAAATATTAGTTATCATTATTATTTTTATGTGAAGATCCATAGAAGGAAATGGATATGCTTAGTTTCAAGGAGAAGAGGTAAGGGGAACATGATGGCTGTCTTCAAGTTTTGTAAAGGCTGTCATGTGGAAGAAGAATTAGACTTCAGTCTAGGAGGGTGCTGGTAAATATTGAACAACTAGCTCTCCAAAGGAAAAAATATACATATGATACATTTTAAAGTTTAATCTGCATTATTAACATTTTCTTCATTACTCTCTTAAATCTAGAAAAAATCAACAAAATAAAAATAAAGCCCTAATATGTATGTAGCCTTTACAGATTTGTGAATGTTCCTTATGAAAATTTGACGATGGGCTTGCAAAAGCTGGTATGAGCTGGCTCCAACATACCTTTGCTTCAATCAATCAACCAGTATTTATTAAGTGCCTCCTATGTGCCAGCCATTGTACTAGTTCTGGTGGCTACTAGTCCAAAGAATGAAACCACCTCTCCTCAAAATGAGCTTTTGGTCCCATGGAGCAGAAGGTGGGAATCACAGGTAGAAGATGTTAAGAGAAAAATTTATAAAGAAAACCTCCCTAACTCTTAGAGTCATCCAGAAGTGGGGTGGGCTATGTCTGGGGGTTGTGGGTTCCCCCTCTCTGGAGGACTTCAAGTAGAGATTGAATGACTTCTTATCAGATATGTTTCTTTTTTCTGTAAAATGGGGGTGGGTGGGAGGGGAGAGAAGAGATGTAGACTAGCTGGCTTTTAACCTTCTAGCTGTGTTGTTGAGGGGACCTTTGCTCCATCATAGGTTGAACTAGTTAGCCTCTGAGATCCATTCCAACTCTGTGAATGGAATTTAAGAATCAGAAGACCTGGATTCAAAAAGGGTCCCTGTGCTGCTAGAACTTCCTCAGCTGTATTTCAGGGGTTTTTTCTTTATTTGTAGTTTTTACCAATTTCCTAACTCACACCGAAAATTGAACAATCAACTCTTGCAGGCTGATTTCAGCTGGCTCCAGCAGACACGTGTTGAAGACCTAGTTCTGACACTGCATCACCATGGACAAATAAATCACATCTTTGTGCCTCTGTTCCATCAGGTGTAAGACGGGGATAATAATTACTCATCCACAGGTGTGATCATGTCACTCACCTGCTGAAAAAGATCGAATGGCTTCCTATTGTTTCTAGAATACAAAATTTCTCTTTTTGGCAGCTGGACAGCTCTTCATGATGTTTCCAGCCAGACTTTTCAGACTTATTCCACATTACCTCTTTGTAGTAGTCTACCTTCAAGCCCAACTGGCCTGTTTGCTGTTGGGACACAACATCCTGTCTCTCACCTCCAGGGATTTGCTCAGGCTCCATGGAATTCACTCCCTCCCTGCCTCTTCATCATAGGACACAGTATTTAGCTTCCTTCAAAGCTCAGCACTGCACAGGTACCAACACCCCAGGGGTGTGTTGGTAGAAGTTCTTTTAACAACTGTGTGTGTTGGGGTGGGGGGATGTATAAAGCGCACATTTTTAAAGTTTAATTTGCATTATTAAAATTTTCTTAACAAGTACTTTCCAGACAATCAACATAACAAGAAATCAAGCGTAGCTCTTAAGGATTTCCAAAGTATCAATTTAACAATCAACTCTCCAAAATTTGTCTGAGCTGGCTCTACTCCATCCCTTCACCTCCACACAAGGCCTTTTCCTCTCCACTTCCCCTCCACCCCGCAGTTGCCAGTGCCTTTCCAAATGACTTTTGAGTATATTTTGTATTTTCATATGTGTGTAAGGTGTTTCCTCTAGTGGAATGTAAGCTCCTTGGGGACAGAGATGATTTGGTTTTGGCTTTATTCCCAGCACCTAGCACAAGGATCAGAACATAGCGCTGAGTAAAGAAATAAATGGGGCAGCTAGGTAGCTCAATGGATAGAGTTGGAATAGGGCCTGAAGTCAGAAAGACTCATCTTCCTCAGTTCAAATCTGGCCTCAGATACTTACTAGCTATATGACCCTAAGAAAGTCACTTAACCCTGTTTGCCTCAGTTTCCTCATCTATAAAATGAGCTGGAGAAGGAAATGGTAAACCACTTTAGTATCTTTGCCAATAAAACACCCAAATGGGGTCATAAAGAGTCAGGCACAACTGAACAACAACAAAGGCGTATGTAGATAGATTTATTTTTGCATAAAAAATAGATAAACCAACTTCATAAGGCTTTTGTGAGGAAGGTCCTTTGTAAGACTGAGAGTGCTGCAAAAATGGAAGTTTGGGAGAAATCAATCAATCAATCAACAAGTCTTTATCCAGCCCATACAAAGTGCCAGACAGTGTATGAAATGCTGGGAATAATTGAAAAAGCTAAAAGCAAAACTTCCCCTCGCAAGTTTATATTCTAAAGAAGGAGACAAAACATACAATGGAGCTTAGAAATGGAATCCAGAACAGAGGAAAGATGACCTTGGAGGGGATGGCACAGGAGCTGGAAGGACCGTAAATGAACTGAGTCTTGAAGGAAGCCAGGGCAATCTTTGCTTTGGGGGATTCTTTGATAAAAACATGGCAACCCAAGGGTTGGCTCTTATTGATACTTCTCTAGTTGTTTCTTCCCTCCTGTTTTGCTGCTGTCTCTGCCTTGGGGGATTGCTTCCAAACAAGGGATGAAGGAGACACCTTTTTATTAGAGGTGAAATTGGAGGCCTTTCTCGGTGAAAGCCCTGACCCAAAAAACAAAACAATCCCTGCTCTGAGATGGTTATCAGGAATCCAGGCATTCAGACTTCACAGAAGAGGTCAAGCTGGGGAATGATAGAAACCAAAGGCCCCAGGCTGAGGAATTAATCCTGAAAGGCCTGGAATATTAGGGGTTTTAAGACACCAAGGATAAATCTTCCTTCCTCCCTCAGCCTTTGGGGGGCCCACAAGGCATAAAAACTGATTTTAATCTGAGACGCTAGGTCATTTTAGAGCAACTTCCTGCAGATAGGGACAGGTTCAGGCCCTGGGGCCCAGATTTATTCTCTGGTCAAAAGGTGTTTATACACATTCACACAGACACACAAAGCCCTCTTGAATGGGGGAGGGGGGAAGGGGTCTCATCACATATACAAAGACATATGTTAATAAACTAACACCAGTCCACCAGTTCTAAGTGCTTCCATCTGAACGAGAAAACCACTATGCTGTTTGATATAAACTCTGGAAAGTTTTTCTTAATTTTTATTGATATCTGTTGGTTTTCTATCATTTTATTTTCCAATGCATCCCTCCCCTCTCTACAACCTAGTACTCATCCCCAGAATTTAAAAAAAAAGAAAGAAACATGGAAGAGGAGGGGAATGCAGTTCAGCAAAATTAAACAATGCATCAATCAGGTCTGACAGTATTTTGTGACATTTCATGCCCTTAATCTCTCATCTCTGCCAGGTGATACTGGATTTGGAGTAAGGAAGACCAGAGTTTGAATGTTACCCCAGACACTTACGAGCTTTTTTTGTACCCTGGAAAAGTGCTTCTGTTTCCACATGTGTAAAATGAGGGGATTGGGCTTTATGATTTCTAGGGTCCTTTCTCTACTTCTAGATTAATTATCCTAGATGCAATTTCTCTTCTCTTTTTTGGGAGTATGCCCATCATTATAATTACACAGTATTCATTTTCATTTTGTTTTTTGTTCTTTCCATTTACATTGTTGTAAAGGTATACAATGGGTTCCCAATTCTGCTTACTTTCCTTTGTATCAGTTCACATTTCTTCCAGTGCTTTTCTGAATTCTTCATATTCATTGTTGCTTACAATACAATCATATTCCTTCCTATTCATGTATGACAATTTGTTTAGCTGTTCCCCAGTCAATGGGCATTTACTTTGTTTCCATTTCTTTACTATCAAAAAGAGCACTGCTATGGGTGTTTTGGAACATATTCAATCTGTTTTTTGTTTTTTGTTTTTTGTTTTTTTTTTTTTACTTTCTTGGGGTATATTCCTAACAGTAAGGTCAAAGGATGTATATATTTTATTCTTTTTTTTTTTTTTTTTTTTATAATTCAGACACTACTTTCCAGAATGCTTGGACCAATCCACAACTCTGCCATCTGTGTATTAGTGCTCCTGTCTTTCCAAAGCCCTTCTTTCATTATCTTTGCAAATTTTCTGGAAGTGAGGTAAAACCTCACAGAGTTGTTTTGATTTACATTTCTCTTATTGTGTATTACTAGTGATGTGGATTGCTTTCTACATATGGATAAGTTTGCAATTCTTTTGAGAACCATTTGCTCATAAAACCTTTTGATTATTTATCTAATGGGGAATGTTTCTTTGTCTCATATGTTTGTTTCAGATCCTTATATAACTTGGATTTTAGAGATATTTAATGCCAATATTTTTCCCAGTTGATAGCTTCCTTTTTTATACTTGCTACATTTAAAAGCATCTGTTATCTTTTTTGATCATCTCTATCATTTGTTTAATTAAGAAGGGATAGAGCTACCATCTTCTTTCTTTGCTCTACCTCACCTGCTTCTAAATGGAACTGGAGGAAGCCACACAATTGCCACAAATTTATGTTACCTAATCTCACCTGAAGGGAAACTAGGTGGCACAGTGGATAGAGTGCAGGGCCTAGAGTCAGGAAGACTCATTTTCCTGAGTTCATCTCTGGCCTCAGACACTTACTAGCTGTGTGACCCTGCTTGACTATGCATGAATATTTGATACAATGATTTTGTTTATCATTTCTCTTTTTTCAGAGGAGTGAGAAGTGGGACTGAGAGAAAATAGATTGTTTCATTAAGGAAGCTAATTAAAATAGAGATGAAGGGATATGCTAAAGAGATGGAATGTTGTAGGCACTTTCAGGTGATGTTACTGTAATGTTAGTTTTACTTAATTGCATTCTTAGTTAACTGTATTGTTAGTTTTACTTGTTTTATTTTGTCATAAGACACTTCTCACAGATTGGGGTAATCTGTAAATGTTTATAATATAAAAACAAAACACATCAATAAAACAAAAACAAAAAAATGCTTCTCTGTTACTATTGGGGACTCTGCCATCATCCCAGTCACCCAGGTTCAAAACCTTGATATCATCCTTATTCTCACTGTCATTCATCCTATACATTCAATCAGTTGTCCAATCTTGTTATCTCTCCATCTCTTGTTGTATAGCCTCTTCAAGATTTCCAATCTGATGTTTAATTGGGGATTTTAAAATTTGTTCTCTTTATAGTTTTATTAGTTGCATGTCCAATTCATTGATCTGTTCTTTCTCTATTTTATTGATATAAGCATTTAAAGATATAAATTTTCTCCTAAGTATTGCTTTGGTTGCATTACATAAATTTTGGGATGGTGTCTCATTATTGTCTTTCGCTTTAATGAAATTATTTATTGTATCAGTGATTTGTTTTTTGACCCACTCATTCTTTAGGATTAGATAATTTAGTTTCCATTTTCAACCTATGCTTCCATGGTCCTTTATTAATGTAATTTTTATTGCATTATGATCTGAAAAGGATACATTTAATATTTCTGCTTTTCTGCATTTGGTTGGAAGGTTTTGATGCCTAATACATGGTCAGTTTTTGTGTAGATGCCTTCTACTGTTGAGAACAATGTATATTCCTTTCTATTCCCATTACATTTTCTCCAGAGGACTATCATATCTAACTTTTCTAAGATATTATTCACTCCTTAACTTCTTTTTAAATTACTTTTTGGTTAGATTTATCTAGCTCTGAGAGGGGCAAGTTGAGGTAGCCCACTACTATAGTTTTATTGTCTATTTCCTCCTATAACTCATTCATCTTTTCCTTTAAGAATTTGGATGCTATGCCATTTGAAGCATATATGTTACTTCATTGACTATGGTAACTTTTAGCAGGAAAAAGTTTCCTTGTTTATCTCTTTTAATTAGATCTATTTTTGCTTTTGCTTTGTCTGAGATCATGATTGTTATCCCTCCTGTTTTTACTTTAGCTGAAGCATAATAAATTTTTCTCCAGTCCCTTAACTTTACTCTGTGTGTGTATGTGTGTGTGCTTCAAGTGTGTTTCTTGTAAACAACATATTATAGGATTCTGATTTTTAATCCATTCTGCTCTCTGCTTCAGTTTTATGGGTGAGTTCATCCCATTCACAATTATAATTACTGCATGTTTCCCTCCATCCTACTTTTCTTCTCTCTCTCTCTCTCAATTTTATTTTATTCTGAACTTAAGAAATAAAACAAACAATTCCATTACATAGAATAGAAAAAAAAATTGCACATGAAACTGCAAATCTGTTATGTACAGCTTGCTATACCTGTAAAATATATAATAAAGTTATCATGTAACTTTCTTTTCTTCCCTCCCCCCAACCCCTGCCCTAGACATAGCTACCACTAGACATAAATATGTATATATATATGTAAAATCATTCAATATATACTTCTATTTATCAGTTCTTTCTCTGGATGCAGATAGTATATTCCTTCACAGGTTCTTTGTAATTAATTTGGGTATTTATAATAGTCGAAAGAAATTAATCACTCAAAGTTGTTCTTCAAACAATATAGCTGTTACTGTATACACCATTCTCTTGGTTCTGCACATTTTATTCTTCATTATTTCATACAAGTCTTTCCATGTTTTTCTAAGATCATCCATTTCATTATTTCTTGTAGCACAGCAGGATTTCATCATAATCATATGCCACAATTTGTTCAGCCATTCCCCAGTTGATAGGCATCCTCTCAATTTCCAGTTCTTTGCCACCACAAAGAGAGGTGCTATAAATACTTTAGAACATACAGGTTCTTTTCCTTTTTTTCCTAATTATCTTGGGAAACAAACCTAGTAGTGGTATTGCTGGGTCAAAAGGTATAGGCAGTTTATGGGCATAATTCTATATTGCTCTCCAAAATGGTTTGATCAGTTCACAATTCTACCAACAGTGAATTAGTGTCCCAATTTTTCCATATCCCTTCCAATATTTGTCGCCTTCCTCTTCAATCATTTTAGCCAATTGAATAGGTATAAAATGATATCTTACGGTTGTTTTAATTTGCACTTCTCTAATCAATAATGATTTAAATTCTTTTACATATGATTATAAATTGTTTTGATTACTTCATCAAAAAAACTGCCTGTTGATATCCCTTGACCATTTATCAATTAGGAAATGACTCGTATTCTTATAGATTTGACAAAGTTCTTTATATATTTGAGACATTAGATCTTTATCTGAGAAACTAGCTATAAATTCCCACCCCACCCTCCAATTTTCTGCTTTCCTTCTGATCTTGGATACATTTGTTTTATTTGTACCAAACTTTTATAATGTAATATAATCAAAATTATCCATTTTACACCTCACACTGCTCTCTATCTTTTGTTTATTTATAAATTGTTCACCTATCCATAAGTCTGACAGGTAATATGTTCCATGTTCTTCAAATTTTCTTGTAATATATGTCTTTATATCTAGGTCATGTATCCATTCTGACCTTATCTTGGTAAATGGTGTAAGATATTGGTCTATGCCCAATTTCTGTGAGACTACCTTTAAGTTTTTCCAACAATTTTTACAAAATAATAAATTATTATCCTCAAAATTACAATTGTCAGACACAAAATTACTATGCTAATTTGCTGCTTTAAATTGTATGTCTACTCTGTTCCACTGACCTATTTTTCTATTTCTTAGTCAGTAACAGATAGTTTTGATAATGACTATCTTATAATATAGTTTAAGTTCTGGTACTGCTAAACTTCTTTCCTTCCTTCCTTTGTTCTTCCTTCCACTAGTTCCTTTGATATTCTTGACCTTTTCTTCTTTGAAATAAATTTTGTTATTATTTTTTCTAATTCAGTAAAATTTTTTTGGTAACTTAATTGGGATGGCATTAAATATATAAATTAGTTTAGGTAAAATTGACAGGTAGTCTAATAATTCTGAAATTATCTCTCCTGGATCTATTTTCCAGGTAAGTTGTTTTTTTCAGTGAAATATTTCACATTTTCTCCTATTTTTTTTCATTCTTTTGCTTTTGTTTTATTGTTTCTTGATACCTTTTAGAGCCATCAGCTTCTACTTACACATTCTAAGTTTTAAGGAATTTTCTTTAGTGTGCTTTTTCATTTCCTTTTCCATTTGGCCAATTCTACTTTTTAAGGAGTTACTTTCATCAGTGAATTTTTGTACATCTTGTCCCATGTTTTATGCTTCCTTTACCAAGCTGTTGACTCTTTTTTTCCACGATTCTCTTGCATCATTATCATTTCTTTACCTGATTTTTCCTCTACCTCTCTTATTTGATTTTTAAAATCCTTTTTTGAGCTCTTCTAGGAGTTCTTTTTGGGCCTGACACCAATTCACATTTTTCTTTGAGGTTTCACAAGTAGGCATTTCGACGTTGTTTTCCCCTTCTGGTTTTTTGATCTTCCCTGTCCACATAGTATCAGGTTTGTTGTTGTTTTTTGCTCATTTTTCCAGCCTATTTCTTGACCTCCAGCAGTATGTTAAATTTGGGCTTTGTTCCTGAGGTGAAGGGGTCATTGTGTGAAGCTTCATGTTTATTGTTCTATTGTTTTCAGAACTAGTTCTGTGGGTATGTAAGTTTTCAGTTCTTCTGAGGTGGTATGATCTAAGGATAGGTATGGTCACTGCTCTCCTGACCTGTACCCTGGTCTGAGAGCAACCACAAGCACTGTTTTCTGCCCTGGAATTGTGACCAGGATGTCTGTTTCCCTTGGCTGGGAGCTCTAGTGTACTAATGTTTCCTCTCACTCCAGGCCTCCAACCATGATCCTTGTATGGACAATGAAACAGAATCCTTCACCCAGTGCCAATTCAAGGTCCTCTGTAATCCACTTCTGACAGGTTGTCTGACCCCACTTACCATCTGTGGTCTGAGAGCTCTGGAAGTCCCTGCTGCAAATTTATTTGCCCCCAAGGCCCACTGTTGGCTTTCATTGGACATGGCCTGCTGTTGGCTGCCTTGCATAAGGGCTGGGGGGCCTCACTGCTGGCTTTCTCTGGGGCTTGTGGCCTCAATGCTGGCTTGCTGGGTATGGCATGGGCTGGACTGCGCTCATCTTTTACTCAGACAGACCCTCCCTGCCAACCTTATTGTTTCACCCCATCCTTTTCTTGGTTTTTCCAATCCAGTTTTGAAGCATTATTTTAAAGTTGTTTGGAGGGGAATTTGGGAGACGTCCCTGATAGGTCCCCTCAAGAAATTAACTTCATGGGATAAAAATGCCATTCATCATTGCTAAGAGGGAGGGGGTAACAAATTGTTGGATTTGCTACCTTAGCCCCTAAGATCACCAACCTAAGCCCACAGTTGTCCCTCAACTCAGTATCTTATTCTGGCCTAACTGGCCTCTTGTGGTATCTTGGCTTAAATCTGCCTCTCCTTTATTGGCCAGAATGGGAGGAGTTCTTTTAGACCACCGAAAGGGGAAAAGTTAGGATCCCATGCCAAGACCACCCTTCTCTTTTTACAACTAGGAGACACTGTTTTCTAGAGCTAAGGCCCAGTAAGCAAGCTATGCCCTAAGCTTGGCATAACAATCCTTTGTGTTCATCCTCTGGATGAACACAGCAAAGTCACAGAATTGTTTCTGCATCAGCCCCAGGTGGTCTTTGAGCTCAGACAAACACCTGCAGGAATCATGTTCTGGTCACGAAGCCCTGCTTTGAATCAGACTTGTCCCATTGCTGCTGTTACCCTTCATTGTCATGGCTACAGCTCACTGCTTAGCCACTGCTATATGTATCAAGGTTTGGCCTCACAAAAGGCAGTCTCCTGCAAGAAGAGGCCTTGGCACATATGTCTAGTTTCCCTCCTCCAACAGAATAAAGAAAGCTTTTGGCTTATGACCACTGTTAGCTCTTTGGTTTTGTTTTTATTTATTTTATTTTTCAGAGATAACTGTGGTTGTGATAACCTGTGTGAGCTCTTTGGTATTTTCAGAGTTAATAGCAGTTGCGTTATAGTAAAGAACTGCAGGGGCAGCTAGGTGGCCCTGAAGTCAGGAGGACCTGAGTTCAAATCTGGCCTCAGACCAAACACTTGATACTTACTAGCTGTGTGACCCTGGGCAAGTCACTTAACCCCAATTGCCCAAAGAAAAAACAAAAACAAAACAAAATAAATTAAAAAAAAGAACTGCAGTTCTTTGGTTATTTATTTTGTTTGTCAGATCTAGCAGTTGGGGCATTACTTCTGTGAGCTCTCTGGTATTTTATTTTTCAGAGGTAGCAGTGGTTGCATAACCTCAATGACTCTGATCAATTGTCTTCAGAGTTGACAGTATATTTGTTGCCTCCCCCTTTAGAATGTAAGCTCCTTGAGGGACTGATTTTGCTATTTCTTTGTATTCTCTCTCTCTGTCCCTTCCCTCTCCTCTTCCCATGGAACACAACCAGGCCCATAAATACTTAATAAATGCTTGTTGATTTGTTTAATGAATTTTGAAGCCCTCCCTTCTCTGCCTTTCCCCCAATGTTAAGTTCCTTTGGGGACAGAGCCCATGTTTTATCTAACTTTGATTATGTTCTTTTGCTCTCATTCCCCACCTTCTTTACATAGCACGGTAGCATGTACTAAAATTGAACAGGCAAGGAAAATGAGAGAGGAAATGGGAAGAGAATGGAAAAACAGAAATAGGCACTTGGTTGTAGGAGAGTTAGACTGCCCATGCCTCAAGCAGTATGGTTGGGGCCCCAGTCGGAGGTATGGGAGTCTACACTACCAAAAATCTTATTTGAACATGTTGAAAACTTTACTCCCAGAATGTTTTGCTTTTGTCCCCTCCCTTGTACACAATTTCACAGGCTCTGTTAAAAACTTGAAAGATCTTTTTGATAGCTACTTTTTGAGTACCACCAGTAAACTGGGACCAAGCAGGATGGTGCCAGATTGCACAGCAATAATCTCTTTAATTAGATTATGAATTACATTTGAAGTCAAGTGAATTTGTTTTGCTCAAGCACCTCTTTTAGCTGAGTCTGTGACCTACTTTCATTCAGATTAGAGGGTGGGATTTGTGAAAACATTCCCAATGAGCTTTGATAAGGCATTTTAATTCATTTGGGGATTGGCAGGATAACTGGTTTTAAAACCAAGAATGCCTGTTTACAATAAGCACAGGCAATACCTTTTGAAGAGACCATAACTTACTTAGTTAAAAGTAAGATTACAAAGAAATTTTATTTTACTTTTAATAAATACTCATCCTAAGCATATCTTAAGCCTGGAGGAAGGAAACTCCCAGATGATGAAAGTCAGACATATGCCTTTGGCAATGATTTCCCCCTTCATTTTCTGGAAGCTAAAGAAGAAAAGGTCAAGGAGGTCAGAGGCTAGATGAGTCATCACTCCTGACCAAAAGAGCCCAGGACTTTACCAACGGAACTAAACCATGGCTAGACTATTAAGCCAGGAGTTCTCTGACTGGAGAGGTTGGAGAATAAACATCTGAGATCTCCTTTCAGATCATCCATTTAAGGACAGCGCCCATGGCAGCCACCTCATCATTTACCATTGGACTGCTCTCCTGGCCTTCATTACTGTGTCCAGAAACTCATCTTCTGGCAAGATCACATCAACCCAAAAACTCACTCCTCCTCAGTACTCCCTTCCTCAGACTGGAGAGGATGGAAGGGCAGACATTGGAAGAGTACCTGCCAAATCCTCCATTTAAGGAGGGTACCCAGGGCAGCATCTCATCATTCCCCACCTAGCTGCTGGGTACTCACTCCTTTCCCTCCTCGCCTTTCACCTTCCTTTAATGGATTGTCTTCTCCCATTAGATTGTTAGTTCCTCGAGGGCTTTGTTGTTCAATCGTGTCCAACTCTTTGTGACCCCATTTGGGATTTTCTTGGCAAAGATACCAGAGTGATTTTTACAGCTCTTTTTACAGATGAGAAAACTGAGACAAACAGGATTAAGTGACTTGCCCAGGGTCACACAGCTAGGAAGTGTCTGAGGCTGGATTTGAACTCAGGAAGACATCTTTCTGACTCCAGGATTGACACTCTATCCACTGTGCCACTTAGCTGTCCAATAGAGAGAAGGCATGCTGATTAAGGGACTTAAGAAAGGTTTCTTGTGGAAGATGGGATTTTAGGGAGTACTTCAAGGAAATGGATTTGAGGAAGGAGAGACATGGGAGACAGCCAGTGAAAAAGCCTAGAATCAAGATGAAGTGTCTTCTGCAAGGAAAAGCAAAGAGGCCAGCATCACTGGATTGTAGAGTATGTGCGAGTAAGGTATAAGAAGGCTGAGAAGGTAGGAGGGGCCCAGGCTTTGAATTCCAGAGGATTTTGTATTGGATTCTGGAGATGATGGGCAGCTGAGTTGAAATCCAGCCTCAGACACTTTTAAACTGTGTGACCCTGGGCAAATCACTTAATCCTGTTTGCCTCAGTCCCTCATCTGTATAATAAGCTGGAAAAGGAAATGACAAACCACTCCATTATCTCTGCCAAGAAAACCCTAAATGGGAGTCACAAAGGGTTGGATACAACTAAAATGACTGAAGAGCAACAGTAACAAAAACCTGGGGGTGATAGGGAAACACTGGAGTTTACTGAATAGATGAGGTGACATGGTCAGATCTGTGCTTTAGGAAGATCAATATGACATCTGAGTGGAGGATGGATTGGAATGGGGAGAGATTTGAAGCTGGGACACCCATCAGCAAGTTATTAAATTCAATGTAACTTGATAGGACAACTGGATCATCATAGGAAGGAACTTACAGAAAGCAAAATTTTCTCTGTAGTGAGATAGGCGAGTGGCTTTTGAAAAGCTTATCAATCTCTCCCTTTTTCCACCAACCACTTCCCATCTCCTTCTCCCTACTCATTCTTATAAAAAAACCCAAGCCAAACCTGGATCTCAACCATTAGCTTCTTCTCATCAAGCCATAGCTGCCAGACTTCTGAATTGCTGGTTGGAGCATAATAAGTGACCTACATTTTTACCCTATAACCAAGGGGGAGGACTTTTACTTGACTTTTTTTTTCCACATTTAACATACTCATCCAGGTGCTCAGGGTTGAAGGGAGAGGCAGAATTCACACTCTGGATAAACAGGTTCAGTACCCTTTTAAAAAATTTTTATTTTTTAAAATTAATTTATTTTGATTTATCAACAATCATTTCCATAAACTTTTGAGTTTTAAATTTTTCTCCCCCTCCCTCCCCACCTTCCTCCCCAAGACAGCACACAATCTGATATAGGCTATACATATACATTCCTATTAAACATCTTTTCACATTAGATTGTAAGTAAGAATTAGAACCGATAGAAGGAACCACAAGAAAGGAGACAAAACAAAAAGAAGAAAAAAAAGGGCAAACAGTATGCTTCAATCTGCATTCAAACTCCATGGTTCTTTCTTTGGATGTGGATAGCACTTTCCATCATGAGTCTTTTCGAGATGTTTTAGATCCTTGCTTTCCTGAGAAGGGCTAAGTCTATCAAAGTTAGTCATCACACAACATGGCTGTTACTGTGTACAATGTTCTCCTGGTTCTGCTCACTTCACTTAGTGTGAGAGGTTAAGAAGTGATTACGTTTCCATATAAGGAAATTGTGGGAAAGATTTAGAAGTTAGGCCTCCACAGTAGAACATGTAAATTCTGAGGGGGACTTCCAAGATCTTGCGGATAGTCCCTCAACCAATCAGAAAGCTCCCCAAACACTGAAAAACCACTACTTCCTTAAGACAGAGCCCTAGAGGCTAAACCAGTTGCAACAGGTCAGGGTCAAGGACCTGGCAAAGTCTTTTTTCCACTGTGCTTGCTTAATAAGCTTACTGAATATTAACCGATACCACCTGAGGGTGGAGATGGCTGCCATTTTTGAACATAGGACGCAAGACCAGGAGGGATTAACATGCCAAGGAGTAACATGGGATGGGCGGTTCAGGAAGAGTGTAACCCAAATGAGCTGGTCCAATTCCAGTTCAAATGGGAGGAGTATGGATTTTACTAACCATTTAAAAGTTGACTCTACTTCCGTACTGGTGCACACGTGCTGTAAAGGCTTTCCTTCACACATTCCTATAGTAGATTTTTGTTTTAGATTTTTCTAACACTCACCATCAGTCCATACAAGTCTTTCCAGGTTTTTCTGAAGTCTGCCTGCTCATCACTTCTTATAGCACAACAGTATTCCGTTACATTCATATACCACAACATGTTCAGCCATTCCCCAATTGATGGGCATCTCCTCAATTTTCAATTCTTTGCCACCACAAAAAGAGCTGCTATAAATATTTTTGTACATGTGGGTCCCTTTCCCATTTGCATGCTCTCTTTGGGATACAACCATAGAAGTTTCAGCACTCTTTTAATCATCCCACCTTGAGTTTGAGAGATTGACTAGGGTTCTCATGTATCGCCTTACCCCACTCAAAAAAAAAATTTGGTTCTTTAGGAAAAAGTTAAAGAAATCACTAGTGGAATCCCGAGACAAAGTATGAGGCTGTTCAGGGGGCTTAAATGTTTATCAATATTGCTTGTAAAGCAAGGACTTGGAGTGGCTTCAAATCCTTCCTCAGATACTAACTAGTTTTGTAACCCTGGGTAATCTGGACTTTAAGTTTCCTCAACTGTTAAATGAGAGGGTTGGATTAAGAAGCTTCAGAGATTCCTATTTATGGGCTCCTAAAAGGTCTTGGACTCTCCCATGTGGCCCAAGTCCCAGCGTTTGCCTGGGGCACCCAGTCCTTCCCAATTAAAAATCCTTTCAACTGTCCTTGCATTGTGATTTTGACCCTACCCCAATCTCCAATTTTCTATTACCTCTAACTTAGCCCAGCACTTCACTGTCTGTTACCTCCAGATTGCCCTGGCCACTTCCTGTCCTTAACTCAATTTAGACCCCTTCTGTCACCTCCCAGTCATCCCAAGGTATTGGCCACACTATAAAAAGGTCAGTCTCTTCTACCAAATTGCTCAGATTCCCTAAGAATCTGGCCAACCTGCCTCATTACAAAGGCTCAGATTCTTAAATTCTTGCCCACCTCAATTGGTGTTTTAATAAACCTTGTCTCTGACTGAAAGAAGGCTTGAGTGGAATTCATTTGAGGCAGGACCCATGTCTTCTGCCCTGGAATTTTGGGGATCCCAGCACCTGTAGACCACAACACTATCAGCTCTAAATCTATGGTTTCTGGGCAAGTCACTTAGCTTTTCTGTGCCTCAGTTTCTTCATCTGTAAAATAAAAGAGTTGGTCTGCAAGGTCTCTGCTTTCCCTTCTATATCAAGATCCATGAACCTATGATCCAGAAAGGGTAATTCTTTGCTTTCCCCTAGTACAAAGATCCAATGAATTGTCTATCTCAACCATCAGATTCTCACAAAGAACTCATATAACCAATTCTATAAATGTTAAGAGCCAAAAAAGGCAGACAATTCTTCTGGGATCCTGCTGGAGCAGGTCAATTTTCACCATTCTTCCTATAATAAAACATTTAGGTGGAGACTTTGATTTTTTTATTCATTTAACAAACAATTCTGTCTTACCCCTCTCTGTATACAGACTCAGTAACAGTAACAAACAGCTGTCCACCCTAACCCAACATGGCATATCCTTTAAGGTTTTTTTTTCTTTTAATGTTTTAGCCTATGAGTTATTAGTTCATGAGATTAACACACCATTCAAATCTATGAATTGTGCTGTATTTTTTGGGTGATGTTTTACAACAGGGACCCAAACTTTGTCCAAGGTTAGCAATTAACTATACTTGGGCACAATCCTTTATCTCTAGTTATTTCCAAATAATAAGGAAGTGCAATACCAAATGGATATTTTCCTTCATATTTTTTTAAACTTAGCCACTAAGGTTTCTAATATTTTCCAACAGTGAATTACCATTGTTACAAAGTTGGCTATTGGAATTTCATAAAAATTATTTGAGGATCAAATATACAAAATAGATTAAAAAAAAACCCTTTCATTTGGCCATGGTTTCTTCCTTTAATTTTACATAGCCCATTTTCGATTGCCTTTTTGCAACACATTTAAATTTTCTCATATTCAAATGATATGTTTTATTAAGTATCTAAGTAATGTGTGTGGTGTGTTAGGTGGCACCTAGAAAATGTAAACACAGGGTGCAGCCAAGATGGTGGAGGGAAAGCAGTGACTTGCTTGAACACTCCCCCCAAACTCCTCCAAATACCTATAAAAAATGGCTCTAAACAAATTCTAAAGCAGCAGAACCCATAAAAAGACAGAGTGAAACAAATTTCCAGGCCAAGATAACCTGGATGGTTGATTGGAAAGGTATATCCCACCAGGCGGGGAGAGGAGCGCAGTGCAGCGTGGGCACGCAGGCCGCTGCGAACCTGGAGCAGGCCTCAGAGGACTGAATTGCAGGCAGCTGTGGCAGTTTCCAGACTTTTCAACCCATGAATGCCAAAGACAACTTGGAAGGTCAGTGGAAAAAGTCTGTGACTGTGGTGAGAGAAGGAGCTAGGTCTCAGGTACAAGTCTTGAGCGCAGCCGGCCTCAGCTGTTTCCTGAGCTTCCGGCCCACAGAATGAAGGGAAATCAAGTGGCTGATCAGAGGGGGATTGCGAGGATCTCTTTGCCAGTGCTGAGGCAGGATTCTCTTGCTTTACCTGTGTTTGGATCTGGGTCACAGTTCTGAGGGGCGGTACTGGGGCAAGAAGGAGTGCTGGCATGGTGGAGCTTGTTGTGGCTGTGGAGAGCAAACACCTCACCCCTTATCATACCACCTTGGAAGAACTGAAAATTTTCAGGTACCTAGAAGTATCTCTGAAAACAGCTATACAAACCCCCGAAGCTTGGGACAATATATTCTCCACATTGGAAGCAGACTCTTACCTTAACAAAGAGTTTAAAACTCAAGTAATTGGCTGGGATCATGAGTAAGCAGCACAAAGAGTCAGACTATATTATCTTACTTTGGTGACAAAGAAGATCAAAACATACAACCAGAAGAAGACAACAAAGTCAAAGCTCTTATATCCAAAGCCTCCAAGAAAAATATGAATCAGTCCCAGGCCTTGAAAGAGCTCAAAAGGGATTTTGAGAAGCAAGTAAGAGAAGTAGAAGAAAAACTGAGAGTGATGCAAGAAAATCATGAAAAACAAGTCAACAGCTTGCTAAAGGAGACCCAAAAAAATACTGAAGAAAATAACACCTTAAAAAATTGCCTAACCAAAATGGCAAAAGAGGTCCAAAAAGCCAATGAAGAGAAAAATGCCCTAAAAAGCAAAATTAGACAAATGGAAAAGGAAGTCCAAAAGATTACTGAGGAAAATACTTCCTTAAAAATTAGAATAGAGCAATTGGAAGCTAGTGACTTTATAAGAAATCAAGATACTGTAAAACAAATCCAAAAGAATCAAAAATTAGGAAACAATGTGAAATATCTCATTGGAAAAACAACTGACCTGGAAAATAGATCCAGGAGAGAGAATGTAAAAATTATTGGACTATCTGAAAACCATGATCAAAAAAAGAGCCTAGACATCATCTTTCAAGAAATTATCCAGGAAAACTGCCCTGATATTTTAGAACCAGAGGGCAAAATAGAAATTGAAAGAATCCACCAATCTCCTCCTGAAAGAGATCCCCAAAGGAAAACTCCTAGGAATATTGTAGCCAAATTCCAGAGTTCCCAGGTCAAGAAGAAAATATTACAAGTAGCCAGAAAGAAACAATTCAAGTATTGTGGAAACACAATCAGGATAACACAAGATTTAGCAGCTTCTACATTAAAGGACCACAGGGCATGGAATATAATATTCCAGAGGGCAAAGGAAATAGGATTGCAACCAAGAATCACCTACCCAGCAAAACTGAGTATAATCCCACAGGGGAAAAAACGGTCATTCAGTGAAATAGAGGACTTTCAAGCATTCTTGATGAAAACACCTGAGCTGAATAGAAAATCTGACTTTCCAATACAAGACTCAAGTGGAACACAAAGAGGTAAACAGGAAAGAGAAAATCACAAGAGACTTATTAAGGTTGAACTGTTTACATTCCTGCATAGAAAAATGATATTTGTAACTCATGAGACCTTTGTCAGTATTAGGGTAGTTGGAGGGAAAAAAATTATATGTATGTATATATAGACATAGATAGATAGATAGATAGATAGATAGATAGAGGGCACGGGGTGAGTTGAAGATGAAGGGATCATATCTGGAGAATAAAATTAAAGGGTGAGAAAGGATTATACTAGGAGAAGGAGAAAGGGAGAGGTAGAATGGGGTAAATTATCTCACAAAAAAAAAGAAAAGAAAAGGCTCTTACAGTGGAGGGGAAACTGGGGAAGGTAAGAGGCAATGAGTGAATCTTATTCTCATAGGATTTGACTTAAGGAGGGAAAACATACACACTCAATTGCGTATGGAAATCTGTCTTACCCTACAGGAAAATAGGGGGGAAGGGGACAAGTGAGTAGGGGGATGATAGAGAGGAGGGCAGATTGGGAAAGGGGGTAATCAGAAGCAAATACTTCTGAGGAGGGACAGAGTCAAAAGAAAGAATAGAATAAATGGGGGGGTGGGATAGGATTAAGGGAAATAGAGTTAGTTTTTCACAGCATGTCTACTATGGAAGTGTTTTGCATAACTGCACATATATAACCTACATTTAGTTGCTTGCTTTATCAATGAGGGTGGGTGGGGAGGGAGAAAGGGAGAAAATTTGGAACCCAAAGTTTTAAAATCACATGTTTAAAAAAAATATTTTCACATGCAACTGGGAAAAAAGAAATACAGGAAATGGGATACAGAAATCTATCCTGCCCTATAGGAAAATTGAAGGGGAAGGGGATAAGAGAAGGGGGGAAGAGATAGAAGGGCAGGCAGACTAGAGGAAGGGGTATTCAGAATGCATGCCACCTTGGGTTAGGGGGAGGGGCAAGATGGGGTGAAAATTTGGAACTCAAAATCTTGTGGAAGTTGAAAACAAAAAAAAATGAAAAAAAATCATCATAATGATCTAAAAAAAAGAAAAGAAATGTTTCATTACAACATGATTAATGTGAAAATCGGTTCAATATGAATGTATATCTAGAGCCTATATCAGATTGCATGCTGTCTTGGGGTGGTGGGAGGGGAAAGATGGGGAGAAAATTTTGAACTCAAAATGTTATGGAAGGGAATGTTGGAAACCAAAAATAAATTAATTAAAAAAAACTAAAAAAGAAAAATAAAAAGAAAATGTAAACACAGTGCCCTCTGGGAATTTACAATATAGTACAGACAACAGTGGCATAGATGTAATTCAGAATAAAAACCATAATATAAGACGTGAATATATAAGATGAATTAAGAGACAAAGGTAGATGTCATTTAGGTATTGAAAGGGTACAAGGTACTATTTAATTAGAATGAAAATAGTTGTGGATATTCTAAATACTGCTGCTGGGGAATACTCCATCAACTATTTTTGGGGCAAATGTTAAGGATTCCTTTAAACTTTCAAAATGAAGGTTAGTTTGTAAAAAACTATATATATACATATATATATGTAAAAATGGATATTTGTTTAAGAAAATACCTCAATTCTTTCCCAATTCTGCCTGGTTTTGACATGATTACTATTATATTAAACATATAAAAAGAAAGTTACATAAAATACAATTCCACTGGAACTTCCTAACCTTTCCAGGAGAACTTTTTTTTTTTTGAGAGGGACACTAAGACAAAGGCTTCTTTAGCATCCTAGCTAATTGTTTGCATTTTTAATACTTAAATGATTATTAAAGACCCTGTGCCTCTCTCAAACTCAAGAAGGTAAGATTAAAAGGGTTCTGATACAATCTTTGGGCCAGAAATCTGTTTTCTCTCCAGGTTTGCCATGGAGAACATTGATTTGGGGAGGCTCTGAGGTCAGTGATAGCCAGGTCTTGGTTACATAACATAAGCACAAATAACTAGCCAGGGGTAGGGAGCCTGCAGCCTTGAGGCCCATGGGGCCTTCTAGGTCCTTGGGTGCAGCCTTTTGACTGAGTCCAAGCTTTACAGAACAAATCCTTTTATTAAGGGGATTTGTTCTGTAAAGTTACTAGACTTTGCTAAAGGGCAACAATATCACCTGGTAAAAGTGAGACTACAGCATGCCATACACACACACACACACACACACACACACACATTTACCACAGGCACACCTACATGTAAAAATAAACCTCAGTTTTAACCTCACATAAAAAGAAAACAAATCCTACAGCCTTTTTGACTAATGAGGCTTCTTAAGAGCTACTGAGAAACCAGTTTCTCTTGGGCAGCTAGTTCAAGTATCCAACTCAATTCTAAATAGATTAAAGGAAATCACTAAGCTTTTACTGTGTCAGCTCTCTGATTAAGCACTGTCATATAAGTATGTGATAGATACATTCTAATAGTGATAATCTGGGCACCAGATTTTCCCCCAATTATTTTTGAAGTCTTTTAAAACTATAAAAATTAGAAAGCACATCAGACAATACCACCAATACCACTGGCAAGTAATTACAATGAGACTTGGTTTAACAATATACAAAAACTCCTTTGGCCTTGACTAATAGGCTCCTGGTGACAGCACTTAATTATTGTCATTTCTTGGCATCAGGAAGTAGGCTGCAATAGAGAATCAGGATCGCCTTCTATCCAGCTTTCCAGGCTGTTGATTTTGCAGTTCACAGTATTTTTTTCTCAGAAGAGAGAAAACTTGGAGGCCAAACAATGATAGACTACAGAATGACAACTGGGTCCTAGTGATTTATTTAGGTAGGCAATAATTGTCAGAGCAATGTCAAAATCCATACTAAATTATAAGAATTAAAGCGAAGAGATATGGGTACTCAGTTGAGACCTAACATCTGCTTGACCTATTTAAACAAGGTAACAACAAGAAATGGGAAATCAAACAAAGAAAAACTATCACCATTTCCTGAGGAACATTATTAACTGGTAGAAATCAGTGACCATCAATGAGAAGGCCAAAAGAGCCTAGGCACTGCCTTTGCCAGCAAACACTTGTCCTTCTTGTCAAACAGTGAAATATAGCAGCCACGGACAACATCAGTTTAGAATATAAAGTTGTTTGTTTCATCTTGTAGAGAAAGAAAATGGACGTTTGAAGAGCATCATTCCATAAAGCAGTGAAAGAAAAAGCACATTTACAGACAGATCAGGAAGAGAGAGCAAATCACCCCATGAGGCTGAAACTGGAAGGACAACAGGTGAAAAATTGGAAAAGATGTATCATGATTTTTACAACAAACTTTCCATGTATCAATCAGAGCTACTACCTCTGGATTTTCTAAGTTCCTGATGTTCTGCCCAAGGAAATAGAAGTGGCACTCAAGAATACAAAAATGGGAAGAACAGCTAGACTAAGCATATAGAGAGGAGATCTTATATGTCTGGAGATGAAATTTTGAGGACATGGAGAGAATGATTCTCAAGATATTCTTCAATTGCCCTCAAAACCTGATACAGTTCTAGGGCATCTAACTTTTAAGACCTTCTTGTACCTCATATACTATGGCTGCATATTAAATAAACAGCAACATCACCTCAAGGATTGTCTCTATTCCTTCGGAAGAAACTAGAAAGAGTTCACAGAAAGCAGAAAGCTGACTTCAACCTCAACACCCTATGACAAACCTTACCAGAGCCTCTGTATGTATCTGCTGGAGCTTAGGAGTGAGTGTTTAGGAAGATACCTGGAAGGACAGGCTAGGACAGGAAGTTACAGATACCAAAGCATTGGTAACAAGAACACTATTCCTATTCACAGTCAAAATAATGCAACAGAGATGACTTAGACTCTAATTCATACTCTAAGAGTTTGCTGAATACTCGTCTTCCAGGGTATTACCTTCCTATACTATTCAATTTTTATGCAAATTACAAGTAACATTCTCTTATAAGATAACAGCCACATCAGTTCCAAATGGACACATGACCTAGACATAAAGACTCACATTGTAAACAAATTTGAGCAGCAAGGAAATTATCTTTCAAATATACGGAGAGGTAGAGTTCATAACCAAACGAAGGACAGAGAAGATCACAGAAGACAAAACGGACAAGTTTGATTAGACAAAATTAAAAAGTGTTTGCACAAAGATTAGAAGGGAGACAGATGCCTGGAGGAAAAATATGAGCAATAAATTTCCCTTATAAAGTCTGATATTCAAGATGCATAAGGTGTGTATTCCAATTCATAAGAATAAGAACCATTCCTCAATCAAAGGATATGAGAAGGCAGTTCTCAAAAGAAGAAATCTAAGTTATCTATAGCAATATGAAAAAATGCTCCAAATCACTATCAGAGAAATGTAAACTAAAGCAACTTTTGAGTTTCCACCTCACACTCACGAGACTGGCAAAGTTGACAAAAAAGGAAAATGACAAATGTTTGGAAGGGTTATGTTGTTCCGTTGTTGTTAAGTCATTATTCAGTCATGTCCAACTCTTCATGACCCCATTTGGGTTTTCTTGGCAAAGATACTAGAGTGGTTTATCAGTTCATTTTACAGATGAGGAAAGTGAGGCAAATAGAGTTAAATGACTTGCCCAGAGTCACACAGCTAGTGAAACCGTATTTGAACTCAGGAAGAAGAATTTTCCTGACTCCAGGCCTGGTGCTATATTCACTATGCCACCTAAACATTACAGGCAAACTTTAATGCACTATTGGTGGTGCTGTGAATTGGTTAAGCCATTTTGGAAATCTGGTATTTGGAACAATTTGGAAAAACACTCCCAAAGGTACGTAAGTGTAATTTAGTAACTTTGGAAGCACTGTTCCTTTGACTCAGTAAAACCACTACTAAGCTCATATCCCAAAAAGATCAAATAATGAGGAAAAGAATCCATATCCACTATGTAAGATTTATAGCAGCTCTTCTTTATGACGGCAAAGGACTGGAAATTAAGAGGGTGCTCATCAGCTGCAGAATGGCTGGACAAAAGGTATATGAATGTAATGGAATACTATTGTGTGTCTAAGAAATGATGAAGGGGATGATTTCAGAGAAATCTAAGAAAACTTGTGATAAAAATGAAGGGAGTAGAATCAGAACAATTTATATAATAACAATACCATAAAGACAAACAACTTGGAAAGACTTATGAAATCTGATCAATAAAATGACCAACCATGATGAAGCTTGTTATCTACCTCTGGACAGAGGTGACAGACTCAGGGTACAGATTGAGACTTATTTTTTGGACATGGCTAATGCAGTAATTTGTTTTGACTTTATTTGTTATAAGGTTTCCCTCCCCCTTCTCCTCTCCTTTCTATTTTTCTAAATATGAGGAGGGAAGACAGGAAACCAAATAGATATTTAAGTAAAAAAGTGAAATAAAATATTGGGGGCAGGGTGGAGCAGTGATACTAAAAATAAACGAAGAAACAGAAGTTCACAGATAAACAGGCCGATACTAGAATAGCCATGCTAAATTTGAAATATAGTTTTTTTAAAAAAATAAGATATATAAAGTGAAGATCCATGGTTTCACATAAAATCTTCTTTTTCCATTTTTCTCTGCATGAGGAAAACATTTAAATTTGCTGATGTCTGGCTAGTTCATAATAAAAGTATAACAAAATTCAAATGTGATTTGAATAGTAAATAGTTATCTACTCAAAGAGTAAGCAAATATTTCTTTTGAACAAGGACTTCAATATAACTCACAACTAAGTATTTAAAAAGACAGAGCAGGGAATATTTTGCATGTCATGGTACCACCTCCCTGATGTCATGGTACTCTTCAAGAATGAAGTACAAACAGCAAGTAAGCTACAAATAAGTTGCTGATCTATATCGCTGATAGGAGTTTCTATCTGGAACCTCCAATATAGATGAAATATCAGATCCAAATTAACAAAAATTTTTATAAACAAAATCTCCCTCATTCCTTCCCAATGTTATATTCCATAAATCCAAGTATTTAACACATAACATACAGTGAAAACTTAATGAGCCCCTAAATCTCTAAGTTAAAAGGTGACAAATCCTTGAGATAGGTTAATAAAAAAAATGAGTCCTTTAAATAGGTTAAAAAGTTAATGTTTATTGTGTTTAGCAATTGTAACATGATTGCATAAAAACATCTAATATAAGGTGTATATCAGATGCATATACTAAATGAGGACATTCTGTTTATTTTGACCCACATTGTGTACTCAAGTTTAGACAAACAGAAATACAAAGCAAACATAAACACGAGAGTCAATGACTTCACAAACTGGGAATTCTAGTACCATTCCCAATCCTAAGAGGCCAACTGCTGCTCCAACATCTAAGGAGATTAGAGAGAATATGCCACGGAGGAGGTATTGCACTTAGCTTCAATACCTGGAGACCATACTTCTTCACCTTGGTGGCCTTTTCCCCCTCTGCCAGCTTACCGTCAAAAAGAGCTTCCTAAAACCATGCCTGGGAGAAGCTACCTCTCAATCATATGGGACCATGCTCTTCCATCTTGCTTATTTTCTGCCCTCCACAACACACATACTATCACCCCACTATCACCCCTTCTACCTCTGCAGCTTACTAAGTGCATCTTCTTGGTACAATTAAAGTGACAACACATAAAAATTTGCAACAAATGAAAATATAAGCATAAAAATATATATAATACAGTGATAAGCCAATTTGGCCATTAGATAATCCATTAAGGAGAAAAACATGGAATTGCACAGATTGAAAAACTGAAGCTTTTATATAAAAAAAACACAAGAATTTAAATTCAGACTGTTTTAAAACCACATAATTTATACTAAGAAATTTTAAGCTTTGCATAAGGAAATACTATTTTTTCCATATGAATAAGCACTTAAGATCCACTTCAGAAACTGAAGCTTTTGCAATTGCACCTATTAGCTCAAGCATTTTATTGGAGATACATTTAAATAGACTCTCATATAAAAAAAAAACACAAAACAACTTACTAAACAAAAAAAATAAATCAACTTCATTTTAGTTCATAATACCCTTCCAGCCTAACTTTTAAAATGATGCCTATAAAAATAATTCATATATGGCACAAAAGTGGTCCCAATGAAGATACTTGATCTCTCCTTATTACTCGACTATGTACAGACTCCCACAACATTCCTATTATCCTTTCTCTCAACTAAAAATAAAAATTAAATGCAACATTTGGCAACCCTATACAAACTGTGCTTCTCTTTGCTCTAAAAAACAAAACAACTTACTAAACTAAAAAATAACTTCATTTTTAGTTCATAATACCCTTCCAACCTAAATTTTAAAATGATGCCTATAAAAATAATTCAAATATGGCACAAAAGTGGTCTCAATGAAGATACTCAAACTTTCCTTATCATCCTACTATGGACAAATTTCCTATAACATTCCTATTATCTCTAAACCAAAAATAAAAATAAAAGTAAAACACAAGATTTGGCAATCCTATACAAACTGTGCTTCTCTTTGCTCTAAGTCTTGAATCCGTTTTGGTCTCAGTCTCTGGCAAACTACTGGTTTCACATCAGATGAATGAAGTTCCTTAGGGCTAGCTTTGAGGTGATTTACTCGCTGTCCAGGTGAATCTGAGTTCACAACAAAATTCACAGTATTTTCTTGACCGACACTAATAGGTGCTGTGGTGTAAGTTTCTGGAAAACTTTCCTCATTTCCCTTTACCTTATTGTTGGAAGGTGGCATATAAAATGTCCCTGGTGGGGGCTGCAAAGTTCTCCGTGCCCTGAAAGCAGCAAGAGGATTAGATTCCAAAGAGCTTCCTTCTGTTGCTACTCTTACCACTTGCACTGGTACCATGTCTGGCTGGCTGAGTTGCACGACACTGGATGAAGGGTTATCAGAGATGGAAGACAAAACACAAGTAGCACTACTCTCTGGTTCTCTATTTTCCTGGAGTGTACTGGGCAAAATCACTGTAGTCCTTGTACTTAAATCATATTGTCTAACTTGTTTGTCCCAAGTTTTTGGGTCATAACAACAAAGTCTAGAGGATGAGTTAGGAAAAGATTTTGGTTCAGACATTTCTTCACTGGTTGAACTCCTACCAAATTTGTCTGAATTTAAAGTTCCCATATTTTTGGAATTGTTCTCATTTAAAAAGTTTGGAAGACGGAATCGATCTACTGGCAGACTCACAGGTCTAACGGATGTCTTTATCCTTGGAGATCTCAAGATTACTGGATTACATTTTACATTTGAACGACTGTCAGTTTTAAAATGATCTTCATTCTTGAAGAAGTAGCCTTCAGTCTCATCAAAACCTGAAGACACAGTATTTTCTGAAAGAAGTAATAACTGGATGTTAATTTCCATTTTCACACACTCTAAATGTGGGTACCTTAAGTTATAGGGGCATCTAATTATTCTCATAGAGAGAAGCAAAACTCATAAGGATCTCATAAGCTTATCCCAGCATGGAAAATACATAAGAACAATGAACTTATTATTCTTGTTATGACTCATCTGACAAAATTTACTTTTCTTTGGAAAAATGAACATTTGTAAAGAAAAATATAATGTAGGCTTTCTACTATCATTCTGTTCCAATAAAACACTTGATGCAGAATATACTTTAGTGACACACTACAAGTCCTTACCCCAGACTGTAACTTGCTTAAATTAACCTGCTTGTCAGCTGTACTGAATTCTAACATTAATTTAGCTTTTTTCCCCTTCCTTTTTGCTTAAAAGAGAAATGATGCGATGGAATAATATAAATGACCAATTTCTGGCCAGAAGTGAAGATTTCCAATCACAAATATGTACTAATTAGAGAAAACAACCAGGCATAGCAACAGTAAAATGCTCAAGAGCTCTAGTACCTAGCAACAATGTGGGGCTTTTTCAGAAGTGATAAGAAGAGAACTGTGAAGATGCTGGTGCACTACATCACAATGAATCAGCCTAATTTTCAGTGCCTGGCTGTTTAAACCTCTAAGAGAAGAATTTCTACAAGTAGGAGTCACAGCTTCTAGCAGAAAGGGAAGAAGAGATAGGAAAGGAAGATCATAAAGTAAAGAAGCATCAAACTCCCTACAACAGATCCTGGAATGCAAGAGATAAAGGGTAACAGAGATACTGGCAACAATGACTACATTAAGAACAATGAATTCTCCCCCAAAGTAACATTCCCCATTCATTCCTAACAAAAATGGAATTTAACCCATTGAGTTTAAGAAGAAGCCCTTAAGAAGTTCTACTACTACTGTTACTAACTACTACTAATACTTACAACCCAATTACTACTACTACTACTAATGACTACTATTACTTACTACTACCACTGCTACTACCACCTACCCACCACCACTAGTATTACAGCTGCTACTACCTCCACCACTACCACTAATACTACTACTACCACAACCACCACAACCACCACTATTACTACTACTGCTGTTGCTGCTACTACTGCTACTACTTTTGTTTGGCTGCTCTTAGGGAATTTCTCATCTGGACATACATTTCTTAATAAGAGACACACTCTAAAAATTGGTTTAGTGCTCACCTAGCTCGTCATCATCTTCCTTTTATCCTCACTTCTTCCCTCCATGTCTCCTCCTTTACTTCACACCTCAGCCACAAATAGCAATTGTCCACTTCTCTTATTAGACCCTCTGGCTTTCCCTATATGACCATAATCTATCGCTATTCTACCTTTCTCTATGCTCATCAAATGCCTACTGGACATTTTAAGCGTGATGTCTTGGCAAAATCTCATACTCGACAAATCTAAAACTAAGCTCATCATCTTTTGCCCTAACCCCCCCTTTTCTTTCAAAACATCCCTGTTTCTGTCAAAGGCCCCACCATCCGTCCAGAGTCTCAAGCCTGTGACCTCAGCATCATGTGGGCTCCTCTTCCTCCCCACATGGTGAGCTGCCAAGTCTGGGCTTCTGCTTCCAAACATCTCTTCAATCTCACTCCTTCTCCCTGTTGGCAGCTACCACCTTAGTTCATCCGGACTACTGCCAGAGCCTTCTCACTAGTCTCCCTGATTTTCCCCACTCCAATCTCTCTCCTGAACTGTTACTGTTGCCAAAGTGATTTTCCTTAATTCATGACAGATCTGACCATGTGATTTAACTGCAGGGATTCTCCTTTGCCTGGAGGATCAAATACAGACTCCAGTATTTAGCTATTAAACCCCTTTGGAACCTGGCCTCCACTTAGCTTCCCAGCCTCACCGGACATGACTCTCCCTCTCACACTCATTAGGCAACTGGGGGCAGAGTTACTTGGCCTGGGCAAGTCACTTCACCTCTGTCTGTTACAGTTTCCTGGACTGTAAAATGGGGATAATAATAGCGCCTACCTGCTGGAGTTGTGGTGAGGATCAAATGAAATAGTAATTGTGAAGCACTAGCACAGTACCTGGCACATAGCAGGTGCTACATAAATGCTAGCTATTCTTATTCTTGTTATTACTCTGCTTCAGCCAAACTGTCCTGTTTCTCACTTGGGACACCCAGCTCTGGGACTTCCCAGTGGCTGTCCCTCACAACTAGAAGGTTGTCCGAACTCCTTATGGATTCCACTTCAGAGACATTCTCTTCTTTTAAGATCCAGCTCGGGCGCCATCTTCCACAAGAAACGTTTCCTGACCCCAACTGTTAGTGATCTTGCTCTAACTCCCAAATTTCCTGGTACTTAAGTTCTTGGTCTTCATCTATATTTACTGTTGTATTTATGCTGCACCTCTCTATATCTATCCCCATTAGAATGTAAATTCCATGCATGCAAGGATCTATTTATTCTTTATACAGTTATCCTTTCTACATTGATGCTTTCCCCATTGTGGTTAGGATATAGTTTAGATATGTCGCAGGCTGGCAAAAGAAATTAAACGTGAATTTTTTAGGAAGATGCAGATGACACAGAACCTATGACCAAATGCTTAACCCAAATTTTACAATAGGGTACTTTAAAAATCCCATAAAAGAAAAATAAAAAATTCAGCCTTTTCTGGTTTGAAGGAAGGGCCAAAAAATTTTACACAGATTTCCAGATTGTGGGGATGCTGCGCTCCCAACTCCTGTGACGTGGAAGGAATAACTGCACTTGTATCCCTGGTGCCTCGCACATAAGTGCTTAACAAGTACTTGTTGACTAACAAATTATATAGTCTGTAAGACACAAATATAACAGTAACAATATAGTTATCATTTCTATAGTGGTTTCAGGTTTGGAAAGGATTTTACAAATATCTCATTTGAGCCTTACAATGACCCTGAGAGGTAGTGACTAGGCTTATCCCTATTCTCCCAAAGAGGAAACTGAGGCACAGAGAAGTGAAGTTACTTGCCCAGGGGTCACATAGTTTGTGTCTCAAGTAGGATTTGAACTCAAGACTTACTCACTCCAAGTCCAGAATTCTATGTGGAGGAGAGAAGGGCCACTCTAGCCTGCTCTGGTCATGGCCTGGCTGGAGCCTGTGAGGGTTCTGGGACCCTCAGTGTAGGAAGGACTCAGACTTAAACTTAAGTGCTCCTTGAGCAGAAAGACCAAGATGGTGAAGTGCCTGGCGCCTGTTCCAATGATGATCAGCAGCCATGCCTGAAGATGCTGAGTAGGGAGAATAGAAGACCCTGATCTGCCATTCACTCTCCAAAACCTTCCTGTTCCTGCAGCCACATCTGTCCCATACAGGCAGCCTCTTCTTCCAATCACATATAGTTAGCCCCCTTGGTTACGCTGGTCATTGTCCCTTCCCTGGATGAGTTCAGCAGCTTACTCGTCTATCTCAGCTCTGTCCACTCCACTTTATCCTACCAGGAAAAAGATGATTTTCTACAAGATGGACTGACTATGTCTGCTCCTCTACTCAAAAAACTCTAGTGGCTTCCTATTACTTCTAGGAACAGATCTAGAATCCTTTTTCTGGCAGCAAGAGCTCCTTATAACCTGCCACCTCCCTTTCTACCTTTCCAGTCTTCTTATACATTACTCCCCACCATGAACACTACCATCCTACCATAGTGAGTTTTGCAAATAGTTACTCACTGATCACAGATGCATCAGCTCCTTCTAGTGCATTTTTATGATCATATGATCCCTCAAATGATGTAGCTGTTTCTGAAATTACACTCTCATTATGAGAAAGTGAGATGCCCTATTGATGGAATAGAATAAAAAAAATAGGTTACAAAAGTAAATACACTTATATGGAATGGGTCAAATAGCTGATATTCATTCATGCAAACTCCACAAACTCCACAGGCGTAATTTAATATTCGGCACCACTCACTTGCTTTGAACCAAGACATGAGTTGGGCTTTTGGGGCTCCACGGTGGGGCTTTCAATGGTAGAAGAAGCTGAGAGTGGTTGCATGGAAACATCAAAAATCTTCTCATAATAAGATATAAGGAGCTCCACAAATCGAGCCTGATGAGTGCAGTCCACCAGTGAGGAAAGGGAAACCTTGGCATCTGTTTGCCGAGGCCTGATCAGAGTTGGTCCAAATATTATCCCCAGATTACTGGCCGGCATCTTGTTTTCTTCAGCCTTCTGGACCACCCTGGAGAGGAAAACAGGGGAGATGGGCTGTCAAGTCTGCTAGGCTTTCTTTTTGGCTTAGGAAGTGGTGAAAGATTTGCAATGATGAAGCTGGATTCAGTTATCTTTCTTCACCACCTCTCTAGGTGTCAGTAGGATTCCATACTACCAACTATACACCAGCACAAGATATACATAGTAGGAACTGTGGTAAAGAAGGAGAAGCAATAGTTTTTTCAAGTTATTAGATGAAAAAAAGGTGACCCTAAATCCATGTCCACCAAGATTACTTCTACTGCTCCAGGCTACCCACTAGCAAAACAAAACAAAACAAAAGAAACCACGACACCCAACTCCACATTTGCCCATTTGGATTCACAAGAAAGGAGATATTCTTTAAGGTAAATCTCTTACCTATTAAGATGGCCAATAAGGTACTCAATAGTATTATAGTTTGGTCCTGGAAGTTTTTTTAGAAGAGCTTTGATTTTCTTCAGGACTTTACTTAGTTCAGCACTCTCAGCTTCAGGGCTTGTTGGTTTTGAGTCTTCATTTACATTCTGGCTCTCTTTGGCAAGACCAATAAGCTCATCATAAAGATGAAACAAAAATAAGGGTTCTGGTAACTAAAAGGAATAAAAACATATTAGGAATGCCAGCCTGCACATTACACTATCTATTTTTATCCTGGTCATCATCATATCCTGTTTAATCTAGCATTTTTCTTTAAAGAGATTAAAGCCTTAGAACACTAGACCAGCTTCTGCTTCAACCCTAGTTCATTCAACAAGCATTTAATAAACACCTAAGTAATTGGCAAAGTATTGGGTTAGATGCTGTGGGGATAAAAAATAAAGCTTGGATCTCTCGATGCTTCTCTACTCAGGGTATTCAGGGAGGGGCAAGAGAGTAACTAATATGGCTTCACAAAGGACTATAATATATGGGAGAATGTGCTAAGTGAAGAGGGCAAAAGGCTATGAGAGGTAGGCTGGCAGTGGGAAACTGAAGGTACTTGCAGCTAGAGGAATCTCGGGTGTCACCTAAATGACCTGCCTTGAAAGACAGGTTGGATCTGGATAAATCCACTGCACCCTAATTGGCTGATTTTGGTTTATGACATGACTTTATCTTACTAGTGTATAAGGAGGGGAAAAGAAGACTACAGAGCCTTACTGTGTATAAGCTGAAAAATGAGAGTGAGAGAACAGTCTTTCCAAAGGGAACACTAAGCGAACATACTGGGAGGCAGAGGATCAGGGTACACATCCTGGCCCTGCAACTAACTAGCTCTGGGACACATCTTATTTAGCCAATTGAGAAACAAAACTCCAATTCCACAGGAGACAGTCAAAAGAAAAACTCCCCTCAAAACATCATTATTCATCTCACGAATGAAATGTTCTTCCACCTACTGACCCATGGGCATTTTGAGCACTGTGGATTCTCTGGTTCAATAGTAAGAATTACAGTGAAATTCTGGTTCTCTGATGCTCCAAGTATTGCAGATAATGTAGCTCTTCTGCCTCTTTCAAATACTCAGTGTAGCTCCCTCACTGAACTGTTAACTCCTTCTGGGGCAACTGCCCTGGTTACTTTTAAAGATCAAAGGATGTGGGAGGGGGAATGAGGGAATATGTATTTACAGAGCACCTACTATATGCCAGGAACTGTTCTAAAGTCTTCTCACAAATAAGATCTCATTTGATACTCACAACAACTCTGGGCAGTAGGTGCTATTATTATTTCCATCTTACAGTTGAAGAAACTGAGGCAGGAAGAGATTAAGTGGTTTGACCAGGGTCACACAACTAAGTGTCTGAGGCCAGATTCAAATTAGATCTTCCTGACAGCAGGCCCAAGCCTTCTATCCACTGTACTGCCAGCTGCATCTAAGCACCTTATAAGAACCTTATAAATTATTTAGTCTAAGCCCCTCAGTTTGCTAAGGAGGAAACTGAAGCCAATTAAGGTAAAATGATTTGGCTATGGTCCCAGTCAGAGAAAGAAGTAGAGGCAGAATATGATTCCAGGTCCTCTGGGGTCTTCTTCAAGTTTGCGAGGAAATCTGATATCGTTCACTCCTAGTTGCTGGAGGTTCTTGTTAATTCCCGGTTACTTTTAACTGGAGTTGATGAGAGGAGCTGGTGACTTTCAAGTGCTCAAAGGAACTTCATATTATAGACAATATACTGTACCAGCAAAAAGTGATTCTAGGGCTAAACAGTTATCGTAAGGAATGATTAAAGAATAGATTCCCTCATAATAAAGACAGTCAGAGATTCTTGTTTCAATTTGAAGTAAATTTCAAGTGGAGATTCTTTACCTTACGAAGATATAACTTAAGAACATTGCTGATATCATGTTCACAGAGTTCTGACAATTCTACTAAATCTTTTCCATTTTCAAAGGCCTGGCAGAGTTTTTCGACTCTTAATTTAACGCCATTCATCCGATAGATGCCCTTAAAAGAGAAGGAAAGAGTAAGTATAAAAAAAAAAAAAAGTTTCCTTTGGTACAAGAATTTCAATACGATGATTTCACCAAGAAATAAATATTTCAGATTGACATTCCAGAAAATATTAAGTGGTTTAAACTTACATAAGATACTATTTCTTAGAAAACTAAATATTGGTTACATAATATTTGAACGACGGTTTTCTCTAACAAAATCTATTCAATGCTTACTAAAACAAAATCTGTTACGGTTTAAAATTTTAAATAACCAAAGTTAAAATATACCTTCACATGCAAGGCTCTCTTTTCAATTTCTGATATACATTTTTTAATGATGAAAGGGATACCATCAGGAGCATTTTTAGCAGCCAGAGCAAATTCTCCACCAAATAGATGTAATTTGCCATGAAGTCTCTGGTGCCCACATTGGATGGTTAACGTTTCCAAACACGTTTTATGGCACACAAGGGAGCACTACAAGAAAGGAGATTCTGTAGAGTGATTTATTAGAGCCATATAAAATATTAACAACAAATGCAGAAATAAAACCTAAATGATCTACAAACATCAAATTACCTGTGGGGTCTTTGTTCAATAACCAAAGAGCAGACTTGGTGCAGGTACTTAATCATATAAATTTGACATTCTTATTGTAGGGATCAGAAATGGATTAAGGGATAAGGAAACCCCCTCTGCTGAAGCAGGCCAGCCCCATCTCAGAAAGAGCTTTTTCCAAGTACTTACTGAGAGACTAAGTAACATACTCAGGGTCACACAGCCAGTGTCAGTGATGCGCAGGTAAGGGGTGAAGGTACAGGTGTGGGAGTGTCTCAAGGCAAGTTGAAGTCATTTGGGGAGACTTTACCTTTTCTTGGATTTTTAAGTAATGTCACAGGCAAGACAAGGACCCAAGTGACCACTGGCAGGACTCCAGGTTGTGGCTTTTGATGCCATACCACAATACAAAAAGCAGCTGCTGTTAAATGGAAAGATGTCTGCAAAGGGCTCCCTGGAGGAAGCCACACAAATAGCATGGGGAGAGGAGAGCAGAGCGGAGAGGAATGGACCAATTCTACCTTCCTGCCCAGCCAGCCTGGACGATCAGGACAAGTAACCAAGACCTTGTGCCTCTCAATCTTGTCTAGCAATAGCACCCTGTCAAAACTGTGACAATATAATTCATCTGCCACCCACCACGACTACCATGGCTAACCAGTTCCACCATGTTATTCTTCCTATCCCTGGTATTACTAACTCATGATGCCCAACCTCCTCTAATCTACCACGCCCCATCCCAATCTCCCTCTGCCTCCTTCCTGCAGGCTTTCTGTTCAACAGAGAATAAACTTCACTTCATTTTCATCCCTCTTCTCATACTCCTTCTATCCACTGGCTCCAAAATCTAGCTCCCTCCAGGAGATATTATATCCTTGGCCACCCTCTCCAGCACTGGTTGTTACCTGCCTGACCCACTGGTTCTTTAGAGGGCATTAGAATACTCCATGCTCCCCACTGATGCTTTTAGACTTTCTCCTTCCTACCATCACTAAAGTAACCTTTGCTCTTTTGAAATTCATTGCATTAATATGTTCTATCTATCCTTTTCAAATCACAATGGCTATTCTGTACATCTTCCCAAGGTGCTCAGTGCCTGAATCTTCTGCTCCCCCATTCCTGCCCTTAAGCTGGGGCACTTCAATGTCCCTCTTGATGCTCTCTCAAACTTTCTAGCCTCTCAATGCCTAAATTTCCTAATCAGCTACTCATTTACTCCATTCTAGCTACACCTAAGGATGGCTACACACCAGATCTTACCATTATTCATCAGGGTCCTAACTCCTTAACCCCAAACTCAAGATATCCCTCAATCTGACCAAAGCTTCCTATCATTCCATCTCTCCCTGTGCCTTACCACTCCTAAACTCATTCTTCAGAGCCCTGAAAAGCTCCAAATCCCTCTACTTCCGCGCATTTTCTTAAGCAATTAATTACTTATCCCAATCAATTGCACATTGTACCGTCATCTATTCTTGAATCTCTCACTGCTTTGGTCCTACTGCTAAACACCAATCCGAGATTACTCTGGCCATCCATCCCCATTAATACTCCCAAGGTATTGACAATCTGAGGGATCCTTCATGTGCCATGAAGGAAGACATGCTGACCAAGTACACTATAAATTCATATTATCCAACTTCAACTTGGGCCTTACTTCAGGCAAGGCAAATTCTTTTAACCTGCTTAAACTGGTTCCTTATCTCACCCCCCAAAGAATCTATTCCAAATATATTCTTACTTCCTCAACTCTCCTATACACCATCTTGTTCTCTCAGCTTAAAGACCTTGCCTCTTGTTTTACTGAGAAAACTAAGATTACAGGCCATTAACTCCTCTTTCTCTTCAGCTCAAAGCTCTTTTACACCATTCTCCAGTTTCTGCTGAGGCAGCTTTTCTCCTTGACAATGCTAACCCCTCTATACATACCCATGATCCAGTTTATCCCGTATACTCTAGCAGATCACCTTGTCAATCATTCTTCACCTCTCCCTACTTCAACCTCTCTATCGACTATCTCTATCCTTTCCTACTGCTTTTGAACACACCGAGGTCTCCCTCCAGCCTTAAAAAAAAAAAAAAAAAATCACACACCTGACCCTGTTATCCCTTCAAGTTAGTCCTTGAAAAAAGTTATCGACCACTCATTGCTTTCTTTTCCTCATCCTCTCATTTACTCAATCATCTGCAATCTAGTTTCTCAACTCATCACTTAACTGAAAATTCTTCTTTCCAAAGTTAGCACTGATCTCTTTACTGCCAAGCTTGATGATCTTTTCTTAGTTCTAATCCTTCTTGACCTCTCTGTTACATTTGACACTATCTATTAACCATTTTCTCATTCCTGGGTATTCATTCTTTCTCCTCTGTGACATTACTCTCTCCTGGTTCTCCTACCACCTTTCTGAATATTCCTTCTCAAACTCCTTTGCAGAATCACTATTCATATTACATCCCTCAATCGTGAGTCCTCCCAAGGCTACATCCAGGATCCTCTTCATTTCCTCCTATACTTTCTTGGTAACCTTATTGTCTTCCATGGGTTTAACCATCCATGAAAATGACTTCCAAATCTATATATCTAGCCTGAGTCTCTCCTGAACTTTAGTCTCACAGCACCAAATACTGGTTGGATATTTTAAACTGAATGTGTGGGAGACACAATCTCAAATTGGATGGCCTGTAAAAATTTTAAACATGTGTGAAACAGAACTTATTCTCCTTGTCCTAATCCTCACTATTTTCCTAACTTCCCTATTATTAACTTCCTAGTCACCCAGGTTTACAACTTAGGTGTTGACTCACATCTTCACTCTCACCCTCTATATCCAATCAGTTGTCACGTGTTGTCATTTTCTACCTTCATAACATTTCCCCTACATGTCTCCTTTCCTATGCTGACACTTTCACCACCTTGGTGCAGGTCCTCATCACCTAATGCTTGGGATTATTACAATAGACTTCTGGTTGGTTGTCCTGACTCATCTCTTCCCAATCCAGTCCATCTTCCACTCAGCTTCCAAAATGATCTTAAAGCCCAGGTCTGACCATGTCATCTCCCTGTTACCTCCAGAATCAAATATGAAATCCTTAGTCCTTTTAAAGGACTTCATAACCTGCTCCCCTCTTGTCTTTCCAGTCTTCTCTCACCTTACTCTCTTCACTTACTCTGCCATCCTATGACTCTGGCCTCTTTTGTCTTCCTTACACATGACACTCCATCAACCCTCTCCCTCCTCATCTCTCCCTCCTAGTCCTCTGGTTTCCTTCAAATCTCAGCTAAAGATGCACCTTCTGCCAAGAAGTTTTTCCCAGTGCTCCTCAATCTCAGCACCTTCCCTCTGAGACAACCCTCACTCACCTGTATAGATCTTACCTGTATGGTTTACGTGGTGACTCACTGCTCCCCCATCCCAACCCCCACTCCATTATCCACTGTGAGCTCCTTGAGTACAAGGACTATCTTTTGCCTTTCTTTGTGTCACTAACATTTAGCACAGTGCCTGGCACAAAGCACAAGCTTAATAAATGTTTGTTGACCAACAGACTAAACTGGAAGTCTAATGGGAAGAATGCTAGAAATCTGAGTTTGCCTCCTCTTCCCCCTACTAAAGTCCTCTGACTTCTGTGGCACAGTGGATAGTGTGTCAGGCCTGGAGTCAGGAAGACTCACCTTTCTGAGTTCAAATCTGGCTTCAGACACTTAAATAGCTGTGTGACCCTAGGCAAGTCACTTAATCCTGTTTGCCTCAGTTTCCTCATCCATAAAACGAGCGAGAGAAAAAAATGACCAACTCTTCTAGTATTTTTGCCAAGAAAACCCCAAAAGGGGTTCATGAAGAGTCAAACATGACTGAGGCGACTGAACAACAACAGAAAAAAACATAAGGAAATGAGCGGTTTGGAATGATTTGGGAAACAATGCATTACTTTCAAAGATTCCAAACATCTTCCTAAAACAAAGGCTCATCTTCCTAATAGCAGAGTTTCCCCACAACATAAGGAGTAACAACCCACTCTCTGAGAGATCATGCAAAGGGCAATGGAGAGATGCACAAAAGGTATTGAGGGACACTAGCGCTATTTCAATGAATTACGTGCATTTAGTGAGTAAAGGATCTATCTTATCAGGGACAGAAAAGGAGGTGAGTTAGCAAGAGTGGAGAGAAGAGACAAAAGCCCTTGTGCTACCTATCAAGAAATCAGGAGGAGGGAGACACATGAGAAGAGAGACAATAATCACATAGAATGAGAAGGGGAAAGAATTATAATCCAAACCAGTGGAGAGAGAACCCACATCAGTGAGATCATGGACCCAACCCACTGAAATATCAAAGTGTTTTTGTATTACTCCGTAATTATTCAGTTTAGATATTCAGCCCTTCAATTATTAACGGAGTACTGACTATGAAAAACAGTAAATTATTATAGTACATCTTTAAAAACATTTTAAAAAACAACAAGAAGTTGCATTATTTTCTGTTATTTCTTACCTCCATACACTCTGCCCCAGGGAATATAACTAAGGTGTCACATTCCTTACATTTGGATGGCGTTCTTAGCTTCCGAAACTTATGGCTAAGAGCAGCTTTTGATTTGATGACATTTCTAAATGGTCCCGGAGAACTAATTTCAGCTAGATGCTCACTTGAGGCTTGAAAGAAAAATTAAATGATTGATTAATATTTCTAGGGAGATATTATTTGACTTTAAAATATGCTCATTGGCCAAAATTTATCTTTAAAAAAAATGATGGTAATACAACATGCAATTAACTTAGACTGGCAATAGAAGACATTAAAGCAAGCAACAAAATTATTTTCCTTACAAGTACATTTGCAAAGGTATTTCTAATTTTTATAATGTGAGGCCAGTTTCCTATGCTATTTTTAAAAAATATTTCATTAAACTACAATTATGTTGATCTTAAAGCAATATTTATCAAAGTATTGGTCAGAAGCATATGATAAGTCTTAAGGAACTTAACAATGATCTTAATCTCTTGGCACTTTTCAATACTTGTGACAAAGTAGCATGTTTATAATATCATCCGATAGATTTGCACCCCCCCCAAAACTTTTTTTAATCACCACACCAACCTAAGACTTTTAAGATAAAATCAACTAAAAGACTAAAAATTTTATCAGGAATTTATTCCTACTGATTCACCTTATGCTCTTCAGATCAACATATGCATCAACTTCCTCATTTGCACATTGAGTCCTACTCTTAATTAACACAGGCTTTCCAAGAGGACACCAATCATTTCTTCTCAGTTTAATTATAATATGGTAGTGTATCTTTTCCTTCTCTGTTTCAGTTTAAGGCATGTGCCTATTCTTATCCTTAAAAAAGGCAAGCTGAGCTCCTTCAGGCAAAGGTCATGGTGTCACCATCATCATTAACATCAACATCATCATCATCATCTTCATCATCATTAAACCAAAGATCTAATGTAGTCCCAATCAGACAGGCTCATTAACTTATTTTTGGGATAGGAAATTTCCTACTGATATGACTGTACAAACCTAGAAACAGAAATTATTTTGGAGTCAGAGTACATAGGGTCAAATCCTACCTCTGTTAATACTGTGTTGTCTTATGTAAGATCCTTCTCCCCTCTATTGGCCTTAGTTTCCTTACCATTCGATTAGATGATGTCTAAGGTCCTTTCTGTCTCTACTAACTCTGAATGCTCTAGAAATATCTAAAACATCTTCTTAGATTGATTTTTGGTCCTCAGGCTTGTAATATAATGTGCTTAATCAAATGAACAGATGTGAGATAAACTTGGTCACCAAGATGACTACTTTCCTGGAATGTTCTTTAATTTTCATATCTGATTAGTTTCCCTACCAAGAATTACACTTCCCTGATGCAGAGTTTTGAACTGTATCCCCTGAATAGGACTGCTTTAACTGTTAAGTGCTATGCATTATTAGTCTAATGAAAACAGAATTTTTGATCCATCATTATGTCTCTGTCCCTGACATCATGCAATAATTATTTCTGAAAAATATTCTTAGAGCTAACACATTTGTCAAATCACATTTGGGGTCTAATTATTTGTATTATCTTAAAAGCATCATGTCTGGTGAAGGGCAGTGTGTGAGGGTAATGAAAAGTCCCCAAGATCAGGAATAAATAAACCTAGCTCTATCACTTACCAGGTGTGTGACCTTGGGAAAGTCACAGTTTCACCGAGTGTTAAGCCTCCTCACCTCTAAAATGTGGATAATGTTCTATATACTATCTACAACTAATAGGGATGCTCTGAGGAAAACTTTCTCTAAAGTGTAAAATGCCTTTGCAAATGTGAACTATAAAAATTATTAATATTTGGCATAAATAGCCAAAGAAATACAACTTTCATATTAAGATTTCAAGTCTTATTCATTACTATACACTACAGCTATAATTCATATAACTAAAATTGGATCAAATAAAGTACAATGTACAATACCAATCTCAGAAGGAGAAGGTGGCTCTCTTTCATTTAGCTCATCAGCAGATGACATAGTCCCCATTGATGGTGTTCGAGGAAGGTGACGTTTAAACGCTCCTACACAAAGACAGACCTAGTAAAACTTCTTGTGTATGCAATTACAGAGATTTTTCATTTGAACAATAAGGATTTCATTTTATAAAGGACAATTTATGTTGAATTTTAGAGGGTGTGTGTGTGTGTGTGTGTGTGTGTGTGTGTGTGTGTGTGTGTGACATAACGACTAGAGTTCTGGACTTGGAACTAGGAAGAACTGGTTTGAGTTTTGCCTCTGACCAGCTATGTAGTCATAGGCAAGGTAACCTCTCCATTTCCTCATCTGTAAATTGGGATACACCTATACCATCTACCTCAAAGAGCTTTTGTGAAGATCAAATGCCATTATATACACAGAAGGCATTTTGCAGAATGTAAAATGGGTTATTTAAATATCAGTAACTAATGTGTGTGTGTGTGTGTGTGTATTGCACTAAAGTCGGCCTACTCTGGTGCCTTCTCATGTTATGGTTCTTGCAGGCCAAGCCAGTGTTTCAAATCAGGAAGGCCTGGGGACAGACTCCAGACCAGAGACCAAGGGCTGCATCGCTAGGTGAGTTGCATAGTGATGAAATTTTTTAGCCAACGAACCTCTAGAAAAGCCACCATTAAGTTAGAAAAGTTACAGTGTACATCTACATCAGTGGAGGGAGTAGTACACTGATCAAACAACAAATTAAGTATGCATAAACACATGTGAACACAGCACACACAGAGTCTCACAGGCTACAATATTCTACTAGTTTCAACATAAAAGATTTGCTTCCACTCCCCAACTTCAATACAGACAATTCTCAAACTAACAGTAGGTTATATTGTAAAAAAAAAAAAGAAAAAAAAAGGTGTTATGATTAAATTAGAAACAAGGTAAAAGTCTATCAATCGGAAAATGACTAAAATAAACTATGATATATGAATATAATAAACTGTGACAAGGTCCCCTTCTCCCTTTTAACTGATTCCACCCCCCTACCCCCATCCCACCTAGCTCCTCTCCACCCTGGAATTGCAACCCAGAATTGTAAATGGGCAACAAAATCGCCAATTAGCACCAGCTGCACCCAATGCCAGCAAAGGGTCCCCTTGTAATCACTTTCTGACCAGCTGACCCTTTACTTTCTCTGGGCTGAGATCTCCTTAAGCTGCTGCTACAGCCATTATTACTGCCACCATTCTGCTGCTTCATAATTTGATGTGAGGCGATATTTTTAAACTGTTTGGAGAGGAATGCTGAGACAGTTCAGCCGCGTTGCTTCTAATCCACCATCTTGGCTCTACCCCCTTTCTCAGTATGACCATTTTAAATGGAGCACTGGTGTTTGGTGGGTGTTAAACTTATATTCCAACCCCTATGTCCTGGTCCCTACGCCATCAGAATGGACTATAGCAAAGAAACACACAATTGATGGTGGCCTTTGGATTGTCACATTGAATACATCATGGAAATGTGAAAAGCACTAAGGTTCCTTACTAAAAGAGGCTGAAGCAGTTTTACCAGGAAAATGTGGAAGGTAATTAATTCCTAGAAATTACTCACATATGTCTTATGAAGCTCAATTACACAAGTACTTGCACAGATAACTTAAGCTTTGCTTCCAGCACTTTCTGACCAAAGGAGGACTACAGCACTACCACTCCCCCAGAATTCAGAGTCGCTAAAAAGGGAAGGGGAAGGGCCAGGGATACTGACAGAGGCAAACACAAAAACCAACCTAAAAGAGCAAGGGATGGTTCAGGAAGGAAGGAAGGGTAGGGGTGTGGATCAGATGTCACCTGAGTCTCATGGGTACAGATTTCTATCTGGGAGTTCCTTACAAAAATCTTATATATACAAACTGTGACATCAGAGAAAAAAGTTAGGACATCTTAGAAACATTTCAGGCAGAGAAATAAGAGCACTAGACATAAGTTAGAGTTTGGGATAAAAAATATCAACGAAAATCAATAAAATTCACTTTTAAATCTTTTAAATTTTATCACTATTTGTAACTCTCCAACAGTACCAGAGTTAAAAAAAAAATCATATACCTGGACTGCCAGAAGGTGAATCCATGGACCTTGATTCACTGCTTCCTCCAGCACTCTCTGTATCACTGTACATTCCACCACCTTGGTTAACGAGTGACCATGATCTGCAAGGGGGTGGCCCTCTGGGAAAAAAAAATATAAGAACAAACATAGCCTGTCAATGGAGGGAAAATTCTATTATTTATTTTATATTCAATATTCCAAAAGCACATTAATTTCATAATGCAGTATTTATACGGTTGAATTTCAAAAAATAACTTTAAATCAGAACTCACATTAAGAGTATAATGTGGCTTAAGTGCTATAGAAATCCAAAAAAATTATACTACCACCACAATCTGATACCACTACATCTTTTAATTTCTTTCATATTATTCCTTTCCTCCTATACTGGCTATGATCCAGTCAATCTAAACCACTCTCTGTCTTCTTCCTTCTGTCCCTAAGCAGTCCTCTGACCTCTCTGGAATGGCCTTCCTCCTCTTCTTCCCCTATTGAACAATACTACCCCCATCCTCAAGGGTTCATCTTCAGTACTACCTTCTTGATGAAAATTCCCTAATCCCTTCTTAGACCTGACATACAGGCTGCTTTGCAATTCTCTAATGCACTTTCTATGTAATAGTGTGCACCACCATCATATATCTTACTATCCTATTCATCTTATGAAGGCAGGAAGCATGTCTTATATATCAACTGTGAATATCCCAAAGTATCTGGGTATCTCTGCATAAAGCTGAGAGCGCTCCGCAAATATTTACTGAATCAACAGAAGTACCATATAAAAATTTTAAAGAACATACAATTATGATTGGTTAAACATATAAGCGCCCATTTAATACTTAACAAATCCAATGAGCTAAACTATATCCAAATTTTTCTACTAATTTTCCAGAAACTCAAAAGTGATTAGGTCTAAGGTTCTTAGTTTCCCCTTCTTAGAAATGTTTTTGAATTAAACAAAATCAGTTCAAAATTAATGGCAGCCCTTTATTTTTACCTGTATGGAGGAAAAATAAATCCCTTTCAACACATAATCTATTACTTTCAACACACGCATTATTTCCAAAAAGGAGAGACAAAAAAGATCCTATTTTGAAGCTCGTGTCAAAGGGAATAAATCGATTCAAACTGGATGTGTATCTGGCAGTAAATGAGCCCCCTTTACCAAATTTCAATAACACATTAATTCTTACCCATCAATTTTTAAACTGTCAAAAGAAATAGCTTTACGGTAAACATCCTCCTTAGGTGAAGTTTTTGCCTTTACAAAGTCCACAAAGTTTCTCCCGGGGTTATATGAGTTGGCATTCTCACAGAGAGACTGGTAATTAACTGGAAGAGACAGAAGCTGCTCATGTTGCATCTGGAAGAGGTTCATTATGACCTATTTGTCAAATAAAGATAAAGCATAAGGACAATCAGAAACCTTTAACAAAAAGATCTTCAAATGTACTTAGCTAAAAGTAACATCGCACAATATTATTTACAACATCTAAACTGTCACCTCTGAGGACTCATTAAAGCATGTTAGGATTTATTCATCTAGACATCTCTGATATACAGACTTGATGATTTTCCGCAAAATTTACTTTAAAAGGGGCGGGGAGGAGGGAAAGAGGAGAGGTTTTTTCCTACTTTAAAAGTAACCTCTCAGAAGAAATCCTAATTCTCTCCAATTGTGTCAACTTAACACGGAGGGGTGTCCCCCAGAACTCTACTTGTCCAGTTACACACCCTCCTGCCTAAAGTCTTAACTTTGGGTTAATAACATAAATTCCCTGCTTCAACAATTTTAGAAGGTTGGAAATTTCACGTACTACTCCTAGCAGGACAGGTCAGCACAGCATGCATTTTCTCCACTTAGGTTATGCTTGTTTGTATTTCAAAAGCTAACAACTATTGCTGTCCTTTCTGATTTGCATTTCAGATTTTAAAAGATGGAAATAGCAGGGGAAGAATTTTTAGCAAAGAGAAAGTACAGTACATGCTCTTACTGTGTAGATTTGCCCAACAAAGGAAAATTCACAGCTAAAATTTCTACTCATCTGTACCATTATATTTTTTAAAAGACTGATTTCACTCATTATACAAATACATTCTGAAAATAACTCAAGTGTTTAGAAAATGAACATATATTTGTAATACCATATAGCCAATCTAGAAGGTCTTTCATTCACTGTTTCATTCATTTGTACATTCATTTATTGGACTGTCTTTGAGAAATTATAAAGCTCTTTTAATTACCCCAACTATAATGAAAGCAAAAGCCCATTTTTTAAGACCAGCATTCTGTCATAGTTGCCAGAAGGCAGTGAGATGCGGACTCCAGCAGTCTCTGAAGAATTAAAAATTAATCTCATACAAAGGACGGTGATGAGTTGCATGGGGGTATGTGGAGAGACTGAAAAATTCCTGTTTTCACATAAATTCTCTTTTTCTGTTCTATTTCGTATATGGAAATGTTTTTGGTGTTTGTTAAATTCAGAATTAAAAAAAATTGGTAATGTATCCTCCACTTTACCACCACAGTGCTTCAATGCACAAATTAAATAAATACAAAGTTTCTACATTAGTGTAGGGGGTTTCCATACCAGTTTTCCAAACCCAGAAATCAGAAGTCCAGACCAAATGAATGAATGAGTGAATAGAAAAAAGCAGAAATACCTTTTATTTTTATGAAATCTTAAGGCAGAACATTATAGTGGAAAGAAGTCAGACCTCACAGCCAGGAAGATATGGATTCAATTCCTACCTCTGACACAGACTGGCTATTTGACCCTGGGGGCAAGTCACTAAATCCTTCAGTGTTGTAGGCCACTCTCTAGAACTTTGACCTTGTAGAAAAGGGCCTGACCTGTTTTGGTAGTGGGAGTTTCACACTGGAAGTTCCCTATATCAATAAAATCACAATACACACTCTCTCTTCTATACCCTATCTTTTTGACATTTCTTCTCACCACTTTTCCTCATTAGCTAGATGAAAAAAGTACTATCTTAAAAAGCAAGAACACCACTTGAAAAATCTCCGCACTGGCATAGGTAAGATATATAATACGCATCTATGCATATTATATACATAATACACATACATGTATATTATGTATATAATATACATGTACATGTATATTGTATGTGTAATATACAGTGTGCTGTGAGCACATGTGCATGTGTATGTATGTGTCCAAGAAACAATGGAAATTAAAACTACAACGTTATGATTAAAGTTCATGACTTGGCTGATGCACATCTGTATCTGTGATCAACAAATTTCATCTATGGGGCCACTTCTAGAGGTGTAACATATTAAAATAATTTTTATTACTTGGAAAATTATAGATTTTGCTTGTATTCATACTTGTTCCAGAGGGGGACTGCATGTTTTAATAATATGACATAATAACACAGTGTAACTATTAAAAAAGAAAAAAGTCTAGATTAGGAATCCAAGGCAAGATACTGGCACACTCTGCTAATCTTCATTATTGGTAGATATCAGCAGGGAATTGTAATATCACATCCCCCTTAACATGAAGAAAACCTGATCATAAATCATTCAGCCTTCTCTGCCTCCCTACCCAAAAGGCTAGAAAGTGAGTATATTGTGAACTAGAGTCCTGATGCTCTATGTTGGAGAGTATGCCAAGAGCCTGGAAAATAGAGGCAACAATGTTTTCTAGACTGTTTTCGTGACAAGGAAAAGGGAGGCATTGTAAATCTAACATTTATCATAAGATGGAAAAGTAGCTATAGAAAATGTAACCCTGCTACAATCAGCCTCAGTTTACTTATCCACAAGGCTCATCAAGGGCTGACTACGGGAACACAAAAACAATAGCAACATTATTCCTACTCTCCAGGGGCTTACTGTAATAAAGTGAAGATCAAAACTGTAGACAGAACGATGATAGGGAAAGAGAATCACCTTAAAAACGTTGTGACTTGTCACCGGAGCTCTGGAAATCCTTCACAGACATGTATTGTGACTAATCACCCACCCAGATAACTGCTGACTCATAGGTTTTTAGGAGCCTTCATCTACAATGGCATGTAGGTAAGTGAAAATTTCCCCACAATAATGCTTAAAACAATTTCCCATATGTATACTGTCCCTTCATGATTCAGCAATGATTAAAACTAATTTCCTTCTAAGTCAAGAATTTAGCATGATGATTGCCCTTTCCTTAACTTCCTTTTACCCAAAGCTGCCTGTTCCGGACCAGGTCTAACTCCAGTTTAGCCAGTCAATAAACATTTATTAAGCAGCCTCCTATGTGCAAGGCACTGTGCTAAGCTCTAGGGATAAAAAGAAGGACAAAAAACAGTCTCTTCCTTCAAGGAGTTCACAATCTGAAGGTAGAGGCAAGCAAATAAATGTGTACAAACAAATGATATATAAGATACATGGGAAATAATTAAAATAGAAAAGGTGCTAGAATTAAGAAGGAATGAGAAAGGCTTCCTAGAGAAGGTGGGATTTTTGTTAGGACTTGAGGGAAGCCAGGACTCAGAGATGGGAAAGGAGGGTGTTCCAGGCATGGGAGACAATAGAAAAAATGCTTGGAGCTAAGAGATGCCGTGTCTTGTTTGTGGAACAGCTAGGAGGCCAATGTCATTAGATCAAATAATAACAGGAGGGAGAGAGAGAGGGAGGGAAAGAGAGATAAGGGGAGGGGGGGGAGAGGGGGAGGGGGGAGAGAGAGAGAGAGAGAGATGTAAGGTGACTGGAGTGAGAGTGTGTGTGTGTGTGTGTGTGTGTGTGTGTGTGTGTGTGTGTGTGTTGAATGAGAGGGGAGATGGGGAGAAGGACAGGGCAAGGAGATATTCAAAACCCTTTTTAACACGCAACAAGATGATCTGTATTTATTCCTGGAGGTAATATGGACCCCACTGGAGTTTACAGGGTACGGGGGGGGGGGCATGATCAGTCCAATGATTCAGGACAGTAGTAAGAATGCAATGAAAACAACTTGAATTAGAATTTTTTTTTTAAAAAAAACCTACAATTCTTAAAGTTAAGAAAGTTACCTACTCAGATAAACACTACTCTATTCCTCTTCAGCATTCAGCATATTTGGCCACAGTAGGTTAGAAAGGCGGTCAATGAGCAGGCAGCAGTGGGAATTCCACTAAAACCTTAGACACCAACTCTGCCCAGACTGGGCCTTTTATGCCTCAAATGGCAGAGAAGCCAATCAATGGTAATGCCAAGAATGGCCTTCTCAACTCCCTTCAAAGGAAACCAACATATTCAAGATAAAACAGAGACTGTTCCTACCACTGATGTCCATTCTGTATACTCTTGTCATACTAACTTTCCCAAAATGCTTTTCTCTTCTTTTGTCCAAATCCTACTCATCCTCTAAGGTCCAGGGCAGAGTACCACCAACTCTATATTCACCCTCCAAAATTATCTTCCCTTGGTCACAAGCAATCTTTCTCATCTCTAGCCTTCTACGTCAATATTCTGTACCATACCACTGGGTATTTTATTTCATGCTGTGGTTTATTACTTGCTAATTATTTCATATTTGTTGCTCCTGGATTACTAAATAGATTTTAAGCTTCTTGAAGACAAAGATGTAGCCCTATACTTTTCTAAAGCTTATGTCTATTTTTTTACATGTCAAACTATTTCAAGGCAACCAAATAAAAGAAGTAAATTTCAAAAATCAGATAAAAAAAGAACTCATAACACTACTAGACTCTAATTGATTCCCCTAAAATATAATTTTCAATCTGAGGAAAATAAATAAAATTAAATGTGGAATGGTTGGCCTGAAACAACGGAGAAAAATGAAAACAATGAAGATCATTACCCTCTGTTCCCAAATTATCTTGTGCTCCATTTTGTAAAAAGAAAGTTTAAAGAAAGAGAAATCATAAGAGACTTATTAAGGTTGAACTGTTTACATTCCTGCATGGAAAGATGATATTTGTAACTCATGAGACCTTTGTCAGTATTAGGGTAGCTGAAGGGAAAAAATTATATGTATGTATATACATATATAGATAGATAGATAGATAGATAGATAGATAGATAGATAAATAGATAGATAGATAGATAGATAGATAGATAGAGGGCACAGGGTGAGTTGAAGATGGAAGGGTCATGTCTGGAGAATAAGATTAAGGAGTGAGAAAGAATTATATTAGGAGAAGGAAGAAGGGAGAGGTAGAACAGGGTAAATTATCTCACAAAAAAAACCAGAAAAGGCTCTTACAGTGGAGGGGAAACAGGGGAAGGTGAGAGGGAATGAGTGAATCTTATTCTCATAGGATTTGACTTAAGGAGGGAATAACATCCACACTCAATTAGGTATGGAAATCCGTCTTACCCTACAGGAAAATAGGAGGGGAAGGGGACAAGAGAGTAGGGGGATGATAGAGAGGATTGCAGATTGGGAAAGGGGGTAATCAGAAGCAAATACTTCTGAGGAGGGACAGGGTCAAAAGAAAGAATAGAATAAATGGGGGGCGGGATAGAATTAAAGGAAATAGAGTTAGTTTTTCACAGCATGTCTACTATGGAAGTGTTTTGCATAACTGCACACGTATAGCCTATACTGAGTTGTTTGCCTTTTCAATGAGGATGGGTGGGGAGGGAGGAAGGGAAAAAATTTGGAACCCAAAATTTGAAAAACACATGTTTTAAAAAAAATGTGTTTTCACATGCAACTGGGAAATAAGAAATACAGGAAATGGGTTACAGAAATCTATCCTGCCCTACAGGAAAAGAGAAGGGGAAGGGGATAAGAGAAGTAGGGAAGAAATAGAAGGGAAGGCAGTCTAGGGGAAGAGGTATTCAGAATGCTTGCCATCTTGGGGTGGGGGGAGGGGAGAGATGGGGTGAAAATTTGGAACTCAAAATCTTGTGGAAGTAAATGTTGAAAACTAAAAATAAATAAATTTATTAATTAAAAAAAAGGTTTAACAAGTATTCAAGAACAGTAACTAATATTATAGTGTTGATAAAGGGCTGGTTAAGTAGCCATATTAATTATACATCCCAATGTAAGATAGACCGATTTCTAAGAAACACAAGCAAACTAGTATTTCTACCCAAATCAGAGAAATAATAACCTTCAATGGAAAAATTTCACAATATAGTTGAAACTTAAATGACAATAACTTACATTTGCATAGTGCATTTTATATTTTATAAAAGGAAGAGGAAACTCAATATTCATCACTAACTATATAAAGATGGCAAGTATACTTTACAAATCTACAGATAATCTGTAGATTCAAAAACTAATCATAACGAGTACCATAAATCAAATTTTCCTGTTAGTCTTCATAAAATTCCTTTAGTTATACAAAAATCTGACAGTTTCCCCTCCCACCCCCTCCACACAGGTTCCAAAACAGAGGTAACATTCAAGTCTTTTGTTCCCTTAAATTACTTACAGCTTTAAGAGTTAGATCACACTGCAAAACAAGATTATGAAGTTGTATTAAAATTTCATTTTTAGTATGGTCTAAATCATTTCGTCTTTCTTCCATATCTATCATAACAATTCTGTAGTGTTCATTTGCTTCTTCAATCTGCAGGGAATCAGAACATTAAAGAATATCAAAGTTACTAATGAACAATAGCATTCAAAATGCTTTAATAGGGCCTCAATAGTTCTAACTATGGAATGTTCATTTAAAAAAAATGCAGTGGCCATTCTTGATCTCAACTGTTACCATCTTAAGAGTTGAACAGCATCATATATAAACTCCTGAACAGGGAAATTTCGTGAACTGGCCATTTTTTGTCTCACATATACACTCCACCCCTAAGGCTATTCTGCCTCTGGCAAAATAAAATGAAATGAAACAAAGAAGAATGTATAAGTTTTTGCTATATTGCTGCTGCTGGTCCAACTTCCAACGACCACAAGGAAGCCTCACTTTTTTTTTCCTCAGAATTTTCATGGATCATTGTATTGCTGAGAACAGATAAGTCACTCATAGTTGATCAGCATAGAATATTTCTATGACTGTACACAATGTTCTCCTGGTTCTGCTCATTTCACTTTGCATCAGTTCAGGTAAGTCTTTCCAGGTTTTTCTGAGAGCATCTTGCTTGTCATTTGTTACAGCGCAATAACATTCCATCAAAATCATATACAACAACTTATTCAGCCATTCCCCAATTGATGGACATCTCCTCAATTTCCAATTCTGTGCCACCACTAAAAGAGTGGCTATAAATATTTTTGTACATATAGAACATTTTCTTTTTTGTTTTTCATGTCTTTGCGATACAGACCTAATAGTGATATTGTTTGGTGTAAGGATATGCAAGATTTTATGGCCCTCTGAGCATAGTTCCAAATTGCTCTACAGAATGGTTGAATCACTATAGAACTTCACCAACAGTGTATTAGTGCCTCAACTTCCCCACATCCCTTTCAACATTTGCCATTTTCCTTTTCTGTCATATTAGCTATTCTGATAGGTGTGGCTCAGAATTATTTTAATTTATATTTTTTAATCAATAGTAATTTAGAGCATTTTAATAGCCCATAGATAGTTTTGATTACTTAGTCTGAAGACTGCCTTTTCATATCTTTTGACCATTTATCAAATGAGAAATGGCTCTTATTCTATAAATTTGATTCAGTTCTATATATATATTTGAGAAATGAGGTCTTTATCAGAAAAACTTGTGTAAAACTTTTTTCACAGTTATGCTTACTATATTTCGCTCCATCCTATTTTCCCACTGTTTATCCTATTCTCTCTCTCTCTCCTTCGACTCTGTCCATTCTCAAAAGTGTTTTGGGAAAACTCACCTTTTGCAAAGCCTCTTCTTCCAGCCTCCGCTTTTTCTCTAACTGCCTGCTGGTCTCTCTCCCAACACCTCCACTTGAGCTCAAATACTCCTCTTTAGCACGCTCTGTGGAAGACTTGGCTTTTTCATATTCAGTCTGCTGTTGTATACAGAAGAGTCTTGCCTTTTTGAGAGATGCCTCTGTCTCTTGCTACGTGGGAAAAAAAGACACTGAAACCCTACATTATACATTCTTTCTGCATATTAAGTAACTTGGCCATGCGAAAGCAATGAAAATTATCACATATGGAGAGATGCTTAAATACTTGGCAGGTGTACAAAGATGTGAGGCAAGGCAGGAAAAGTGGTAAGAAAGAGATTACTGTCGTATTCCATTGTGATACAAACCATTTTCTTCTGTTCTCGTTGCCAAAGCTCTTTAATTTCTTTCCGCTGTTTGTCCAATTCATTTTTTCTCCCAAGGAGAGGCTATCAAAAAAAAATTGCTAGGTTTTGTTTTGTTTTTTTTTTTTCACAAGTTAACATGTCCAAGTAATTTCTGAATTTAAAAGCAGTAGAAATTATAAATGCATTTAAGTTTTCACCTGAACAAATTTGTTGGTCTGAAGAGCTGCTGCCGTTTGTTGTGAAAGTTGACTGTTCTCAATGTCATTAGCAAAAGCATTTAAGAATAAAGCCTGGAATGGCATAAATTCCTAAGATTTAAAATAAGAAAGTCAGTTCCAAAGTAGAAATGTGTCTAGTCCCTGCCTCCACCCAGGTGATCATGAAGAAGGTGCTCTGTGAGCTGAAGAAGTGCCATGAGAACCATTGGGTCTATACCTCTAGCCAGCAACAAATGGAATTCCATGTTGTAAAGACAACTTATCTAAGCTTCATTCAGAGTATACTTTCTGATGACTGAAATCAGGGTTAATAATGATTATGGCAATGATCCTTAAGAAAAATTAATTGTAAAACTAAGGATCAAAATTTGTTTTGGCACAGAAATGAGTATCCCATTTTAAAACAAATGTATACCAAAACACTACTGTCTTTGACCAAATAAAGTTGGCCCCTAATGAGATATTATGCTTCACAATCAAATATTTCATTCAATTATGGATAGATACTTAACAAAACTCTTACGCTACCAACTTGTTCTCAAACCTCAGAAGCTCAAAATGTATTTACCTGGAGCCCGATAATGCTTTTAGTTGTCTCTGCCATCTTTGCAATATTTCTAGCACATTCCAATTCTGGAAGGGAAAAAGTTCTAAGTAATTGTCATCTTTAAAACAAAAACCACAGATATTGCTATTTCTCAAAAAAAATTTATATAGGTCACATGACCAACAAAATGAAAAATTGATCTTCATGGCCTCTCAAAGTTTTCCAAAATAGAACTTATGAACAAGAGATAAAGCTACCTCAGCCATTTCCGCAGTCTAAGACACCAACGATCCAAACAAGTAACAATTCAATGAACAGCAAAGAAGGCTAATCTCTAGCTCTCAATATGCTCACTCAGCACTCCTTTCCCACACTATCCACCCAGCTCTGAAAGTAGGGCCACAGAATCCAATCCATGGGCTAGCAACAGAACTCAACTACACTCACATTCCCACCTATGCCACAGAAAACCAAAAATGAAAAGATTACTCAGGCAGGAAAGCAGTTGCATAGTGACAGACTACAATCAGAGAATTGAAGAACTGGGGTGGGATACAGGTATGTAGCTGTGAGGCACTGTACTAAGCCTGAGTAAAAAGCCTAGCATACAGCTGGGACCAGCTCTGTTCCTCCTGAAGTTACCTGAGGCAGAGACTGAAGCCAATAAATCATGAATTGTCTAGCAGAGTGAGAGAATGAGACTGCTCTGAGATCCAGCTCCTAGTAAACCATACTCAAAGGAGGAGAGAGTTAGAAGGTGAACTCAATTTATGATCTTGAGCATAACAAGATATTAATAATAAAAGGGAATATGAACTCCAATCGCCTAAAACAGTATGGGCATCTATGAATAAATATTGTAAAATAAAGGTAAAGAATCAACCCTTGATGAGGCAGAGAACCTATGGATTCTCAAGACAACATAAAACCATAGAAGAATGTTACTAGATATTTTAAAAGAAGAAATCTGCTTTAAAAAAGCAGAATGTATAGCCTACACTACAGAAATAATTGGCAGGCTAGAAATACTTAAATATACAGTGGCAAATATTACCAAAGAAAGAAAAGCAACAATAACCAAGTGTAAATGCAAATACAGAGGAGTGAAGAACAACTGGGAAGAAGAGAAGCAAAAAGAAATAATATTAAAAGAAAACACAGTATCAAAAGAAGAGAAAATATTGTTCTCAAAGATAGGATGCATACAGAGAATTTAAGGATTCTAGATCTCCCAGAAGAACACAAAAAGCCAAAAAACCAGGCACTATAATGCAAGAAATAACATAAGAAAAGTGCCCAGAAATTCTGAACACAGAAAACAAAGTACTAATTGAAATAATCTGCAGATTGCCCTAGGAAAAAAAAATCATTGTGCTATAAACTCCAAAAAAAAAAAAAAGTAAATAAATTTAACTCCACTGATGAAAAAGAAATCTTGCAAATGACCAGGAGAAAGACCTTCAAAAATAAAAAAAAGGAAATCTGAAAAACACAAGACTATTATGCATTTACCAGAAACCACAGGAGTGAATGGAATAGTGTTCTGAAGAACAAAGGAGCTCAAGATGCAACAAAAAGTGACCTACCCTGCAAACCTGAGCCTGACATTAATCAAAAAAAATGCATGCTCATTGAAATAGATTTAAAACATTCCTAGAAAGAAATAGATCTGAGGAAATAATTTGCTTTTCAAACACTTCAAACAGATATACAAAAAAGTAAACAAATAAAGCAATCAAAGACAACAACAAAAATAAGACAACAACAAAGAGATAATTAAGAAATTTATTTCTAAATGCACACAGGACACAAAGGTGAAAGCACAGGTCAAACAGAAGTGACGGCTGAGAAACAGCCTGAAACTTCATAGACATTATGATAAAACTCATAGCACCCTACAGGTAAACCAATGGTTGTTTTTTTTGGGAGTGGGGTGGGGTGGGTAACTAAATTAAAGTATGGGAGGGTACACAAAAGGGGGGAGGAACGGAAGAAGAAACAGGGGAATGAGTGATGTACCCTAATCAAGTCAATGATTCAATAATGACAGGAAAAATAACTCTTGTAGTCTTCTCAGGAAAATGAGAGCCTGTAGGAGAATGGATGAGTAAACAAAGTAAAGGAGTAAAAAAGGGGAAAGGGGGGAAAGTCTTATTTCAGTAGTGGGGGAGTTTACAACTAATGCATGCTCCATGGAAGAACATAGATTCTATAAAGGAGAATAAGGTACACAGGTATAACCGTAGAGATTTAGCACTTGAAGAGATCAATCATTCTGCCTCAGGAGAAGGGGAATCAGAGCTCCTGGAAGCAAATGACATCCAGAAGAGTGGGAAGGCACGGACTCAGAGAATAGAGTTCAAGGCAAATGGGGGGGAAATGACTATGGAAAGGGGGGTGGGGCAAAGGTTAATGATGAACTACTAAATCAGTGACATAAGAAAATTCCTAGCTAGGACAATATTCTTATCATCCACTGAAATTGCTATTTCTAGAAAACGAGGCACAACAATAAAAGAGGGCCAGGTCTACAAGACGATAATATAGAAACTGTTCAGAATAAGGAACCTAAAACAGGGATCTTAAAATCTTTAATTCCATGAAGAAGACAGAGACTAAGAAAGGAATAAATATAAGGTTCATGAATGAAAGAATAAAAGTCTAAAACAGACAGAAAGGGAAGATAAATAATGAAGAGAACAAGGGAAAGAAATCCTTTTTTAAACCTGGAAAGACTTATATGAACTGATGTTGAGTGAAATGAGCAGAACCAAGAGAACATTGTACACAGTCCACACTGTGTGATGACTGACTTTGATAAGACTTAGCTTTTCTCAGCAGTGCAAGAATCTAAGACAACTCCAAAAGACTCACAATAGAAAATGCTACCTACATCCAGAAAAAGAACCATGGAGTCTGAATACAGATGGAAGCATACTATTTCCTCTTCTTTTCTTTTGTTGTTTTGTTTTGTTTCTTCTTTCTCATGGTTCCTCCCATTAGTTCTAATTCTTCTTTACATCATGACTAAAGTGAAAATATGCTAAATATTAATGTATAAGTAGAGCCTATATCAGATTACATGCCATCTTGGGGAGTGGGAAGGAGAGGGAGGTGAAGAAAATTTAAAATTCAAAATCTTATGAAAGTGAATATTAAAAACAAAAAATAAATTGTTTTTTAAAAATCCTTCTTTAGAAAAAAGTACAAAAAGTGAAATTTGTAAAATGAACAAAACAAATTGAAGGGTAAGAGAAGAAGGGATATTACTTGTATACTTAACTGAGAGGGAAAAAAATAGATGAATAACTAAATAAAAGAAAATGGAAATAATATGCAAAACTCCAACACCATGAAAAAGGGTAATAAATGATATAGAATGGGAAAAAGACTTAAGAGTAATGGGAAGAAAGTCAGTAGGAACAGGGTTGCCTTACAATTCATTAAAGCTAAAATAAATAAGAGATATAGTACTATGTTTACAGAGGGGAAAAATCCAAATTTGGGGGGGGAATGCAGTATTTGAAACAAATGGAGTAAAATATAGTTTTATAAAATTCTCATAACTTTAAATGTGAATAGATTAAGCAACATAATAAAATGAAAAAGAATGACAAATGGATAAAAAAACAAAACATTATAATCCACTGCTTAAAAAACAAAGACACACATAGAATAAAAATGAACGCTAGAAAAAATTTTACTGTGGGATTAGGTGAATCCAAAAAAAGCAGGAGTTGCAATCAGGCTACCAAAGCAAATGAATAAATAAAGTATATACTAAGACCATTTATTTATTTCAACAATAGAAAATACAATTATTTTTACTCACTTCAATGAAACTACTATTAATATAGAAAATGACATTAGTGATCATTCCGTCAGACAACTCATAGTTTAATTCTACAACAACAAAGCTGATTAAATGCCCCAAAGGGTCACTTACCCAGGCTAATTTTTTTTTCAATCCATGTAACTATATCTTTGGCATATTTTGACCACATTTTGGCATATGACAAAGCCAATTCAACTCCATTATCATTTCGCAGAAGCATGCTATCCAGTTCTTTGGGCCACAGATGTACTAAAAATGAAAATATTAAATGTAGAACATATTTAAGTACTACTAGGAAAGCTGGTATCAGCTCTCTGAGCAAGAAGAGCAGCTCAGATGATCGCTAATAAAAGCTGATGCTAATACAGCTGACAGGCTTTTAGGACAACTTAAATGCCACAGTTTGGGTTTGAATTCTATTTCTGTCTTTCTATATTTGTTTTTTTATTCCCTCTAAAAAATAGCCTTCAAGTCACAAAAGCTACATCAGTCTAGACCAAATTCAGCTTTGGCTTTTCCACTTCCGAATGTGAGTAATATGGAAGCTCTACAGTTAGAGACACACTTCAATGGTAGCAAGTAGACATAAATTTTAGCAAGGACACGAACTGAAAAGGATAAATGCCAAAAGTATAACATAACAAATACTCTTAAGTACCTTGAAGATTATCTTTTTCATGCAGCAATCCCACTGATTCCAGAGAAATGTTTTCTGAGGACTGGAATATAAACAAAAAAACAACAACAACAACAAAACACAAAACCTACAGATTAGAGGAAAATAAAAGCTACACACAAGAATTTAGTCCACTCATTTAAAAGATTTTTTTCTGCCTCATTTGCCCTTCTGACATATTTCATTAAAAACCTAATTCTACCTAAGGAGTCCAAGGATTTAAAACTAACAATTCTGAAAAGAATGTTTAAATAATAGGATCTCTTTAGGTGATTCTACAATATTTACAATGGCAATCTTCTGGAGCTAAAAATAAACAATTTTGTTGTTTAATAATGGTTTCACATTTATCAATTCTAAAACGTTAAATTAGAGTCAACAGAAGTTTGTTAAACCACTGACATATGCAAGATTGGGCTAAATGACGGAGATACAAAAGAGAAAAAAACACAATTCCTGTCCTTAAAGGGCTTCTATGTGAATAATAAAAACATAATTACTAATTAAATTTAAGCTCTTCGTGGTTGCGGTTATTTAGGAGTGTCAGTCATGTCCAACTCTTCATGACCACGTTTGGGGTTCTCTTGGCATTTCTTTCTTCATTACAGATGAAGAAATCGAGGCAAACACGGTTAGGTGACTTGCCCAGGTTCACACTGCTGCTAAGTTTCTGAGGCCAGATTTGTTTTCAGAAAGAGAAGTCTTCCTGACATCAGGTCAAGTACACTACCCACTGTAACATCTACCTTTCCCAAGCTCTTCATACAAACCCTAAAACTAGTAAGTTAGGAAACAGGAAACAATGTATAGATATTGAGAAACAGTAATCTCTCCCCGCCATCTTTTATTTTTGTCTTTATAAGCATATATGGAGCATTTCCCTAAAATCTTAAAAATAACTTCAGCCAAGAATATGTAACAGCATCTCATTTTTGTACTTTTCCATGAACTGAAACTTACTTGATTAATTAGCACATAGATTAACAGTTTGGGATTTTCCCTTAATCTCTCCTAACCATCTAATGGCCTTCCTGACACAAATTCTGTCAGTATAAACTGAAAAACAACACATTTCAAAAGGAAAACTGAACTGTAAAAAGGGAAAATATTTTTTTGGAAAAATAACCACTAACTGAAAAACTATAGATAAATGTTGGCAGAAGGGCTGGGGCAGTTTTGGGGAAAGGGTGTTCAAAAAATTTACTCTGCCCAAATCTAAGACTATTTTGTTTTTATTTTCTAAAGCTCTGTGAGCTTTGGATACTCCTGAGAAGAAAAAAATGATTTAATTTCTCATTTTCTAGAGTTAACAGCAACAATTCTAAGCGAAAATATTGTGGGATTAATAAACTGCAAATTACTTGAAAATCTTAAGACTAATTACCTTTCTGCTTCTACTACCAATCAATCTTTTCGGAAATGGTTACATAGTCATGTATGACAATTGTGTTGCATAACAAATGAACCAAAGTTTCATTCACCTTTTGTACAATTTCAAGAAAAATTTAAGAAATTCATTAGTAATTTACTTTTTTAAAAATTATTTAATAGATCTATTCATATTGTAGGCAGAATAAATAATGACAGAAGAAAAAAAGATATTGAGTTCTTTCTCCCCACCAAATAATGCAACTGAATAAGAACATAACACTAGTAATTAAAACCTGGATACTGGCCAAGGAATAACCAAACAATCAACAAATATTAAGTACCTAATATGTTGCCAGACACTGTGTTAGGCATTGGGGATACAAAAAGTAAAAGTAACTCCTACTCACAAGGAACTTCCATTCAGATGGTGGGAAGGGGAATTTCAACAAGAACACATATAAGTATACACAGAATATAAAGAAAACAAATACAAAGTAGTTAAACTAAAGGTAGTCTAGGAAAGAGGAAAGTAGCTGTTTAGACGATCAGGAAAGCTTCAGGCAGAAGGGAGTACTAATGTGAACCTTAGAGGAACACAGGATTCTCTGATTCACACAATAATGGAAAGGTGTGTGTGTGTGTATGTGTGTGTCTGTGTGTGTCTGTGTGTGCATGCGTGCACACAGGTATGGAAAAAAAAACAGAGAGAAAGCAGTTTGGCTGGGTCACAGAGCTCAGGAGGATACATAATATCCATTGAGACTGAACAGAGATGAAAGGGCTTTAAATACTAAACAAAGGAACAAATTTTTGATCCCAGAGGCAACAGGAAGCTACTAGAGTTGGTGGAGCAAGGGTGTCACATGGTCAGATTTACACTTAAGGAAAATTACTTGGGTAATAATGTGTGGGATGGACTTTAGTGGGACGATACTTGAGGCTAAAAGACCAATCAGGAGGTGTTTTCAGTAAGCTAGGCAAGAGGTGCTAAGGGCCTGAACTAAGGTGCCCACTGTGAGTAAAAAGAAGGCACTCAGGGATGGGAGAAATGTTGTGAAGGCAGATTTAAAAGATCAGGTAATGGACTGAATGGGGAGGGTAAGGGTGGTAGTGAGGAGTTGCAGAGAATGCCAACGTTATGAGAAACTAGGACTCTGGAAGAATGCCAGTGCCTTTAAGAGAAATAATAAAGTTTGGAAGAAGAAAGGGCTGGTGAGAGATGACTAATCCCATTCTGGTAACATTAAGTGTGAGACGTCCTGGGGACATCCAATTTGAAATACTCAATTGGCGGCCGGTGATGTGAGACTGCAGCTCAGGGGAAAGCCAGGCACTGGGTGTATACACGTGGGAATCATCTCACAGACACAAGGGAGCTGATAAAGCTATTGAGGGGGGAAGAGAGGTTGAGAGGGAAAGGGCATGAGAACAACTGAGAGGGTGAGGAGGAGAGGGAGGAGAAAGGAGAGAGAAGAGGACTTTGGGCAGAACCTTTGGGAACACTCACAGTGACACTGTGTGATACCGGTGATTAAAGGAGACAGCAGGAGCCACCAGACAGAGAGGAGAAAACCCCAAGAGAACAGGTTAACAAAAACCCAGAAAAGAGAGAGAGAGTAGTCAGCAGTGCCACGTGAAGCAGACAGGTAAAGAAGGATGAGGACTGAGGGGAAAAAAAAAAGATCTTTTGATTTGACAAACGGTAAATCTGGGGAGAACAGTTTCAGTTGAGGGATGAGGTCAGAGGCCAGATTCCAAAAGGCAGAGGAGTCAGTCCCAAGAGAGGAAGGGAAGCAGTGAATGTTTCCAACTTAAAGGATACAACTTTTTTTATGGGAACCACTGAAGATGAGCGAAACCCACGGGTTCATTTAATTTCACACTGATTCTCACTCAATTAATCATATTCCTTAATCTAGCTGAAGAACACCAATTATTACATGGCAACACTTTCTTAAAATTTTTTCAAAACACAGGAAAATAATTCTCCACACTCAAGCCTAAATATCATTTGTACAACTAAGGCATTGAGATCTTTCATGATATAGACCCCAAAGCAATAACTTTCTCAGTTTTATTCTTTAGTCTTAACTCATCCCCATCATTCTTTATTTGTTTTTGTTTTTTGCTTTTTGGTGAGGCAGTTGGGGTTAAGTTACTTGCCCGGGGTCATACAGCTAGTAAGTGTCAAGTGTCCGAATTTGAACTCAGGTCCTCCTGACACCAAGGCTTGAGCACTATCCACTGTGCCACCCAGCTGCCCCCCTCATCCTCATCATTAACAAAAAATAAAGTCAAAATCACAAATCTTGATCTGTGGATAACTGAATTATGTCTCATTTTGGGGGGAAATTTTGTATTCATTTTAAACTTAAAGACAAAACAAGAAAAGACAAAAAAAGGACATTTCTATGTACACAGCGGATCATAAGAGAGGATTCAATAGAAAACAATAAATTTCTATTTCAAGAAAACCTATATAATAAATATTACACATTGTTTTCAAAGCTACCCAGCTTTTCTTTGCTTCCTTCTAGGTTTTCTTTTGTTCTCTGCTGTGCACTTTTAACTTTTTTCTCCCTCCCTCCCCTCACAAACCCCCTGCCTTAAAGAAGGCTACAATTAAATGCAGATATATATACATATACACAGATATCTATAAACACACACATACACATATATACACTTGGCATATATGAATGATGTCTTCCTACAAGGACATTTTAACTTGTTTTGGTTATACTGATTCTTCTACATAAAACATAAGCCATAGTTATTGTTAACTGAGAATGAAGGTGTCACTTCAAATTGGCCTACTTGCCTAAAACACATTCTGACCTCCCCAACCTAAACAAACAACAGGCCACTCTCACACATAATTCAAGGTGGAAACAGTATTAATTTAATGCTAAGTTAAATGCTGAACTGACACCCTCCATGTTTCCCAGAAGCACAAAATTATTGCAGGGTTGGAAGAGACTTAAGATCCTGAAACCTTAAAGTATTACATAAAAGTGGTCAATGAGCTAGCTTTCCTCCTGCTTATAGTTATGTGAGTGAATTAGGGCATATTTTCCACACTTGCCAGCATAGATTTTCCTTCATCTCTCAAACAGAAATCAGAAACAGAAAGCTGAAAGGCATAACTAGGAGATAACATCTCCCCTAAACTAAGCTTCAACAAGGCCCAAGCTACGGCTTGACTTGACAACAAGAAAAGAAAAAGCACCCATGAGCATATCCTTAATTTAAAACCAGCACCTGAAAACTCAATTTCTATTTTTGGACACAGAAGCTCTGTTAAGCACCACAGAGTTTTTCTAATATTAGAATTTACAAATGTTTTGGAGTCTGCACTGGTGATTTCATCTATGTAAAGAAGTCCAAGTGAAGAAACTACTCTACCAATGCAGATCTTGCAACAGTTCTGAACTTCAACTCAGTCCTAACTAGGAGAGTGAGTCTGCTAGGGCACTGAGAGATTCAGTGATTTGCTGAGGGTCACAAAACCAGTCTACATGAGAGGAAGCACCTGAACCCAAACCTTCCAGACTCTGAAGTCAGCTCTCTATCCACTGTACCACACAGTCTCTTACAAAACACATATGTAGAGATTCTGAAGCAGGTTAAGGCCCAGATGATATTTTTAGTTAGTTTTTTAAAAGATCTTTTAGAGCTTAGATATTTCCTGTTATTTATCTTATCCTTGTGCTATCTGCATTATTATTATATTGCTAAGGAGATGTAATAAGAAGAGAATTTAACTCAATCAAGAGACTTTGATTTCCACTAATTCTGTCACCTGTAAGTCTAAATTCCCTGGCTATTATTTCCCTAGTAAAAGACGGGGATAGCATGTAGCCCTGACTATTAATCAAATGACAGGAAAACAATATAAAATGGACAACAAGCAACTCTGAAAACAAAAGGTGGTCACACGAAAAAGAAAAAGGTCAAAGGAAAATAGGAGGTCCCGCTACTGCTCTTCTCTCACTCATACCATACTTCTGCTTTAGAGTTCTTTCAATCTTAAGTTGACTACATTTTATTCTCAACTAAGACACCAGATGTGAAGACTGCTCTCATGCATATAATCTCTCAATTAAATTTCAGGAAAAAAAGCAAAAAGACAAAGAAAAAGAAACAGAAACGGTAAAGCTGCATAGTTTTTCATATAAAAAGGAAAATGATGAAAAAAGAAACTCGTCACTCTCTCAAAAACTGAGTGGAAATCTAAGAAGAATGCTTCAAATACAAGAGGAAAGTTACATAAAGCATCAATTTAGTCCTGCCAACTAACAATGCATCTCTAAGCAATAGGTCCTGTGGAGATGATTTATTACAATGAGTACACTGCTAAAGAATGTCAGAACACCAACCTATTATTTTATCATTGCTCAAACTGTGTTTTCACCACTGTGACTCAGTGATCTCAATCATGCAATCCAAGATCACTGGAAAATTAATTTTTCACATTCAATAGCTGAGATTAGGGATTGGCAAGGCCTAAGAGCAACCCTCCTACCTGTTTTTGTATGGCCTGTGAGCTAAGAATGGTTTTTACATCTTCAAATACAGCATTATTTTAACACATAAAGACCATTCTTATCTTGGCAGCTGTACAATAAAAGGTCCCATGGGCCATAAACTATGATAAATGCACACTTCTCTTGGACATAGCTCACAAACTTGTAACAACTCTGGCTTAGAATTGGTTAAGACCAAGTCACAAATTGGTAAATTTAGTCCTCATTTCATTCTGGATCATTGCTGTATTCAAACATTGGGCAGTTAGGTGGTATAGGATAGAGCACTGGGCCTGGAGTAAGGAAAACCTGAGTTCAAAACCAGCTTCAGACACTTACTAGCATATGACCCTGGACAAGTCACTCCACCCTGTTTGCCTCAATTTCCTCATCTGTCAAATGAGCTGGAGAACGAAATGGCAAACCACTCCAGTATCTTTGCCAAGAAAACCCCAACTGGGGTCATGAAGCATCAGACATGACTGAAACAACTAAACAACAATAATATTCAAATATGCTCTGAAATATGCAGATTTCTGTAGTCTTCTTATCATAAATAAGCTGTACTAATTTATTTTCAGTTTTGTATATAGTTACATAGTGATGAAGTGAAAAAAAATTTACCAAAGGAGCAAGTATAAAAATGCTTTTAACTGTTACATTTAAATTAAATTCACATCACACTTTAGAACCTATTTCACACCTCAAGTTTCTAATTTTAAAATATACTTATTAGTTTCTTTTTAAAATTTTACACAGGATATATTTTACAAATTTCTCTATTTGCACAAGTTTCAATTGGGAGACAATGATTAATCTACAGCAATTGTTTACAAATTGGGGAGGACTCCCCCTCTCCCTATCCCAAAGCATGGTTGAAGTGGAGTTTTAGGGGAGAATCTCATTGATGGGAGCTGAAGAGAACTTAAGAACTGTTTGGTGAGACAACCTGTAGGGCATTTGAACTGAGACATTCTTAGCTATGCCTTCTGAATCAAACTGAAGAGGTCAAACATCTACTATATTTAAGGCAGTTGTCAGACACTAAGGAAACACAGTTGAAAATTATTCAAGAGGAATCTGCATTCTACATCTTAAAATCTCAAAATCTCTAGGATATTTTGTAATGCTAAAAATTACTTTTGATGGAAGAGTGATTGAGTTTGGTATAAGTGCATGTGAGAATTACTACTCTAAAAGTATGAAAAGACTATTTGAAACTGCTGATTATACAATAATATGTATATGAGAGCCTATGAAAAGTATTCATTATGTGTCCTCATTCAAATTAAAATTATAGTTCCTGAAACTGACTATAAAGCGTAATCACTGAACCTAATCCTATGTATACTTGCTTCAAATGACATAACATTGTAGTGACTTCAGTAAATAAGAAGTATAAAAACACTGAATTGTGTTAAGATGGGCCAGATGAAAAGGTCAAGAAATTGTTATACTGAAATGCTTGCTAAACATAAAACTGTCCACAATTAAATTCAGCTTACTTGACTTTTCTGAGACACATGAATGTCCAATGATGAACTACAGTCTACATCTCCCATAAGGAAGTCTGAAACGCTGTCACAGGAAGAAAAAGACAAAAGATGACGGAGGTTAGTTCATGTAACAAATTACTCAAAAATGTTTATTTTTTAAAAAAATTAATAAAATACTATTAGTGATTCCCCACCCCCATCTCCTCCAAGGGAGGGGAATCAGCACAACATGGTGGAAACAAGCCTGAAACTGGAGTCGGAGGGCCTGGCTTCAAACTTGAGGTCTGCTCCTTACTATCTTTGTGGACTTGGGCTAAGTTATTTCACTTCTTTAAGACTCATGTCCCTCATCTCTAAAAGAGGAGGTTTAATTAAATTACCTCTAAAGCACCTTCCAGTTCCAAACCCCATTAAATGGTCTAACACCATATAAAGTCTTGGAGTATACATACCAAAATTTGGGAGAAAGCATTCGTCTCTAATGAACGACTACCTTCCTAGCAATTCTGAGCCTGATAATGAAGTAGTACAGGATATAGCTGTACAAAATCTGAAATGTTATTTAATGCTTAGTTTAGTCATACAGTGTTTTGGGCACTGAAACAAACTATATTCTCACTCTGTGTTGGGCCTAAATTCTCTTAAATAACAAATTTTTACTTACACGTTACCAAAGGTGAATGCCAATGTTTCAATAGAAGAAAATATTTCACTGAAGAGATGTCTCTTATTTTCTTCATTAATGTTGTTGAAGTCTACGGCTACAGAGGATACATTAAATAAGGGGATAATTCTTATGAGCCTCGTGTACAGAAGTAGCTTATTTACTTTTTAACTTGTCACCAAATGACTTCACAAAATGTCATGAGATGCAGATATAAGAAGAACTTGGCATGCAAGATGACTATCACTTCTTTTTCAAGGAAATAATTATGCTAAGGAGTATCAGGCCACACAAAAGTGGAAGGCATTGTAAATTTGTGGGACATATTAAGCCATCAACAGACAGATCCCATGGATAATTCTGCAATGTGAGAACAATCTACTTCTGGAAACATAGAGCAGAGGTCACACTAGAATTCTGCCACTAACACAGGACCTGCTTTGTGCTATTTCTTCTTATTCACTGCTCTCCTTCAAGACATGTTCTTCCAACAGCCAGACTATAATGTGGAGTGTGAAAATGCCATGGGAAAAAGGGTTTTGTATTGGCTCTTATTAATGAAAATATACATTATATAAGGCATGCTGAATTCCTACACATGTGCATGCATGTATATACCTAGGCACACATATGCATGTAGACATTCAGTTTTTTAAATGACTAACTCAATCACTTCTCTATTAAAGAAATTTACATGCACATATCTGTGCACACACATTAAATACATATTCATATAGATGGATATACACAGCAGTTTAGTCTTTAAAAATTTGTTATCCCAACATCACAACAATGATGTAACATAAGGTCACATGTGCAATACATTCAATAATGCATGCTAAATCTTATAGATATACGTATATATCTTTTTCTATCTATAATCCTTAGTCATTCAAGTCAAATGATTTCTTCCAGGCCTGGGTCTTTAAGCTCATGTCAATGCATATAGTTACACTTGGTAACAATATATCTCAATGCAATATGCATTCACAATATATGAAGTTTGATTAATCATGTACCTTCCTCCAGATACTTCTTTTTAGATAGGAGAACAAAAACAAACAATTTTAAAACTGAATTTGAGACTACAGTCCACTTAGTATTACATATATATATGTATGTATATGTGTGTTTGCGTGTGTGTGTGTGTGTGTGTGTATACACCTATATATGTGAAATCTACCATTACTATCACTTATAAGCAAATGTAGCAGTGGTAGCCATATTTTTAACAGTATTTTCCCCTTTAACTCACCATTTAGTTTTACCCTATATAACTAAATTATGCAAATAAACTTTTAAACATAATTAAGCATCAGCTATAAAAATCTACAATTTTTATTTTACAACACATTTACTTACTACTAATATATATATATATAAGTATTTAGGTATGAACTCCTAAGCATAAATTCAGAAATACATCAAAGTTTGTCAATACATTTCTCTAGCACTTTATTTAACCTTCTTAGTTTACCAGCTATTAAGAGGATTAAATCAGAGACAAAGTAATAAAAATCTAACAATATCTAATGTGTTGCTCAAGTATAATTTCCCATAACACATACTATATATTCACTAACCAAACATCTTTGGAAATGCAGCAAAATGTGAAATCCTGCACTAATGACAAACATACAGCCTCTCTCCAAAGATGTTCTGCTCAAAAACTGCTTTTTAATTCCAAAATAACTGTTACTTTGTGTGAGGCCTCTAAATATTTTAAAAGGCTGGAGAAATCTTTCCCTTTCAGATACAACCAGTGAGGCAAAAGAACAATAACAATGACACCAAGAAGGAAGACAGCTATAGGGTGAAATAAATGTAAAAGGCTGTTACACTCAAAGATACAAAGGATCTATCTACAAAGCAGCTTGGAAGAAATGGCTTTCTTCACGTCTGCTTCTGGAATGTGGGCATCAACTCTTAACGTGCACTCTCTTTCCCCAGGACATCCTGACAACATACAATAGCCACTAACAACAATGAAACATAGTTGCTATTTCTAAGCAAGGAAATTTTGCTAACTACAGACAGAAATAACCCTATCAAAATGAAGTTTAATGGCATTTGTAAACAACTTACTGAAAATAAATATGTTTACTAGGTAAAAATTTTAAAATTTACACCAGTGATATACTAGCTATTACTTTTGTCTACTGTAAACCAGCTTTGGTTTTTCCATGTTCCAGATCAAGGTATCAGATAACCATATAAATATATATCTAATGTTCTTAAGATAAAAAAGCAAATTCATTAATTTCTTATATTTCTACTCATAAGGACAGTACTTAAAATTCTTATGCCTTTTATTATGGTGACCAATACTTACCTTCCAAATATTACCTTGTATTGATTTTCCAGATGTCTACCTACACCTACACATTCTCTCCTTCAGAGCTTAATAAACTCCTTAAGGGCAGAGTTGATTTCACTTTTATCTTTGTACCCCTAGTGTCCAGGAAAACATCTAGACCCAGTTCATACTTTTATTTATTGAGATCTGAATTCAAGGGATAGTGTCTCATTCAAGTCAATGCATGCTTTGCAATCAAACAAGCATTTATAAAATCGTAGAACTAAAGCAGAATTCCAAATAGTGAAAGTGTACTTATTTTTCTTCTTAGCCATAGATATTAGCTTCACATATGTGCATGAGAGCTCCTAAAAATAACTGTCTATTTTTTTGATAAACCAGGAAGTCACTAACAATATTAGTCAACAAGGCTAAACTGCTCATTATATATATTCTATTTATAGGCAAATCCTATAATACAAAGTAGGATAGCTCAAAGCTGACATTACCAATGCCCTAATAATGCTCTTTCAAACCACATAAGGTAACCTCAATAAATGTTGAACGTTGCATGAGCATTAAACAAGTGTTTAAGATTCTACTCCCCCTACCCCCCATTTTATCTGTCTTAAGTACCCACAGTCAATTCCCTAGCTGACACATATTACTATATACAGCGGCTTCCTGCTTCATTAATAATGTGATGTATAATATATAGTTTAAAAATTCCAAAGCATTTAATGCATTTTCATCAAAAGAATATCTTTTCCAATGAAAAATATTGTCTAGCCAAAAAAAAAAAAACCCACATACAATTTAAAAATGCTTAATGTATCCCTGCCCCAAGTTTTTCACCACTCTACTCCATCCTAAATTCTGTTGACAAAGTAATTTTTCTTAAGTGTAATGGTTCAGATCCCCCAGGAACTTCCTTTTGCCTCTAGAATCAAATATCAACTCTTCTCCCTTCACTCTAAGGTGCACACATGATGTCCACCTGCAGGCTCTGTGCCTCCTCCCTGGCCATACTCCATGGCTGGAATGAGCTTTCCTTACTTCTGCCTCTTTAAGAGGCTCTTCAAGCCCCATCTTCTGCAGGAAACCTTTCCTGATTCCACCCAACTGCCAGTGCCCTTCCTTCCAAAATACCTGGTGTACATTTGTATTTATTCATTTTCTACTTAGGCTGCAAATGTTCTTGGGGCATATATCTCCTATTACAACATCAGCTGCTTACAAGATGGGATGGTAGGGGCTTAACAAATATGCTCTATTTATCTGTGAGTTGATTTTTATTGTTTGTTTCCACGCAAAAAAGCTTAAATTATAAGATCAAAGTCTTCCATTTTACTTCATTTCAGGCAGATACTTTTAGTATTTAAGAACTTTAGGGATTATGTTATTTAGACACAGTATTACTGGCAGTTTTCTTGTAAGGTATACAGTCTTCTGAGACGAATATTATTAATTTTATCATGAAGCAAAAAAAAAGGTGCATATTTTCAGTTTTCCCAGACAATAATGAGTCTCTTACCTTTCACTTTTGCAACAACTGCTCCTGCAGCACTAAGAATATCAGCTGAGTTGAGGATTTGGTGTTTGTTTATTATGGCCTGAAGAATTCTCAGCAGCTCTCCAAGGCGTTCATGAACTACATTATGCAGACAAGCTTGACTTTCTGAAAAAGAAACATATTTGCTATGATATGAAGAAAAAAACTGAGTAAAAACATGGTACTTTTTTCTGAAGTTCAAATTACATACATTAAATAAGGAAAGCTATTTGGATGCATATTAAAGATGAAACTTTGGTCTCTTGAAAAATCATTTCTATTTTAATTTACTACTGCAATCAAATATAATCTATCGTCTACTAAAATACAACTCCAATGCCTCAATGTGTCATGGAGGCACACTCCATAGACCATCCAAAAGTCTTAGTGCAGTTTTAATAAAGGGGCACCCAGTACAAGGGAGCACAAGCTCTAGAGGATATCTGAGGAGACAGAAAGGCTACAAAAAGCAGGGGCCAAGAGAAAAGCTCACAGACTCACTGAAGGGACCTTATGGACATCTAGTCCTATTCATTTAAATAAAAACTCCTTCTAAATCACAGTAAGTGGTCATCCATCCTTTTGTCTTTTTTGAAAGCCCTCTAATTAGAGGAAATCCATTACTTCTAGAGAGCCCCTTTCCACTCTAAGAAAAGCTCATTGTTAGGAAGTTTTTCATTATTTAAACAAAAGAAAAACTCAATTTTACTCTTTTAACGTCCACTCCCTGCTCTTAGTTCTACTCTATCAGGTCAAGAAGCAATGTTTCCAAATAACAGCCCCTCAAACAAGTGGAAACAGTTGCTTTCCCTGGCCTATGTTTTTCCTGGTCTCATATCCCATACCCTTTGGCTGATCATTTTAACCTGTCTAGTCTAACTGAATACTGCTTTTATACTCTAGCACATTACCTATCCCTCCCTGTTCTGTATCATCTGCAGATCTGATAAGTATGCCATCTTAATAATCATCCAAGTATTTGCACAGTGCCTGGGGCACCTTAGGCGCTTAATAAATGTTAATTGTTGAATAATAGACAGAAATGTTAAATGCTACAGGGCCAGATTAAAAAAAAACCCTTAGGAGTTGGGGGTGGGCTCTTCTCATGCATCTTCTTTGGGGCTATGCTTATTCTTTGTCATTTTGAAACAGTAACTTTGGCTGTTTTGTGGTTATGTTCTTTCCATTTATGTTGCTGTAGTCAACGTGTATACTGTTTTCTTGGTTCTTCATTTCCAACAGTTCATGTCTTTCCTTGCTTCTTTAGATTTATCATAGTTGTCCTTTCTTACAGCACAGTAATATTCCACTTCATTCATATGCCACACTATCTAGCTATTCCCAAATCCATAGGCTTTGTCTCCAGTTCTTTGATGCCACAAAATGTGCTGCTTTGGATACTGTGGCTATAACAGTCAAATATACAAATGTATATTATAGAATATCAACATTTTAGTCACTTTATTTGCATAATTCCAAACTGCTTTCCAAAATGGTTGCACTAATTCACAGTTCCACCAACAATGCACTAGACTAGTGTACCTATATCAGTTTGTCTTGACATTATTTCATACATTTTGGACACCTTTAAGTTCAACCAGCTATGAATCTACTAAGTTCATCTAGCTTGAACTTTGTAATCTTCTCCAAAAGAGTAGCATTAGGACTCTGCTAAAATCAATATACAAGAAATAGCCTAACCTTGACCTAACAGTATAGTAATCTTACTACAAAAAGCCATTTTGACATGACACATTCTTAATGAATACAGGCTGGCTCACCGCTTCAATTTCTAAGTGATCAGAAACCACCTGTTCAACGATGTATTTTAGAATTTTGCATGAGATCCATGTTAAATTTGTTTAATGAATAATTTCTGAAGTGCCTCCTTCCCCTTTGAAAATTAGGACATTTGCTTACTTCTGGTCTTCTAGCACCTCTCCCAATGACTACAATTCTTTAAAGATTAGTACCACGGGGGCAGCTAGATGGCACAGTGGATAGAGCACTGGTCCTGGATTCAGGAAGACCTGAGTTCAAATCTGACCTCAGACACTTGGCACTTACTAGCTGTCAAGTCACTTCACCCCATTGCCGCATAAATAAATAAATGAATGAATGAATGAATAAGTAAATAAATAAAAGTAACAGTGGCCTGACAGATACATGTGTATGTTTTAAAATGCCTTGTCATATAATTTGCCTGAGGGAGTCCATATATAATGGTAATCTCAAAGTAAAATTCAACAAACAACTGGAGATTTGTACATAAGGAACTATTCTAGGCCCTGGAGGTGACCTACAAATAAACTGATCCCTGACCTCACAGAGTTATAACTAAGGAGGAATAAGACACATATGCATACACACAATACAATCCAAAGATAAATAGAAAAGTTCACAAGAGACACAAATTGATCAGAGCTTTGAGAAGCACTTGGAGCTAAATTCTCAGTTATCCTGGTCTTCAAATCCCTCTTAAACATGGAAAAAAGCAGGAGCATTGCTTCTGTGGTCAAAAGAACTGGGTAAAAATCCTATCTTGAACACTTAACCTCCCTGGGCCTAAGTTTCTTTATGTATAAAATGAGAGGCCTCAGGGTTCTCCAGCTCTAATCTAGGATCCTATGAAATGAAGACCCTTCACCATTTTGGTCATATTCTTCTGGATGTTCTCTGGTTCATTAAAAATGTGGTTCTCAGACCTGAACCCAAGGTTCCAGATATGGTCTGACCAGGGTAGGTCAGTTGGAGAACCACCTCCTTATTCCTGGAGGCTATGCCTCTCTTAACATGGCCTAAAGCTACAATAGCTTTCTTGGCTGTCATATCACACTGCTGACTCATGCTGAGCTTCAAGTCCACTGAAATCCCTAAATATTTTTCAGATAAACTAATGTATTGCCACAATTTCCCTGGCTTATACCTGAAAAGCGGTCTTCCTTAACCCAAGTGTAAGACTTCAAATCCATCCCTATTAAATTTCATCTCATTAGATCTGGTACAATGTTCTAGATTGTCAAGATCTTTTAAAATTCTTACCGAGTTCAATGAGGCTGGCTCATGGCCAGAAAGTTGGTCACAGCAACTCAAGAGAACCATTTAAAGAAAAAGTTCTTAACTGTGGGTCCATTAACTTACTATTTAAATACTGACTACTACATTTCAATATTATTGAACACTGAACATTTTTAGTACAAAACTGGCAACTCACTTTTATTGTGTCACAGTGCAGTTAAAGTTCCTTACATGATGTTCTACTACCTAAATAATCTCATCTGTAATCTTGATAGGAAACCTCCATGCAATGATATAGAACTGCAACTCATCCACAGGCATTCCACCCAATATGCTGCAGGCTTTCCTCACTTTCTCTTGACCGTGCAAAGGCTCCAGTGGAACACCATGTTTGTGCCCTGGTCATCCTTCATTCCTGCCACTTCGCTGCACAACTTCTCTTCCTATTATAAAGTTCCTTGACAACTTTTACCCCTGCTGATTTTAAAATTCCTCACTGGTTATAATGTTGAAGCCTGCTCAGTTCACATGCCTCTCCATTTTCCTCTACACAAGTTATTTTTAGTTTATTATGTAAATATAACATTTTAATTCATTTTCGTCAGCATGTATAAAAGATTATTAATGAAATACTAAAAGCCCAACCTTTAAGTGGCTGCACAAAAAATAGTAAATGAATGTAATGGAATGTTATTATGCTGCAAGAAATAAAGAAAACAGTTTCAGAGAAATGTAGGAAGACTCATATGACCTGATGCAAAGTGGAGTGAGCAGAAGTAGTAGTATAATTATGCCTCAGAAGCCACCTAGCCCAACAGGTAGCTGAATAAGAATCCCCTCCATAAAAAACAATAAGGGGAGAGGGCAGGGAGTAGATATTTATCAAGTGTAAAGGGATTAAATTAACCACATGCACCAGTGATCCCATTCCATATCATCTCCAGCAGATTGTCCTCTCTATCATGCCTATTCTCACTAATCTTCAATAGCTCCCTGTCTACTGTTGTTCTATTGCTAACAAACATGCTCATGTTTCATTCACCCTCCAAACAGTCTTACTTATCTGTCCATCCCTTCTAACTATCATCCCATATCTTTCCTCCTTTTTTTCAGATAACTCCTCGAGATGGCCAGCTGTAGTAGAAGCCTCCACTTTCTGTCTTTTCCCTGTCTTAACTCTGTGCAGTCTCGTTACCAACCCCATCATTCAAAAGAAACTGCTCTCTACACAAAGTTACTGATGCTCTCTCTCTTTTTAATTCAATTTTATTTTATTTTCAGTTCTAAACTCTCTTCTTCCTCCCTCCCTTCTCCTACCAGTTGAGAAGAAAAAGGAAATTCTTTAAAAATATGTATAGTTGTGCAAAATCAATTGCCACATTAGCCATGTCCAAAAAAAGAAAGAAAAGATAAGATACTTCAATTTGTACTGAGTCCATCAGTGCTCTACTTGGAGATGAATAGCATGCTTTATCACTGTATGACTCAGCTTTCCTAAGTGTTTTAAAGTTCATTTCCTTTACAATATTGTTGTTATTGTAAAATTCTTCTCCTGGTTCTGCTCACTCCACTCTACATAAGTTCATATGGGTCTTTCCAGATTTTTCTGAAACCATCCCCTTCACTTTTCACAGAGAAATAGTATTCCATCACTTTCCTATACCTTAACTTGTGTGATTTCCTAACTGACAGTACTCCCTTAGTTTCCAATACTTTACCACCACGAAAACAGCTGCTATAAATGTTTTTGTACATAGGAGTCTTTTTCCTCTTTCTTTGATTTCTTTGGAGTATAGACCTCGGTCTATATCTATATCTATTGCTGGGTCAAAGGGTATGCACAGTTTAATAGCTTTTGGAGTAAATTCCAAACTGCTTTCCAGAATGGTTGAACTAGTTCACAACTCCACCAACAATACAAGAATGCTCTATTAAATGCCAAATCCAATGATATTCTTCTCAATCCTCTTCCTTTTTTACCTCAATTTTTGACACTGTGGATCACCCTTCTCAACTTCATATTCTATGTTTTCTTTCGAGGTACTTTGCTCTCCTGGTTCTCCTCATACCCATTTGACCCTCACTCTTGTCTCCTTTACTGGACCTTCATCTGGTTGATACCTGATAATTGTGAATGTCCCTCAAGGATCTGTCTTGGGCCCTCTTCTTTTCTTCTCCTCCTATACCACTTCACTTGTTGATCTCCTCAGCCTCCATGCTTTCAATGATCACTTCTATGCAAATCCTATCCAGCTCTAACCCCTTTCCTGACCTCCAATCTCACATCTCCAACAGTTGTTTGTCTACTGGACATTTCAAACTGGAAGTCCAACAGACCTCTTAAACACTATGTCCCAAAGTGAACTCATTATCTTTCCCTCCAACCCTCTCTCCTCTTCCAAACTAAAAAGAACAACAACTAGCATTTACACAGCACCTACTATGTGCCAGGAGCTGTGCTAAGTGTTTCACAAATATTTGATTCCTATTACTTCCTTATCACTGTCAAGGGCACCACTATCCTCTCCAGGCACCTAGGCTGATATTCTTCACTTCACTCTCTCTCACACTTCATATCCAATTAGTTGTCAAGTCCTATAGTTTCTACCATCATAACATCTCTCCTCTATGCTCTTTTCTCTATTCTGTTAATTTCACCATCCAGGTGCAGGATCACCTGATGCCTGGACTATTGCAACAGCCTTCTGCTTGGTCTCCCTGCCTCAATCTCTCCCCACTCCAATCCATCTCATACTCAGCTGTCTAATACGCATGTCTGACCATGTCACCCCTCTACTCAATAAACTCTAGTGGCTCCTTATAACACCTGCAGCACCTTTTAAAGGGCTTCATAACCTAGCTTCTTCCTACCTTCTCAGTCTTATTACATCTTGCTTTCTAATTCAATGATACAGGCATCTTTACAGTTCCTCCTACTTGACAATCCATCCCCTAACACTAAGCATGTTCACTAGCTGTCCCCTAGGCCAGAACTGTCTCTTTTCATGATATACAGGACTCCCAAACATTCCTAATGAAAAGACCAGAACCATGGAGAAACTGGGAGGTTCAACTTATGTGACCTCAGTCCAGCTCTTCTGCTTGGTTCAGGAATATCATGCTTCCCCCAGGATAAGCTCATCATCAAAAATCTCATCATCCAGGATACCGTTTCAGCTCTGGTGCTCAACATCTCCTCAGCACCCTCACTTGCCTCTCCCCTCTCACCTGTTGGGCTGATGGTCAAAGCAATCAACTCCTCCCAAGCTTCCTTTTACAGAATGCTCAGACTTTTCCAGTTAGCTTCATTTACCATCAGCTTCTCTGCTTAGCGTCAACTTCAAGAACATTGTGACCTCAGGTCAAGTACCCTCTGGTGGTCCCTCTCCCCCTTTTCTGCTTCCTTTTGTGTATGGTCTTCGCCTATTAGATTGTGAGCTCCTAGGAGACAGGGACTTTCTTTCTCTTATTTGTATCCCCAATAACTGGCATACAGTAAGCACTTAATAAATCTTTACTGACTACAGACTAAGTTTAAATGCAGGGGTTAAAAGAAACATTGAAAAGCAAACACAATCCATCAATCATGAGGGATTAAACAAGGATAAATTCCTTACACTATAATACAGAAAGATGGTAAATGTGTCTTCTCTAAACCCTATCATTGTTTTGGGTTATAGAGGGAGTCTAATTAGACAGAAGGCCTATGAGTGGTACTGTAATGTCTTTTTTGTGTGTGTGAGGCAATTGGGGTTAAGTGACTTGCCCAGAGTCACACAGCTAATGAGTGTTACGTGTCTGAGGCTGCATTTGAACTCAGGTCCTCCTGACTTCAGGGCTGGTGCTTTATCCACTGCGCCACCTAGCTGCCCCATGTAGTATCTTAATGATCTTTAAAAAAGAATAGAAAGAGGGAAAGAGAGGGAAAGAGGAAGATAGAGGGGAATGAGGGGAGAGGAAAAGGAAGACTAAGGAAAATCCTGTAAACAGGGTGCAAGTAGAAGTCTATACAAACAAGAAGGTGGGGTGAGAGGAGTGATTGACATTGGAATATCACTCTCATCTGAAATGGTAAAAGGAGGGAAGGATACATACACACAAACACAGAGTTGGGTACCGAAATACATTTCACTTAACTAGGAAATAGGAGGCAGAAAAGAAAATTAGAAAGAGGTCTGATTAAGGGAGGGATTATTCCTAAGTAAAACAAACTCTAACTAGGATGTACAAAAATACAGCTCTTTTTGAGTTTGCAAAGAATAGAAATCTGAGGGGGTGCCCATCAACTGGGGAATGGCTAAACAAAATATGGTATATAAATGTGATGGAAAACTATTGTTTTATAAGAAATGATGAAGGGTATAGTTTCAGAGAAACCTGGGAAAACTTTTATGAACTGAAACAGAATGAAGTGAATCAAGAAAATAATGTGTACAATGACAACAGTATTAAAAAGACAACTTTGAAAAACTTTGGAATTCTGATCAGTGTAATGATAACTAGGATTCTTGAGGACTAATGCTGAAACATTAATTAATGCTGAAAACTCAAGAATATAGAATCTACACACACACACACACACACACGCATTTATTTTGGACTTGGACACTGTACTAAGGACTTTACAAATAGAGAAAACAGGGTTTGCTGACTTAAAAATATAAAATTTAATTAAAAAAAAGAATTCAATGGTGCATAGGAAGTTATATGAAGTGATGTCCCAGTGCTCACAGTTCTTGGTATGCAGTAAGGTCTTAAAAGCTAGCTGACTTACTGATCAAAGTAAGTAGAATCAAGAAGCAGTATAAACAAAAAGAACGAAAACTTAAAATAAGCTGGTTGTGAAAGTGTAACGATAAGAAGAGCTGAGAAATGTGCCCCTCTCTCTTCACTGCAGAGGTGGGGGGGGGGGTCTATGCATATGGAAGAATGCACATTCATGTGCTGATTCATTTTGCTGAACAAATTTTTCCCTCTTTCTTACAAAGAATGACTCTTTGCCTATTATGGGGAGGAGGAAAATATTCACAAAGGAATGTGATGAAGATGAAAGGCATCAATAAAAATTTAAAAATATATATATATTTTAAAAAGATGTTACCCTAAATGAAGGGTAGAGCTTTTGCTCTCTATTGCCTATAAGAAACTAAACGCATAGAAAAAGATTCTATGGAAGTTCCACATATGCTAAGACATAAGCAAGTGCAATGACTAAATAATGACATATTTGGAGAAGTCATCAGTGTGGGTTTTACAAAAATGAAAAAGTTAAGTGGGCTTTGGAATAGATAGTTGCTCTAGTCCCTTCCAAATCTAAATTCTGTGAAATAATTCAGGACCTTGTCGATAAATAAATTGTTAAACAAAGGAAGGCAAAAATTCTCCTAGTTTTTAAAATCAGTAGCAAACATTTGCAGTGAGCAAATGAATGATTTCATCAAGATAATTCACTTGTTGCTTTTGCAATTACTTTTAGATTAAAATTCATAGATTAACTCCCACATGGAAAAAATCTACCACAGTACTGCTTTTCATCAATTTCAATATGTTATATGCCACATTCCTTCTACTTTTGTATTAGCCTTGAGATTCCACACTCAACTAATCTAGACATGCTCTGCCATGCATTTTAAATCTTTAGAATACATTAACCTTTTAACATACTTTTGAAATGTATTCACAGATATTTAAGGGCTTCTAAATGCTACTAAACAACTTCTAAGAAACAAAGCACAAGATTTTTTTGGCTTGGTATTTTATAAGGCAATTGTGAATCAAGCATTGGTTTCTTTCTGTAATTTTGGGTATAACTGATACATTGGCAGTCAGATAATAAGACGATTAACAATAATGAAGACCAGTATGGAACATGGAGTCATTCCCAGTGTGAAAAGGTTTATAAGCAAAAAAGGAGAAAGATTAGTGCCTTACATAAAAATATAAATTATCTTATTCAATATGGCATCTCCATTAACTTTATTAATTTTAAGAATCAGCATTATCAATCAATTCCAAATATCATTTCAGTGAAATTAAAACAGAAGTGTTTTAAACCATGTACTATGGATAATATTTTCTTAAAATTTTTCTAGCATCGACTTAAAACTAATATTGACCTGAACAGCCTTTAAAGAAGAATATGATTAAGTTCTGAGTTGCACTGTATGACAAATATCTCTAACTTATAAAGGATAAATTGTGATTTCACTAACATTAGCTGAGATTACCAGCTCTCCCTTTTTAGGAATCCTTATCCTAAACTGGAACTGCTTCTCTCTTCTATACTACCATCTTACCCCCTCCAAATCATAGTGGAGGACCTTACAGCAGCATCGCACACTTCACTGAGAAAATATACGCCATGCACCTTCCAAGAACCTTCTCTTCCAGGTCCACACATCATAAAACTCAATAGTATCATCTCCTATTGTCTCAGTGCCAGAATCACAGTGCCAGAGCTGAAAGAGGCTTCAGAGGCCATTTACTTCAGCTCCCCTATTTTATAGATGAAGAAACTAAGACCCAGAGTGGTTAAGAAACTTGTCCCAGGACACACAGCATGATTCCAATTTAAATCCTCTGGCTCTAAACTCTGCGCCCCATGCCAGCATGTATCTTTTCCTTTACCCTCCCCTTCCTACCCCCAACTTATACACAGAAGGTTGCTCCCACCATCATACCCTCTCTCTAATTTTCAGTCTCACTCTAACTACTGGATCCTTCCTTGGAGTATACACATGTAAACATCTTCTCCGACATGATAAACAAACTCTTGGACCCTTACCATAACCTCATGCTGTCATCCTATACTGCTCTTCCTTTTTACCGTCAAAGTCTTAGAAAAAGTTCTCTACACTCACTGCCTGCATTGCCTGTCTTCTTGTTTACTTCTCAATCCACTAAGTCAGGATGCCAGTCTCATCACTTAAAGGAAACTACTCTTTCTACAATTACCAACTATCTTTTTTTAAAAAAATTGTAATATATTTTTATAATATGTACACAGATATAAACATTGAATAAGGTTAAGAAAAAAAATGAATAGTATGTTTACTGAGTTCAGGGCTGAAAAGGAGATTGCTTTCCACTAGGATAACTAGTGGACTATATTCATTGACCTTGGAACTGATTCACACTGCTAATAGTACTGGGTAAGCTACTTGTTGACCTTCTAGACCCCAAACAAGCTGGATATTCAGAAAGACTATTATTTTTCTCCAGAACAAGCCTGTACAACTTGGGGCCTGCGGGCTGCTTACGGCCCTCAGGGAGCTTACTGCAAGCCAAAGGATTTCCTCAACATACACAAAGGATGTTTTCCTCTACATTTTCCTAGGCAATGGAAATCCTTTGGTGTGTCCACAAGCAGCCTAAAGACAGTCAGTGGGCCAACTTTTCTACTACTATAAATATTGTGAATGTTCTGCTCTTTGTTTAAATTCAAGACAATTAATCCAAAAGTAGTTGTTTTTTTTTTTTTTTTTTTTTACAAAAAGTGATTGTGAAAATTTACCATATAAGGGTACATCATATTTGTGTATTTTCTTCTTTATTTTTCTTTTCTAGCAAGTAAAGGCTCCTACTCAATTTGCTGAGCAGCTTACATTCATCCTACAGTAGGCACATCTCAAGAATGAGGTTGTCATGATGAAACAATTAAAGAATTCCAACTATCTTTTAACTGCCAAATCTAATGGCCTTTTCTCAATCTTTCTCCTTGACTTCTTTGCTGCATGGCACAGTGTTGACCATCATTTCCTCCTAAAATACTTTCTCTTTTTGGGTTTTGGTGACAAAGCTTCTTCGGTTCCCTCTTCTCTGCCTGTTTCACTGCTCCTCCTCAATCTCTTCTGCTGGATCATCACCCATATTATCTATTTAATTTAACTATGGTTATTCCCCTAAGGATCTTTCTTGGGGCCTCTTCTCATTCTATACTCTCTCAGCAATGCTATCAACTCAGATGGGCGTAATTATTTTTATGCTGTTTGCTCTCAGATCTATGTATCTACCTCTAATCCCACATCACACTTCCATATGGACCTCCACAGGCATCTCAACATGTCCAAAACAGAAACTGTCTGTTCCCCAAAAGCCACTCCTTTTCAGAACATCTCATTTCTGTCAAAAGAACCATCATCATTCGAACTACTCAGCTCCACAATTTTGTGCCATTCCTTCCTCCTCACCTTCATTCACCCCCAATATAACCAATAAGCTGCTAAATCTTGTTCTTTCCACTCAATGTCCCACCAAATGTGTCCCCTATTTCTATTCCCGTGGCCACCTCCTTACATAGAGCCCTCATCACCTCTAGCCTGGATTATTACAATAGGTCTTTCTGCCTCAAATCATTCTCTCTCCAGGCTGTCCCAGAATATATTTATAAAGTGACTGGTGATTTTTCTCAAGTGTACAGCAACAATAAGGTCTATGACAAGGTGTGGGCCCTAGGAGGATTCCTTCCCCTGACCAGCCCCATCCCCCCCCCCAGCTTTCCTTGGGCTATCCCACGTGGCCAAGTATCTTGGTATTCCCTGAAGCTATGATTCTTTCATAGTGGCCTCATGCCCAAATCTCCAATTCTCCCTTACCTCTAACCCAGCCCATCACTCGCAGTCTGCACCTGGCCCCACCCTACCATTCTTAGATTCCATTTGGACCCCTCCCACGTGGCCCAGGTCCCTGGTGTTCGCCTGGGGCACCAGGCCCTACTGAGTCTATCTCTGTCACCTCCCAGTCACCCAAGACTACTTAGCCACTCCTAGATCCTTCCCACAGTGTTTTGTGTAAAAGGTCCATCTTGCCTCCATTAAAGTGCTCAGATTCCTTAAGAGTCTGGCCTGGTTGTATTCTCATTACAAGGGCTCAGATTCTTAAAATCTGGCCGTTAGCACAGATTCACCAGGAATCTAGTTCACCTCAACTGGTGTTCTAATAAACCTTGTCTTTGGCTAAAAGAAGGCTTGGGTCAAATCCATTAAAGGCGGGACCTGCATCGCTTGCCCTTGAACTTCGGGGCCCTAGCACCCCTAGACCACAACAATCTAGGCATATCACTACCCTACTCAATGAACTCCAGTAACTCCCTGTCACCTCTATGACCAAATGAATTCTTTTGTTTGATATTTAACACTTTTTACAAGATGGCATATCCAACATCACAGTTGAGAACTTTGTGGTATGGCATATTTTACTCAGGAAACTAAGGTCATTCAACATACTTTTATAGTCTTATTACATATTACTTTCCTTCAAGTACACAGTCCAGCCAAAATGGCTTCCTGTTACTCCCATCTTCTTCCACCTAGCCTCTCACAATATGTCCTTTATGTCTGAAATGTTCTAGCACCTTTTCTCTGCCTCTTAGAAGCTTTAATTTCAAAGAATCGTAGATTTAAAGTTAGAAGGCACCATAGAGGCCACCAAGTTCAACGCCCTCATTTTATTTATGTTATTTTTTATTTATTTCATACAGACCTACTAAGTAGCAGAACCAGGATGCCAAGTCAGGTCCTCTGACTCCAAATCCAGGGCTCTTAGCCATTACACTATACATCATCCACAGCAATTAAAAACTTAGCATGGTATTATACACATAATCGTTATGTAATATTTGTTGAATTGATTTCAGGGCAGTTCTGTATCAAAAAAGATGTAATTCTTTTGTGGGGAAGGACATATATCTGGTGGTCTTACATTTATGAACATGTATATAAAGGGCCTGGGCATATGAATAGCCAACATTATCCTGCCTCAGAAGCCTTGATTCACCATTCCTTAGCCTGCTTTAATTCCTTCCTAAGCTCTCCCCCCACCAGCAGCATCAAAAGAATGCAATTACACTCTTTGAGGACAGGGACTGCTTAGTTTTTGTCTCCGTACACAGAGTACCAAGCACAGTCCCTGGCATATATTAGGTGCTTCGTAAATGCTTGTTGCTGGTATACTCTTAAAAATGAAATACTACTTCTAAGCTTTGGTGATATTCATTAATAGAAAATTTAAGAGTTTATAGATTTGAAAATAGATCTAAAAATGTAACCTTTCCCCAAATATGTTCAAAACTCATTAGAAAACATGAACAAAAGCATTTGTCAAAAAGGACAATAATCCTAACTTATTAATAATAAGCTGTAGAAATTTATAAATTTACAAGCTATTCAGAGCTGAATGATTATGTACATAAAATGATTAGCACAAACCACTTTTCATAAAAAACTTTTATAATATATAATTATCAGAGTATTAGTCATTCAGAAAATACTAATGGGTAAAGTACCTCAACAGTCAAAAGTCACACATATTCTTGATTCAATTAAATATTTATTAAGCACCTACTGAATTAAGAGACTATAAAAATTATCTTCTAGAGTCCATGTCAGTGGGACTACTTCACAAGTGACATCATTAGCATGAGATGCTTCGGTAATCGATCCTCCTTTGGATGATATCCCCCCAAAAAATTATTTAACCTCTCTGAGGCTATTTCTTCATCTGTAAAATGGGGATAACATTTGTACTACAAACCTCACAGGATTATTTTGAGTTTCAAATAAGGGACTATACATACATATATATTTTCAAATTATGCACGTGACAGGTTAGAATCCTCAAGTTAGACTTGACAGATCCCACTGCAAAACGAATTAAAAACATTCACTGAAGCAATTTTTTCAATTAAATTGGGTTTCAATTTCATTTCTACACACAAACAAATCTTGATAATACAAAAATCTACACAATATAATATCCAAGGGCTGAATTTTATTAAAATGTCCTTTACCATCTGAATTACAATTCAATTTGCCTTCAATCAAGAAAAATGAAAATCTCTCAGTTGTTTTTTTAAAGTTCCTTGTTTGTTTGTGTATCTAATTTCCTTGTAAGATGGAAACTCAAATTTCAGTCTATTTGATGTCATTCATTTTTTTGTTTCATTCAGCTTATCAATTGAGAACAGATTAGTCAGTTCTACTTTCTGGTTCTCAGAAGTTAACACACAATGCTGCAGTGTTTAGATTGCAAACACTTCATGGAAATGTTTAAATAAATAAGAAAGCCATGGTATTTTCCGCGACTTTTGAAAATGACAATACTTAAAAATGACAATTACACCAACTCAATTCTGCTTAGACGCTCTAAAATGGAAAGATCCTGGTAATTTTCAGAATGCTAACAATCTTCACAAACATGGCAGCATGAGGTAAGAAAGAACTTTGAAACTAGTGAAGCTATCTATATAAGGGAGCAATTGAACCATCTTAATTACATAGGTGGTAAAAGAATTCAACCAGACTAGGCTAAACACTAAATTAGCTGAGTGACCCAGGGTTTAGACCAGGTTCCAAATCCAACCAGCTGAGCGGCCGAGATCAAGTTACTTTGTCACTTCGCTTCGACAGACATCACAACTACTACTAAGTATTATAATGCCTACTATACGCCAGACGCTGTGCTAAAAGCTTTACAACTATTATCTCATTTGAGTCTCACAATAACTCTGGAAGATAAGTGCTATTATTATCCCCATTTTACAGGTGAAGAAACTGAGACAGGCAGAGGGGAAGTGATTTATACAGGGTCATACGGCTAGTGAGTGTTTGAGGCTATATTCAAACCCAGGTCCTCCTGAGTGCCAGGCCTGGCACACCTACCTCCTCTCATTTAAAATGACAATACCACTAGGATATTCTTTAGGAACCCCTACAATATTAAATGTTTAACATTTTCACTTGAGCTAACATCTTCTGATCCCTCAGCTTTTATCTAGATCCATAACTTTTTTTATCCAACTAGCTAAACTGTATGGCTCAGCTAAATAAATAAGTGATTTAGAAGATTTTAAAACGCTTAAGTCTACAAAGCATCCCTTTGTATCCCAGCCAATTTTAGATTCAGCTTTGAAGAAAAAATGTTCCCAAGTTGGTCCATCTGTTGAGCTATTGAAAAAGTACATTAAAAATTGTTTTCTTACTATTTTACATGCTGTGGGTCCTCAATGGCTCTTTCAGAACATAAGAAGAGGCTCAACATTGAATAAGACCCATCAAAAGTTGTATTAACAGGGCAGCTAGGTGGCACAGTGAATAGAGTTCTGACCTTGGGAGTTAGGAGGACCTGAGTTCAAACCCAGCCTTAGACATGTAACACTTACTAGCTGTGTGACCCTGGGTAAGTCACTTAACCATAATTGCCTCACCAAAAAAAAAAAAAAGTTGTATTAACATTAGATATGAATAAACTGTGAATTGGTTCAGCCAATTTTGGACAGCCATTTGGAATTCTGACCCTTCTAAGTCACTAACCTTCTGGATATGCAGAAATAAGAGATCAAAGAAAGAGGAAGACTCACACATACAAAAATATTTATAACAGCTTTTTGTTCTAACAAAGGACTGGAAGCAGGAAGCAAAGGAGATACTCACTGTTTGGGGGATGGTGGAACAAATTATGGCATATGAATGAAAGAAATATCAATGTGCTATAAGAAATGATCCAAGTGATGGCTGCATACAAACATGGGAAGATTTGTATGAACTGACAGAGGGGGAAGTGAGGCAAACATTTATACAGTAAAAATATTGTAAAGAAACAGTAATTCTTCCTTACAACCTGACTAATATGAAAACATGTTTAATAGGAATCTATATGTATAGCCTATATCAGATTGCCCAGCGTCTTGGGGAGGGAGGTGGTAAGGGAGGGGGAGAAAAATTTAAAACTCAAAAGCCTATGGAAGTTATTGTTGATAAGTCAAAATAAATTAATAATAATAATAACAAAAGAAACACTATTGAAAGATTTAAGAATTCTTATTAAAGCAGTGATCAACCATGGCACCAGAGGACTGAAGATAAAGCATGGTACTCACTTCCTGACAGAGGTGATGGACTCCAAGTGCAAAACGAAACATTCATTTTATTTTGGACATGGCATCTGTATGAATTTGTTTGGCTTGACTCTACTTATTTTTATAAAGACAATTTTTTTTTGTTTATATCATGACAGGGGGAGTGGGGAAGGGAATGAAGATAGTAAAGTGTCACTGGAAAAGAGTAATTGGAAGCATTTATTCTAAAGCACCAGATAACTCAGAAGTTAGATTAGAAGGAAAACAGGATAGCTTTGAAAGCAACAGTGTGGTTAAATTTAGTGTATACTTTTAAAAAAACAACTGTACCTAATCAATTTTAAGTTTCATATATGGTATTCATTTTCTGTTCTTAAAAAGATAGATTTGTGGAATTAGACCTATTTCCTGAACAAACAGATGTTTCAAAACACCATGACTAGTTGATGTCAAATTCCAGTGAAGATGCTGCAAAATTCAAGCAGATTTTTCCATTTGTGAAAGGATTTAGTATGATTTAACAATATCAGATAGTTAATTCCTGATTCCATGCCTGCTTCATGATTTGCTATGAAGTCAACATACAATTCTTCACTACAAATGTTCTGCCTTTTCCCCAAAATACTAACTAAAATGGGACTTAGGAGTAAATCAGCAGATGATGTTTATATAAGACAAGAATTATGATCTTACAAAGAAAAAGAATGTTCTTTCAAATGCTATTTTATCCAGAAGTCTTCAGTGTTACTAAACTATTTAGTTTAAGTTTAAACTTATCTGAAGCCAACAAAACCAAAGTCTCATTTAGAGGGCATTAATTAGACAACTGGATAAAAAAGAGGAGGTAAAGCGAAACTGTGGCCAAAAATTATTTTAAAATTCATTATTCCTTTTTATTAATTACTGAAATGACGCAACAATAAGATATAGATTATCTGCTAGTTTCCCTTAAAATTATCTTCATGAAGTCAGTGGATATCTCTAAACATCAAAACCAAAATTTTATGTGCAAGAAGGTTGCTCAATATCAGTGTAGAAATTAGATTAACTTTGTCATGGTATCTTTCTTTTAGACCACTGTAAAGAAACAAGCACTGCTCAGTTCACGTTTAAAGAACTTAAATTATTCTTTAAGTACTAGCTCATTAGGGTGGAGCAGTGGATAGAGCTCTGGTCTTGGAGTTAAGAGGAGTTGAGTTCAAATCCAGCCTCAGACACTTGACACTCGCTGTGTGACCCTGGGCAAGTCACTTAACCCCCCTCACCAAAAAAAGCAAAAAACAAAAAACAAAAAAGAACTAGCTCATTGAAAACTCCCTTAAGGGTAAAAAGCACATCTTTCTGGAATGGGTTTTGTTCTTAGGTGAGCCTAAAGCCAGAATTAAGTTGTACTCCCCTCCTTGCAAATATCAAATAAGTCTACCTACTAGTACAGAGCAAGCAGTTCCTAACTTATGAATGGCTTCTGCTCCAAAAGTTCGTTTGTACAAATCATTTACTTGAACCTCAGAATGCTTTTCCCATTAAAACAATGTTATAAATAGTGGGTGTGTTCTCACAATAGCACCCAAAAGCCCAAACAAAGCTGAAACAGCACTAAGAGTTGCCTTGGGGAAACCCTGCTAGGACTGCTCACCTCTGAGCTTCTAACAGCCCTTGGCCTTTGATGGGGTTGAGAGGGGAGAAGAGTACACTGATGAGTCTGGATGGAAGCTCTAGCAGCAGCCACAGCAGCACAGTAGGAAGGGGCCTGCCTGAGGGGATTCCAACACACAGAGCAATGGCAGAGGAGGGAAGGGGGTTAAGAAGGAAAGAACACTAGGCTAATTCTGGCCCACAATGGTATACACAGTAAATAAAAGCTCCCCAACAGGAAAGCAGTAGTTATTGGTATCTCCAGATTATTGGTAGGTAAAGTATTCCAAGTTTAAGATTGCCAGCATCTTTATTTCCATTATATGTATCCCTTTTTTTGTGAAAGAGCTACATTTTCTCCAAATCATAACTGCCCTAAATTCAGTTCCAACAATGGTTATTAATTACATCCTATGTGCAGAACACCATGTGAGGGTGCCTTTGGTCACTGTGGATAATGCAGGGAGGATACAATGACAAGAACCTTGGATCTGTGGTCTAAGGACCCAAGTTCACATCTCAGTTGTGCTCCTTGCTATGGATGCCTGACATTAGCCAAGTCACTGAACTTCTCAGGGCCTCAGTTTCCTCATCCTAAGTATAGAAAAAATATCACTCTATTTATGGAGTATTCAAATATGCAAACTTATGACATAAAAATAATAATGCAAGTGTTAAAGATATGCATTACAGATATATAAAGTATAACATGAAAACTAGGGAAGGGAGAAAAGTCATTAATGACGAGGGAGGAATCAGGGAAGTCTTCAGGTTTGTATGTTGGGTTTTAAAGGAAAAAGAGGAATTCAAGGGAGTCTACTCCAACACAGGAAACAATCTAAGCAAAAACAGAGTTGGGGAAACAGGGAAAGAGCAGGGTTTGTTCTGGGGACAGAGATGACAAGAGTATGCAGAAGAAGTGACATGAGATAAAGCTGGTAAATTTGGGTGGCACTTGCAGGCCTTGAATAGCAGGCTAACCACTAAAGAATTTCTATAGAAGGAATATTTTTTTTTCCCCTTTGCTTCAGTTGACATGGTCAAAGAATTTTAGGAGGGAGATAATAGTTGAACCAATCAGAGAGGTAAGAAAAAAATCAGGTAAAAAATAAATTCAGGTTTTGAATAAGATTCCATTGTCTGCAATAATGAAGTCAGTTTACTGAATGAAAAATAGTCAGAAGAATGAACAGATTTGAAGAGAAGATATTGGGGAACATGTTTGAGAGGCCAATTTTGTCTTATAACATCCCACTTCAAATTCAATGTTTGCTGAAACTAACACTCCTATCTACCGAATTCATTTCCTAAAGCAAGGGTTGCCAGATTAGTGCTTAAGTAATATAAGTTCCTTAAAAAAGGTGTACTGAAAAATCTGAGCTCTATTATTAGGAAATAAGTTCAAGTACATTTTGATACAAGAGTCACCAATATCTAAAGCATTATCAACTATATAAAACTTTTTATTTAGGAAACTAGATACTACCTAAAAATTTTTATTAATTAAAATTAACTAGACTGACCCACTGAAATATGTAATAATACACACCTAAGGTAGTCACTCACCACAAACTTGAATTAGTAGTTAGTTATACTGCAAGTATATTCATATAGTGTGTTGTAATTAAACTTTAAGCACATACACATAATTGAGTGCTTCAGCATTTTAATATAAGATATAAATGTTACCCTTCTAATTATTCATAATGCACCTTTAATTCACCTTAATGATACCGGATAGAGATCTAAAACTGCAGACTCCACATCTGCTACAAGTATAAAAAGACTACACTAGCAACCTTCTACTGAAAATAAGTAACTTAAGAAGAATTTCTATGTAACCAATTCCAAGCAAGGACCCCCATCAATTTGTCTACCTTTAGTTAGAAATCTTAAAAATTAGAATCAACTAAAATACCATCTGCCAGAGTATCATGTGCAACATAACCTTTAAAGAAATCAGCACAAAAGAACACATAAGTCTTTAGAAAGCAGTTCCCCAATACTTTTTACCCTAGGAATCCTATTCTGGATGTCAAGTTTCTACAAACGCTGTTGATAAAAACCACTACCATAAAAACACACATTTAAAAAAGTCCTAGCTAAAAAAACAGAATAATTTCCTAAGTTGTATCAAAAATTCACTATTTACTCTTTATGGCAAACAAACCTTTACTTCTACAGCAACAGTTTTCCCTGCTGAATGTGAAATATTCACTAAAATATCTAATTTCAAAATCCCAACAAAAAATATGAATTGCATATTCGCAGAATATGTTACACATGGTCCAAGCCCCTTGTTTCGCAGATGAGAAAACTGAGGCCTCAGATAGCAGTTTTGTGGGTTGTCCAAGGTTACATGGTTTATTAATGAAATTCAGTACTGAAACCCAGGCCTCATTCCAATCTATTAGCACTCTTTACACTCCACCATCACGCTTTATTACGTGACTGAAATTTAATCTGCTCATATCAAAGAAGGCAGTTCGAACCACATATCTGTTATGTGTTACATATATACATATGTAAAGGAAAGACTTCAAACTAAACTGCAAATTCATATTTCTAAAGTTCAATTCTCTTAAATCTGCTTCCATCTAGTTCTCCTTCCAACTTTTTCCTTTTATGTTATACAAATACAATTGCTAAGTCTGGTCCCCTAGATTCCTCTCAGGCCTCCCAAGAAAAGCAATGTATTTTTCCAAAGGGCAAAGGATGATTTCTATGACGTGGAGACAGTTTATGGTGAAATATAATCTATAGGCAATGTTTTAAACAGAACACAAGAACCCCTGTTATCTCTGAGAGCCTGGCTCACTACAAAGAAAATCTGAATGCAAATCAAGTCTATTAAGTTAGATGGAGACCCTTACTGACATGATTCAACATTAATGTCAATTAAGTAAAATTCTGATGATGAGTAATAAAGGCAAATACATTAAAGCATTAAAGCATGTATTCGAGAGACTATTTTGATTACACCATAAATTGACAATTATCTGCTCATCTCTAGATTAAATGATTAAAATACTTCAAACAAAATGGAAAAGTAACTAACACTGTGAAAATGAGGCATCCTTTCTGTAAAGGGTGGAGAAAAAGATAAAACATAAGGAAATGGACACTCCACTGCTCTCTACTCCCTGACAGGAGAAGAAAACATTAAAGTACCCTTTCATGCTTACTTTTTGGTCCCAATTCAAAGATAGCCACTTCACTATTAGATCTAAGATGAAACCACACATTACTACATGATTTCCCCAAAATCAAAAGGTTGTATGCTAGGTTGATATCAAATTTATATATTACTTGTAATTGTCAAAGCACTTCAGTCATCATCTCATTTGATGCTCACAATAATAATGTGAGGTAGGGAAGGGTTCAGAAGGACATCATAAATAGAAAACTATAATCAAGGCTAAAACCAAATTCACATTAAAATTTTTTTCTCATCATTCAGAAGATGTCCTGAATGTGGCAGCCCTGAAACTAATTCACATGTTGTGCCAAGAGAATTATTCTTTAAAGGCATACATTTCATATTTTTCTTGGAGAGGCATTAAAAAATAAAACAAAAAACAACGATATTTAGTAGTCAAAAGTAACAGGAATAGTTAGTGGTTTTTATGTTCTTAAACTCCAGACAAGTTTTCATTGATAACTAGTTACGAAGTTTTCATTTCTTCTAAAGTTACCTGTCAGAAATTTCAGGCTACTTATCAGGGAATCCTACTTCTTGGAAGTTCAATCAAGTAGTTAAGATTTAGAGAAAAGGCCTACCTTTAAGGGTTTTTAATTAAATTTCAGTGACTCAACATGTTTCTATACTCCAATACTTCTATCTCCTGGGATGGTCTCCTCTTGCTAGCTTCTATTTATTCCATTTTTATCTCCACTTCCATCCAGCTATCCTCTCCCATCCTATTTTTCTGAACTGTCAAAAAATTAAAACCATTAAAAAAAACTTTTTAGTGATTAGAAGTGTACTAACAATTTTTAAACTACTAGCATTTTCTATTTGTAAAATGAATGATTAAAGATAAAGGATGCAGGCAGGAAACAAAGGATAGAATATGTCCTAAATATAAAATTAAACCAACTTACACATACCCTCTTCTCACATTTGATGAATACTGCCCAAAATGCAATCTCTTATCTTTACAACATGACTAATGTGGAAATATGTTTAATATGACTGTACATGTATAGCCTATATCAGATTACAAGCCATCTTGGGGAGGGGGAAAAATTTAGAACTCAAAATCTTTTAAAAGTGAATGCTGAAAACTAAAAATAAATTAATCAATTAAAAATAAATAAAATGTAATATCTTAGATAAAAGTAAGTTTTACTTCATATGGAAGTTAATAAAGTATTAAAAACCCCAACCCTGAAATTCGGCTGAATTCAGCTAAGAATAATTCTTGTGCTAACCTCCGTCTCCCACAGAAAGAGGGACAATAATCTGACAAAGCGTCAAATTCAATGCCCCACCTTAGGATCTCTACTGAGCTTGAGAGTCACAAGAGAGCCCCTTAGTAGCATACTGCTGCACCTCAAGTCTCTTGGTTTTCAAACAAGAGACTTAGCCAAGAAGCCTTTTCAAGGTCCCTTTACAACTCTTAACTTCTGAGATTCTGCCAATCAATGACATTTCCTAAATTAAATGATGAACAATGTTGCAATTTTGTCAATCACAATAATAAATGGAAAAATAGTAATGTTAACACCTATCTTGCACTCCTTTTCCAACAGCATCACAGCAAAGAGAAACTTCTCTACAGATGATTTATTCCAAAGAATCAATGTCTGTATCAACAATACACATCCATAAAGAACTTTTTCTACCTCAAGTAGTTTGGTTTTTTTTATTACTTTTTGGTAAACATTCTAAAAGTGTGGTAGAAGACACACTGGATTTGGATTCAGAGGACCTGGGTTCAAATTTCATCTCTGCTGGTTACTGTGTGACTCCGGACTAGTCGCTCAGAATCTCTGGGCCTCAGTTTACTAATATATGTCATGGCATCACCTCTCTGATGTCATGGTCCTCTCCCAGAATGAAGGACAAACAACAACTACTAATACATAAAATGAAAGAGCTGGTTGACATGCCCTTTAAAGATCCCTTCCAGCTTTAAATCTTTGGTCTTATGAGATCTTCACTCTACTCTCATACCATGCAAAGTAAAGAAAGAAACTACTTAAAAGTCAAGCTCTCTGCTTTTGTTTTTAGTCATCAAGCTTATGTTATTTTAGTTTTAGTTTTCACCATCATTAAACGAGGGGCATAAGAAGAATTAAAAAGTGCAAGAGTAAGTTAAGAGTCAGATAATAGTCATAAGCTAATCATGTGATTCAGATTTACAGTCCCTCATTTCAGGAGAATTTACTATCTACACATAAAATGAGATAACAGACAGAAGTCCCACTTTCTCCATCCCTCCCCCTCCCTCTTTCCAGCACTCTCAGAGATCCTGCTTCTCTCATAAAAAACGGCATCCATGGCCACCCTTGTCCTAATTCCATGGCATACTACTTCTGGACAGAGGAATACTTCTTGTTCCTTCAAGGTTCCTCTTTGCCCCCATCACTCAGCAAGGCTTCTTCCTCTGAGGCTCATCTCCCCCAGATTTATCACCCAATCAAGAATCTAAGAGTAGTTTATCAGTTAGAGATCCAGCCTTAACTGTCACATCTGACCGCCTTTCCTCCATCTTCATCCTTACTGACTCTTCTGCGGCATCAGAAGCTGTTGACCACCCTTTCCTCCTGATATTAGTGACACTGCCATGCCCTGGTTATCCTCCTACCTCTCTGAATGTACCTTCACAGTCACCAACAATGATTCAATGGCTCACCTTATGACCCCTAAGTGTGGCTGTGACCCCATGGCCCTATTCAGGGCCATCTATTCTTCTCTCTTTACAATGTCTCACTTGTTGACTTGATTAGTTCTTAAGGGTTCAATTATCATCTCAGTGTAGATAACTGGGCAGCTAGGTGGTATACCAGAAAGAGCCCCAGGCCTGGAGTCAGGAGGACCCGAGTTCAAAACAAACCTAAACCACTTCTTAGCTGTGTTGACCCTGGGCAAGCCACTCAACCTTGTTTGCCTCACTTTCCTCATCTATAAAATGAGCTGGAGAAAGAAATGGCAAACCACTCCAGTATCTTGGTCAAGAAAACCCCAAATAGGTTTTCCTGTCTGAAAAGTTGGACACAACTGAAAAGAACGAAAAACAAAAACAAATGTAGGTAAGTCCCAAATTTCTATATCCTGTTCTAGTCTCTCCTGAGTTCCAGCCACCCATCTCCAATTGTACACTGGACATTTTGAAACAGATGTCATGTTGACATCTCAAATTCAAAAGGCACAAAATAGAATATATAGGAACACAGGATCATAGATTTTAAGTTGAAAGAAAGCTTGGAAGTAAATTATTTTAACCTCATTTTACAGATGAAGAAATTGCTCTCTGGAAGGTAAGTGGCATGCTCAGGGTCACATAGGTAGTAAGAATATGAGGTTGGAGCTGAACTCAAGTTCTCCTGAACTCAAGTCCACCATCCTATCCACTATATCACATTCTGTTTCCTCACAAAACTACCCCTCTTTCTGCTGAAGCTACCATCTTTCTCAGAGTCACAACCTCAGCACTGTCCTTAACTCCTTACTCTGCTCATCCCACATATCCAATCATTTGCCAAATCTCGTCCATTCTCATCCCACAATCTCTCATAGCCATCCTCTTCCATCTCCTCTCATGCCCACCTCCCTAATTCAGGTCGTCAACATCTCTCACCTGGTCTGTCCCTAAGGACCTTCTAAATGGCCTCCTTCCTCAAGTCTTTTTTTTTTTTTTACTCCAATTCATTGTCTACACGGCTGCTGAGATGATTTTCTTAAAGTACATATCTGACCATGTCACTCCTCTACTCCAGTGGCTCCCTATTGCTATAGGAGGAGATGGAAATGCCCATTTGTCTTTGAAAACCCTACGTACAACTGAGCTCCTGCCTTTCCCTTCTAGCCTTCCCATTACTACACTCTACAGTCCAAACAAACTGGCCTTCCTGCTGTTCCTCACATACAACATTCCATCCCCATGCCATTCAGCTGGCTCTCCGCATGCCTGGAAGAATCACCTTCCTCACCTCTGGCTTGCTGAACCTCTTGTTTCTTTCAATGTTCTGCTAAACAACACATTCTGCTTAAAGCTTTTCCTGATTCCCCAGTTTGCAGTGCTGTTTCTTCAAAATTATGTTATCTATATTTGTAAACTTTTTGGGTCATGTGCCTTTGCCAATGAAGTGTAAGCCCCTTTGAGAGCTGCAATGGTTTCAATTTTATCTATGTATTTCTACTGCATAGCAGTGACTTAGTACATTCAAGGGATCTGATAAATGTTTGCTGATTGCTAATGGGAATGAATTTTTCCTGTAAAATCCTTAACACAGAAAAATATTAATTTTCCCCCAAGACAAATTTCCTGAGTTAAATCTTGAGTCATTTTTATCCTTCTGTGTAAAAGATTGAAACCTATGATTGTACCTTGATATAACAATGGATGAGTTAAGACCTAGACTGAAATAAGCCTAATTTGGGAAGAAGAAAGTAATTCAACTTTTATGATCTTGGAGAATTTTTAACACTATGGGAAACTGAATCTAGGCTAAAATGTCAATAATGTGCTTCTGAGTTATAAAAACATTCTACTAAAGACCAACGAATTGAATTGAAGTTAACTTAAAAAGGTAAAACTGCAAAGCCCTCAAATTTTCTCTGTCTCAAACTGGCAGATCTGAAGGCTGACTACTGTTCTCTTCCAGCTTGCTTAGACTTACCAGCTATCAGCTATGTGGTATATTAGGTCCAATTGGGAAAGAGATCACACACTGTGCTTGAGTCAGGAAGGACAGCACCCAAAAGTCACAAGAGGCCACTTCATATAAACATCAATCATGTTAAAAAAAATAGTAATACACCAGAAAGTCAGCAACTGAAGCGAAATTCTGCTACTAACAGCCCTAGATATACATAAGCATAACTAGTTATACAGATCTGGTTTTCTATTCCTAGGATGCTAAGACAAAATAGCTGGTACACACCTTCCGAGAGGATAGCTTCTTTCAAGCAGAGCAACAACTCTGCAAACCTCCTGACATCATTGACCAACTGCTTCACATACTCTGGATCAATAATGGGGCTGTTGCAGCAATTTGGGCTGGAATTGATGCTGCTCAAAGAGTTGCTCTTGGTACAATGCCCCATTCTCCAGTTTCCAGAATTAGGAAGAGTGAAAAGATTACATAGAGAGAACCGGCCAAAAGATAAACCATGCTTGTTGCTCCCACCGTTCTGCCGCAACATCCCAATTGTTGCAGTGCTGCTGAAATCCTTTCAGTTAATGTCCATCTGGTGACAGAAAAAGGAAAGCCTTAAAGAGAAAAGAAGGCAATTATTAGGTACAAATACATGGAAACATAATTTTCCCAGTACTTTATTTCTGAGAATAAAAAACCATTTGGGGAGGTGATTGCCCTTTCAGGGCATCACCTCAAGCCTCAATGTTGACCTTTAAATTAACCCTATTTTTTCTATAACATCTATATATGAGTAATTAATTTGTTTAAATTACTCTTGAACATTTTTATCTTTAGCCTATATAACTTCTTGGGGTAGAAAGTTTTGTAAGTTTATCCACAGTAAAATCTTTCCCTTTTATCTTAAAGCTTTACCCTTTTTCAAGATCAGGAATGCCCTTAAATCTAGCATTTCCTAAAATGATGAATGTATCCATGTTCACACAATATTGCTCAAATAATGAACATATCACATTCCTCCCTTTAGACTTCATCTTTCCAAAATGAAAAGTCTTTATTTTGAATCTATTTTCAAATATGAAAATAATGCCATTTTGCTCTGATTAAATTTGTTTAAATTTCATGGGAGCATTAATTTGCATAATTTGGTAAAAATCAATAGAGGTTTTCTCCATCAAAATCATTTTTAACTCCAAGATATAGAAATGCCCCTAAAGAGAACAAAGATGAGAAAAGCAATCAGAGTTGGACCAAGTAAATAGAGAAGAGATCCATGCTAGAGGACTCAAGTTTGAGAGTGGTGATATATACAAGGTGTCTGAAAAAGATGCCAAAACATGAGAAAAAAATCTCACACCTTATTAATATCCAAAAAAGGCAATTGATAGTACATTACTATCAATGAGATGATCTCTATGCAAAACTCTCCTTTTGTGTACAGCATCTTTCTAGTGATCTCTATCTGAATCAAGGCCATTGCAGCACTGGCCATCATCCTCATTCTCCTTCCAGAGCCTTGTATTCTGGAGCTGTGATGCTGGGCTCTACACCAGTTCAGCCACTTGCTGGCCATTTCTAAACTAGGAACACTCAAACCCCACTCTCAGCTTTCAGCTCTCTTTATGGGTTGGTTTCCCCCCATGAGAATGTAAACTCCTTGAGTGCAGGATTGTCTGCATTTTTATCTCCAGCATTTAGAGCACCTCCCAGTAAGGAAGTTTTATCAAGTTTTACCATTTATTCCTTCAACAAAATTATTCAAGGTTCCTCGAAAGAAAATAACCCTATTTAAAGGTTCCTGGACAATAAACATTGGGCAAGGAATAAAAGTGGGAGAGGTATGCTCATGAAAGCTATTTCCCACTCTGATGTAGATAATCCAACATAGAGCCCAAACTGAAAAGGGAATTGGACCTAATCCTCTTTCCTTCACCCTATGTAATTCCATCAGTTGCCAAATCTTGTTCCTATCACATCTCTGTGGCCTAACCTCCCCTTCTCACCACTCTAGGTCAAGTTCTCATCACCTCTCACCTCCTCTTTGGTCTTCCTGCCTCAAGTCTCTCCTCACTCTAATCCATCTTCCACACAGCCACCAAAGTGCTTTTCCTAAAGCTCAGGTCTAACCATGTCACTCCTCTACTCCAAGACAAGCTGGCCTTCTGATTGTTGCTCAAAGAGCCCTCCATTTCTGGTGCTTTTGCACTGGCTATTCCCCAGGCCTGAAATATTCTCCCTCCTCACTTCCACCTCCTGGAAGCCCTGCTTTCTTTCAAAGTTATGCTGAAATGCCACCTTCCACATGAGGTCTTTCCTCATGCCCTCAATGGTAGTGCCCTCCTTCCCTAAACTACCTTGGATTCATTCTGTCCTGTAAATACTCATTTATATATAGGTTATCTTCCCCATTAGAATAGAATCTCCTTGAGGGCAAAGCCGATTTCACTTTTCCCTTTCTATCCCCTGAGCTTAGGACAATGCCTGGCACATAGCAGGACTTACTGCCCAGGGTCACACATCAAATTACTAATGTCAGATATGGTCTTCAATCCAGCTCTCTCCTGGCACCTGGCCTTAACAGCAATCTAAGATGGAGACTGAAAAACTTGGGACTTGATATACTTTCCTATATGATAATGGAAAATTGAGTTTCCACAGTAAATTACAATTTCAAAAGTACTTCCATATTATACTGGTACATAATTTTATGTTAACTCTCCTATCACTTCAATTCAAAACCAAAGAATTTGTAGATTACGAAGAAAAAATACAGAAATGGTAACCAGCACTTTCAAAGACCTACCAAAGAGCTCCCAGGTGAAGTCTGAACTGTACAGACAGACAACTGAGCAAAAAACATACGTAACTCTCCCCAAATTTGCATGGAACCCTTTTCACCTCCCAGCCCCTATAGCTAACCAAAATATTACTACTACCTTTTCTGTAATGTTTTAACTTCTAAATCAAACAGGTTATTTCTCTATTTCCATGCTGTCTCCCTCATTAGAATGCAAGCTCCTAGAGGGCAGAAGCTGTTTTTGCCTTTCTTGGTAGCCCCAGAGTTTAGCAAAGTACCTGCCTCTGAGTTACGTGCTTCCTAAAATGTCTGTTAATTGATTGAATTGCAGATATCAAAAATGTAGAACAGATGCAAAAATGCCTTGTTACAGAAACATAATTGTAGGATTTTGAAGTGTCTCTCTTCTAGTTCAAAATTTAGGAAGCACTCATTCTCACAGATTAAAAAACTAAGGGGAAGGGGGACCCAGGGGAGACTGATTTAACAAAGGTCACTCAGATAGTAGTCAGGGTAAGCCAAGGCTTGAACCTAGGCCCTTAAACTCTGAATCCAGTGCTCTGGACACCACACTATAAGAATATCAACTTCACCTGAGGCAATGTGGTACTAAGGAGAGAACAAAGACTCTAGTTTAGGGCCAAAAATACAAATCCGTATTCTGATACTAAGGGTATGACGAGACTGCATAAATCACTTAAACTCCTCAGTGGCCCACCTCCACCCCCAGTAAAACTGAATCGACCGTCTCAAGTCCCTTTCAGCTCTGCTTTTATGGATGGCTTTTCCTACAGCTTTCTAGATATGACTTGAGTCACCAGTATTTCCCCCCCCCCCCGAAAAAAAAAACAACCCCAAAACCCAGGCACTTTAGGATGGAAATATTTCCCATTAAGAAATGAACTATTCAAACAAAGTTGTAAAACAGCCCGATCTTCTATCAACATCTGTGCACTTCCATCTCACCATGTCTTCCTTAGGGAAAAAAAAAAGTCTGTTATTTCAGTAATCTGCTCTTTCAGCACATTTTTCCAACTAGGTAGGTTCTAACTGCGTGAGATATGCCAGACAAAGTTTGAGAGGCTTGGCGCTAGCAATCTTTCTCCCCCCGCCCCTTCCCCTCAAATATGAAATAATCCAAAGTGCACAGCCCCAAAACGTTTAGGTATGGGGTAGGGGACGCGCCGAAGTGACATTTCAGTTCACCACGACCATACCGGCTCTTCGATAATGATTTTCAAAGCAAAGTAGAGCTCTCCCGTGCACCACCACCTTCCTCTCCCGGGCGGGCAGTGGGAGCCTCGCACGTTTTTTACCGAGAGGAAGCTCTCGGCTCCCCGCCCCCGACCCCGACTCCCGCTAAGAATCTCTCCTACTCTTAACAGGGAGACGTGTGGGTGGACGAACATGGTTCCCTGTTCCACGCCAAGCCGCCCCAGAGATCGTTCCCCAGACCAGGATGGAAATGTATTTTGGAGGGCAGCAAGGGGGCTTCAGAAACAGAAATGGGGGATAGAGGAGGAGAGAGGCTGAAGTAAAGAGGGGGGAAAGAGAGAAGGAAAACGGGGGGAGAGAGGAAAGAAAGACGGAAGGAAAGGCGGAAGGAAGGAAAGGCTTAAGGAAAGGAATAATGGAGAGGAAAGGAGGAAAAGGAAAGGAAGAAGGTAGGAAGGAAAAAGGTAAGAAGTGGGAAAGGGAGGGAGGAGGAAAGGAAGAACGGAAAGAAAAAAGAGAGAAAGAAAAGGAAGGAATGGAAAAAAGAAAAGAGGGAAAGAAAGGAGAAAGAAAAGGGAAGAAGAGGGAGAAAGGGGGAGAAGGAAGAAAGGAGAGGGATGCTGCCGACACCGCCCCCAACCCAGCCTGGACAGGTAACAGCGTGGCTCGCGGAGCTGGTTCATTTCCATACCCAGGAAATGGAAGAGGAAGGTAAGCAGGGGCGCACGAGGCTCCGCGGTCATGCGTTGGGTTTGCCCAATGGAGTTCTACCAGAGCCCCTCAGTTCCCCTTCTCCACTCCCCCACCCCAAGTCTCACAGCGGACGCCGGGGCCCCCGACTTCTATTTCCGGACCAGAGAGGGCCGGAGAAGCGGCGGGCAGGAGACACTCCCGGCCGAGGGTCCCCGAGACACCGGGGTGGGGGAATCGCCCAGCCTCGAGCCCAGATGGTTGAGGCTGGAGGGAGGAGACGGGGGACGGGTGTGCCTGGAGTTGTGGCCGATGCCTCCTCGATGGCCAGCCGATCCCGCACCTGCTGCTCCGTCCCGTCCGGTCCCGTGCCGTCCCGGGCAGCACCGCACGGGGCCAAGCAGAGGAGGGCGACTCGCGGACAAGTTCCCCGAGGGTTCCGAGAAGGCCCGCACAGCTCGCCCCGGGGCTGCGACCCTCGCTCAGCCTGGGACCCCGAGACTGGGAGGACGGGGCTGGGGGGAGGGGGAGAGGGGGCTGAGGAGAAGGAGCTGGGTGGGGCCCGTTCCCTGCGCGCCTCCTCCCCCACTGCGGCGGTGGAGAAAGGGGCGCTCGGCAACACTCACCGGTGGAGCATCATCGCGCTGCGGCGGGTACGCAGGGCGAACATCGAGGTGTCGGGGGTCGTGGCTGAGTCCTATAGCCCACCGTCCACGGAGGAGAGGCCACCCTCCCCAGTCCAGCTTGAGCAGAGCCGCTGGGGCCGCCGCCACATCCACAAGCACAACCACAGCTCACTCCGGCTGCTGCCCCAGCTCCCCGCCCCCTGCCCTGGAGCTGCGGCCGCCCCGCCCCCATCGAGCCCCGAGAGGGGCGGGGCCTAGGCTCCCTAGTGTAACAGGTGGAGGGAGGGGCAGCTTGGCTGTCCGGGACCTCCAGCTTCACCCACGTTCTCTTTGCGTGCTGGGAAGCCGAGACTGGAGGTTGTGAGCAGGCTTAGGACTGGCCCGAATGTGGCAGGTTGTTAAGTGCACGGTGCTGTCGGGCGGCGGACCCGGGAGCGTGCTAGCAAAGGATGCGGTTTGTAGCAGACACGCGAACCAATTAGCCAGCAGCCAGACGGCAGCCTAGACTCCTAACTGGCCCGCTCCGTGTACTTTGTGTTGAAAGTAAGTTTCCGAGCAGGTGTTGATTGGTCAGAATGTTGGGGAGAACCAGTTAGGTCATTGGAAAAAACTCTGTTTCCCATCATCGTGCCTTTGCACATGCCGTTCCCCATGCCTGGAATGCACTTCCTTACTTATCTGCCTCGTAGAGTCTCTCTCTTCATTTAAAAGGTAGTCCAGGTTCATCTTTCAAAGGAAGCCTTTGCTGGGCCTCCTCAACCCCAGAAGCCACACTCCTAACTCCCAACTCCCTTTTATTTAACTACTTTCTATATAGAAATAGCTATCAGTCAGGGGTCCTTAACCTCAAGTGTATGAAATTGTTGTTGTCAGATTTTTTGATAACTACAGTATATGGAAAAATTAGGTGGTGCTGTGGATGGAGTGCTGGGCTCTCATCTTCCTGAGTTTACAGTTGCTGGCCGAGAGACCCAGAGCAAGTCAATTAACCCTGTTTGCCACACTTTCCTCATCTGTAAAATGAACCGGAGAAGGAAATGAATGGCAAACCACTACAGTGTCTTTGCCAAGAATGCCGAGAAAATGATATTGGCGTGAAAACCATTGAACAACAACAACAATTTCAATAAATTGGTTTTCTTTTGTAATTCTATGTATGTTTCATACAAACTGCTTGGTACTGGCTAAGAAATAGAGTGGTGGATCAGTGGAATAAGTTAAATATGCAAGACACAGTAGTCAATGACTATAGTAATCTATTATTTGATAAATCCAAAGACCCCAGCTGCTGGGATAAGAACCTACTCTTTGGAAAAAAAAAACTGCTGGGAAAACTGGAAAAGAGTAAGGCAGAAACTAGGCATAGACCAAAATCTCACACCATATACCAAAATAAAGTCAAAATGGGTTCATGATTTAGATATAAAGGCTGATACCATAAGCAAACTGGGAGAGCAAGGAATAGTTTACCAAGCAGATCTATGGAGAACAGAAGAATTCATGACCAAACAGGAGATAGAGAACATTATAAAAAGCAAAATGGATAATTTTGGTTACATTAAATTGAAAAGTTTTTGCACAAAGCCAATGTAACTAAGATTAGAAGGAAGGTAGAAAATTGGGAAAGAGTTTTTACAAGAAGTCTCTCTAATAAGGGCCACATTTCTAAAATATATAGAGAATTATGTCAAATTTATATAAGACTACAAGCCATTCCCCAATTGATAAATGGTCAAAGGATATGAACAGACAGTTCTCAGATGAAGAAATTAAAGCCATCTATAATCATATTAAAAAATCCTCTAAATCACTATTGATTAGAGAAATGCAAATCAAAACAAAACTCTGAGGTACCACGTCACACCTATCAGATTGGCCAACATGACAAAACAGGAAAATGGTAAATGTTGGAGAAGATGTGGGAAAATTGGAACACTAATGCATTGTTGGTGGAATTGTGAAATGATCCAACCGTTTTGGAGAGCACTTTGGAACTGTGCCCAAAGGGCTATAAAAATGTGCATACCCTTTGACCCAGCAGTAGCACTTCTAGGACTGTATCCCAAAGCGATCATACAAAAGGGAAAAGGACCCATGTGTACAAAAATATTCATAGCAGCTCTTTCTGTGGTGTCAAAGAATTGGAAATTGAGAGGATGTCCATCAACTGGGGAATGGCTGAGCAAGTTGTGGTATATGAATGTAATGGAATACTATTGTGCTATAAGAAATGATGAACAGGCTGACTTCAGAAAAACCTGTAAAGACTTGTATGGTCTGATGCTGAGTGAAGTGAGCAGAACCAAGAGAATGTTGTACACAATAACAGCCACGTTGTTCGATGACGAATAGTGATAAGCTTAACTCTTCTCAGCAATACAAGGATCTAACACATCTCCAAAGGCCTTGTGATGGAAAATGCTGTCCACATCCAAAGAAAGAACTATGGAAGTTGAATTGCTATTTTTTTCTCTTCTGTTGAGTTTTGTTTCCTCTTTCTAATGGTTCCTCCTATTGGTTTTAATTTTTACTTACAATATCACTAATGTGAAAATATGTTTAATAAGAATGTAAATGTATAGCCTATGTCAGATTGTGTGCCGTCTTGGGGAGGGTGGTGGGGAGGAAGGGGGAAAAATTTTTAAACTCAAAAGCATGTGGAAGTGATTATTGATAAATCAAAATAAATTAATTAAAATAAAAAATAAAAACATTATTCCAAGAAGTAGTCTATTGCCTTCACTAGATTGCCAAAGAGGTCCATGATGCAAAAAAGGTTAAGAGCCCCTGATACAGATATAGATATGTAACCAGTGGCATAGATAAAATATGTATTAATTTATATTTATGCTGTATATGGTTTTTATGTGCACCGGTTTCCCCTATTAAAATGTAAGTGCATCATAAGCAGAGATTGCTTCATTCTTTATACTTCTGTGCCTAGCACAGAGTAGGAGTTTGATAAAGGTTTTGATTGATTGTGGATTGATTTAATAAATACCTGTTGATCAACTAATAAGCTCCTCTAAGGTAGGAAAGATCATAGCAACAGAAATACAGAGCTGGGAGAGATCTCAACCTCTTCATTTTAAAAATAAGGAGATTGAGGCCCAGGGAGGCTAGATGATTTGCCTAAGGCCACACACAGATCATAGGATCATCCATTTAGAGTTCAAAGAGACCAGGGAGACCATCTAGTCCAACCTCTTCATTTTACAAATAAGAAACTGAGGCCAAGAAAAAATAAGTGACTTGACCAGTCATACCCTAGTTGTTTGTATATTGACTCCCCCATTAGACTGACTTCCAAGGGAGAAGGGACTGTTTTTTGCCTTTCTATCCCCACACCTTATTACAGTGCCTTGGACACAGTTAACACTTAATAATTTCTTATTGACTGACTAAATGTTAGACTAAATGAAGACTGCTGTGTTAGCTGCTTGAATCACAGTCACCACGGGGACAAAGCCCCAGGTGCACCTAGTCAAGCAGCTTACTAACAGCCCAGTTATAGGGAATGCTGCAGCAGCATAAGTAGGTTGACTTTCCAAAGACCGGGGTGCCCCCAGGCCACTGACAGATGCCACAACTGGAAATTGTGTCTTTCCTGTCAGCATGTTTGCTGTAAGACACTCTATCTTACTTCTGAGCTGATGACAGCTTTGCCCAAATTGCCCCAGCACCAAGGGCCCCCTTTCTTGAGAAGGGAAATCCCTGAAAAAGAAAGAAAATAAATAAAAATAAAAGAGAGGTCTGGAGGCAGATCTCCACCCCTGTCACTAGAGCCACCCCTGACCTCACTCCTGGAACATTTAGAGAAAACTGATGAAAAGAATGTCAGGGCACAATAAAAAAAAAAAAAAAACCTTCCAGCTTCCAGGGTAGACAAAACTGACCAAGCAGGTTATTAATCTTGATTCCAAAATGGATGCAATTGAGAAACAAGGAATCAATTCAGACCAAATGCTGGAACTGAATATGAAAGACATTGCATATGCCCAGGAACTCTGTGTTGTCCTGACCAGAGAACATGAGGAAAAGAATCAAAAGATCTGTAAAGTACTTAACAGGATGTGATATTGCTATATTTATACTAGGAGGCATTTTTAAGTAGTGGATAGATTGTTGAACCTGGAGTTAGAAAGACCTAGATTCAAATCTTACCTCTTGTGAAGAATAAGTCATACATTTTTAGACATGGCCAATGCAAGGGATCATTTTGCTTGGCTGCCAGGGAAAGTTGTTTTGCTCTTGTTTTGTTAAATTTGTGAGTGGGAGGGGAGATGAGGGTAAATGAAGTAGTGAACAAAAAATGATGATAAGAACATCAGTGAAGGATTTTTTAAAAGTGTACACAACCCAAGGAAATTCAGAATGAAACAGATTAATGGAACAGCTTTGGAACTAACATATTCAATGTCATGTACTTTAAAAAGGAGCAGTGAATAACAGAGATTCATGGTTTCATGTACAGTACTCTGTAAAGGGAAATGTTCATATTTGCTAGTGTTTTCCAAGTTAAGAATAAAAAAAGTTCTGAAATTATTTTTTTAAAAAAATCTTACCTCTGTTACTTACTATTCCTGAGCAAAATTGCTTAACTTCACTTGGGCTCAGTTTCTTTATGTGTAAAATAGGGATTATACTACCCATGGTCTCTCCTTTGAAGAGCTTCTGTTTGCAAACTTTAAGATTCTATATAAATTTCTATTATTTCTACTACTAATAAAATTGGACTTACTTCAAGGTATCTCTTTCCAAATCCAAAGGGGTTGGGGTCGTTTTTACTTTTGTTTTTTGTTGTTTGCTGGAAACATAGTTGCCGATCTAACAGCCTAAGCCACAGTTCACTATGACATCGCCTCAGAGGAGGGAAAGCCATTCTGACCACATACTGTTGAAAGATTTATGCAAAAAATAGCATTAGGCTATAAAGACAGATTATCTCTGTGTTCAACCACTTTGGTACTAATGCATATGTCAAGAAAAAGAATCAAAGAGTTTCAGTAATGGAGTCTCCCACTGTACTCTGTGAAACTTGAATATTAAAATAAACCTGACAGTGTTTGTCCTGAGAAAAACACTAAAGCTAAATTTCTGCTAAAAAAAAAAATCTAGTGCATGGGAACCATAGACTCAGCTATGGAAGAAGATTTGAAAAGGAAAGCTTATCATCTACTGCTTCAGGATCAAAATCAGGTTTTATGACGAAATGGCTGACTCATTCATTAATGCTTCCTATATACAACTAACTATTATCACACCAAGTTTAATTGCTTCATCAAAACTTTAATTAAAAGAACCCAGAATCCTTATGGAATCTTCCTCTTGAAGGTGGTAGGTTAAACACTTATCTGTCAGTGATTTTCTTTCATCTCTTCCATATAAATACTGAACAAGGAAGAAAGCAAATGAGAGTATTATGGAATTTTTAGATCTGGTTGGGAACTCAGCTACCCTTTCCCCCCCCACAGCCCCCCTTCATTTGATAGCTGAAGAATTTTCAGACCCAGGCACAGGTGGCACAGTACATAGAGTGTTGGAGTTGAAGTCAGGAAGACCTGAGTTCAAATTCTGACTCAGACCTTTAGCTATGTGACCCTGGGGGCAAGTCACCTAACATCTCTGTGTCACCTAACATTTCCTCACCTGTAACGTGGGGATAATAATAGCAACTATCTCACAAGGTTGTTGTAAGGATCAAATGAGATTACATAGGTAAGATGCTTGGCAAACCTTAAAGTGCTATATAAATACTAGCTATTATTATTAAAGGTTAAGCGATTTGCCCAAGGTCACACAACTGTCAGTGGCACAGCTGGGATTCAGATTCCAAATTCTCTTTCTGTGATACCATACTGATAACACAGGATTCTTATGTCAATCCTTAAAAATTTTCTTTCTCCAATGTGAATCAATATTGTTTTAGCTAGGCTCTTAAATGATCAGATCCTTAACTAATACTTTGAAATGTCTGTTTAGGTCAGTAAATTTCTCCCATTTACTTTATCTGCAGCCCTGTGATAGTAAGTAAAGTTAATAAGGTTGACTCAAGAAAATGGTCAGCATGGGGTAGGACTTGTGAATTTTGTTTCCTCATAAGGTCATAACTGTCTTGAAGCATTCTGGATTTCCCCTGCTTCTATTAGATCTTTCCTGTGAAGATTGACAGAGTTGTAGGAAGGATATAGAGCCTAATGACAACATTGTTAATCTCTTTCTTCATCCACTCCCTAGAACAAATATTACTGAACCTTTTGAGAACAATGCTATTCCTAGGGACTTTAATGAGTGTTTTTCTACCTGACTTTATTTATGCAAGGATGGCTGCCTATGTTACAGTACCTGGAAAGACTTCACTGCCTCCCTGTGAGGACAGACTGTTTGCCAAAGCTGAAGAAAAAAGTCCATTTATAAACCTGCTACAAAAATTGCTCCTTAATCCCATTATCAGCTATTCTAGAAAGGAATAGCAAGAACTGTTAATCCTTAGTCCCTTAAATGTCTGAATGTCATATTAAATGGGGTAATTAAATGAGCATTCTCCCCCTCCCCCCAGGAGTTTGGATATGAAAGGGACGAGAGATATAGTCAGATACCTTTAAGGGGATTGTCAAGTGATTTATTTTTAAAGATGGATGATATCTGGGCACATTTGTAAGCAGTCCATTAAAGAACACACCCATTCACCATTGACTAGCACCTAGTCTGGATAATGATGGCCTCAACAGGACTAAAACCAGAAAAGCAGGGACAGGACTGAGACTGGGCGGGGACTACAACGAAACATAAATGTCTCAATAAATCTGTAGACATGATTCTGTAGACATGGGGCTATACCCCCAGCACAAAATATCACCTTGGCCAAAATGGCCCAGAATAGATACGTATATAAGATATTTAGCATGAACTTAACTATGCCCTAGTCACAGTTCCAAGCACTGGGGATTCAACTACAAGCAAGTAAGACAGTTCCTACCTTCAAGAAACTTGCATCCTCATGGGGGAAGACATATAGGAGGAGAGGAAAAATAATGTGTCAGGAAGAAGAAGGAGCTCCAGAGACAGAAAATAATCAAATTGAGGGTGAGATAAGGCATGAAGAGAGTCATCAATGAAAAGAAAGGCAATCCAGGAGAAATCCCTCTTGTCCTCTCCAAAGGGATTGCAAGCTTATCCCCTCGGAGTAGGATCCCTCTATTGCTACCTCATTTCAAATCTCTTAAGGAGCATAGGATACAGAGCTAAAAAGGACAAATGAGGAGAGATTCAGAGATGTAAGTGACTTGTCCAAGGTCACACAGGCGGTAAATAGCAAAACCAGGATTCAAACCCAGGTCGTTCTGTCTCAGGTAGGGCTCAATTTCTCTACTCTTAACAGGGAAGAGAAGAATAACCTTTTCTTCTTTCCTAGCTCACAATGGGTTGGTAAAGAAAAGTTAGTTCCTTGAGGCCCTTGAAGGAAGAAAAGGGTCCCAGAGGAGTGACACCAGTTTTGTTATTATTATTCTGAGCTTGAAAATACTGCTTAGACTAGCCTGGAAAGTTCAGGACTTCCATGTGGAAAGTTTTGTCTCGGTGGTCAATAGTATGCAACCTAAATTAAGAAAGGACAAAAGAGAACAGCAATAGTACACTGAGAGAACACCATGATGTTGAGGCCTATGATCCACTTCTCTGGCTTCAGAGAACTTTACTAATATTAATGGTTTAGCTCACAGGAGAGAAGACCCCTAGAGACATGATAACTGTCATCAAGTGTTTGAAGAACTGAACTGTGGAAGAGTCATTCAACTTCAAAATGCATTGCAAGATAAAGTACTTATTAGAGAGACAATATGTTATAATGGCTGACCTCAGTATTGAGAAAAGGTGGGATGAAGTCTCACTTCTAACATTTATTATAAGCTGTGTTAATTACAATCACTTAACCAACAGGTAAGTCTCCAGGATTATAAAATACAGAAAGTTGCCATCCATTGGTGGAGGGGTTTTTTCCATACTGAAAGAGCTCTCTATATGGATAAACTTAGAAGACAAGACAAAAAAAAAATACATATTAGCTACCAATTAGGATACTTAGAGTATATGAAGTAGATGAAGATAAGGAGAATGTGTAGCCCAAAAGGAAAAGGAACAAATGGAGAGACAGTCTAAAGCTACCAAAATACTTGGAAAGAATGGCAGGGTTATATCTAGAGCCAGAAGAGACCTCAGGCTATCTTGTTGAACTCCCTTATTTTACAGGTAATGAAACTAAAGGCCAGCTATGTCAAGGAATTTGCCCAGTTACACAGGTAAACACATAGAAGAATTGGAACTTGAACCCAGGTTCTTAGAATCCAGGGGTAGTATATCTTCTACCTCATCAATCAACAAACATTTATTAAGTATTTACTGCATGCCAAGTACTGTGCTAAGCTCTAGGAATACAAAGAAAAAAAAGTAAAAAAACAGTGCCTGCCCTCAAGGAGCTTACATTCTAATGAGGCCACTGTACTACTGACTTTTCCCCAGGACTATAAGTATCTTAGGTCTCCTCTCATGGTAAAAATGTTTGCTTTTTCTGTCATTTGGTTTACTACTGACATTGGGTGCGCAAAGTGTAGCCTAGGAGAGCCATTGAACTATATTGGAAAGAACGACGTATGAAGAGCCAGGAGACCAATTGAATCCTGAGTGGTTCTGTTACTTAGGGCAAGGCATTTCATCTCTGGGTCTCAGTTCCCTTCACTATACAATGAGGGAATTTAACTAAGGGACCTCAGAGGTCCCTTATAATTTTCAATCTAATGATACTATTGGTAGATATCACCAACAAAACCAAGGCCAGAGCACTATTTAATGATAAAACCAGAATTTGTGTCTGGGCTCTGCCATTGACTGCCTGTGCCGTGCACAGTTAACCTCTCTGGGCCCCAGTTCCTCCTCTTTAAAATAAGGGGAATGGACTAGATGAGCTTTAGGTCATTGAAAAGTCCCTTTCAATTCTAAGTCTAGGACACTATGATCCTTCCAGCAAAGTTTTAAGATCCCTTGTAGGGGAAAGTCCAATAAGGAACCAGTGTCTAGTGAAATGGGGAGAAAAGAGCTTTTGATCCAGAGGAGTGCATGGTATAAAATGAGACCACTTCTGAAGACAGTGGCTAAGAAAAGGGCCCCTTTGCAAAATTTTCCTTAGGAGCCTCAAATTTATTTCATTTTAAAATTTGCATTTTTTTCTTGCATTGCCTTCATTTCCAAAACTATCCTCCTCCAGAGAGTCATTCCTTGGTCACACAGAATTCTAAACAACATGAACTAAACCATTTCCTTGGTAACATAGAATTGTAAACAACACGTCAACTGACTCAGAGTATGCACAAAATGCCACACTCATCCGATCGGTGAATTGATCAATGATCAATGAGCATGTATTAAACTTAGCCTACTTATGTGCCATGGCACTGATAATACAAGGCCAAAAATAAATAAATAAACAAATAAATAAAGAGACCTAGGCAGCAAGGAGCATTCTACTGGGGGTTAGACCTACACTTTAGGAAAATCACTTTAGTAGCTGTGTAGAAGATAGGTTGGAGCAAAGATAGACTTGAGGCTGAGGGAGACCATTTAGAAGGGGATATCATTAACCAGGGAAGAGGTGATGAGGGCTGAACCATGGTGGTGATCCCTAGGAGGGCACCATTTGGGCAGTGGGGAAAAAAAGGTCAAGGAAAGGCAGTTTGCTAAAAATATCAAATAAGGATATTTTATGTGGTGAAGTGAAGGGAAACAGAGAGAAGGAAATCCTAATCTTTTCCCTAGTCATCAGACTGGGGAAATTACCTTGCCGCAATAGCCCTCTCCAACAGATCACTGATGTCCATTCACTTAGAAGAGAAGGAATCACTCTCCAAGCGTCAGGCGACAACAATTTCTACTTTAAATCAACACCAAAAGTAGAGCATTGATTTCTCCCTTGACTGTTAAGACAAGAATGAGTCAATGGCAACTCCCACTCTGAATGAAACTAGGCAGGGACATCATACCCACCATGATGTGAAATAGCCTCGGAGATGAAAATCAGAAGGGAAGAGGTTTATATGGCCAGAGTATCATTTAAGTGGGAGGAAGCTGGTACAATTCAGGTTTTTTGCTCACAGCAGAAGAGACATTTTTATTTCTATCCACAGCTAAAAGGTTTGGCCTAGAGATTTTGAGAACTCTGTTATTGAAATTGAAATCAACATCAAGCATTACAGAACTCAGCACCATCACTTTTAAAACAAGACATAGTAGAGAGCAACCTCTCACAATGGACAAATACCGACTATTTTACTCTGGGCAGGTCACTTCATTTGTCCATGTGCAAAGACAAAGCAGGTCCTTATCTGCAATACTAGAGGGCAATTAGGTGATGTATGAACGTACATCTAAAAAAATAAAAATAAAACTTAGTAAATTTCACTTTAAATATCTTTTTCTAGTTACTCCAATGAGTAAGGAACGTCTTTATCTCACATAGTTGACTCAGGCCAATTGACCTGTTATATCTTTCCACCTCATGGTTCTCAGGCACTGAGAGATTTGAGGTATCTCTCTTTTCTGTCTTCAGCTTTCACTGGCTGTGTTCCCCTCTAGTTTTAGGGGCCTAGCAACTAGCACCTTGGTTCCATTTAACCATTTAACATGAAATAGTTTTTCAAAGAAGTATTTACCTTAAAGATATAGCCAAAACAAGGTACAAAAATTTCCTTTTAACATCTGAGGGCACCCACCCCCCATGATTCTGGTTTGGAATGGAGGGCACAGGCTCACAGCTCATTTCCTACATAGTACTAGTCCTACCAAGTACAAGTCCAAAGCTGGTATTGCTGCAGGGTTCTGCTATTCTGTAATACCAAAGGTAATTCCAGGTAGCTCAGATAGCTCCTCAAAACTTCAGTTCTGGGCTGGCTATTCTAGGACTTCCAGATCAGAACCCTGTGGCTTGCTCTCCAGACCCAGATCAGAGATCCCACTCCCTGCAAGTAGAATAGAAAAGAAAAAAGGAAAATGCCAATGACCCAGACCCATTTCTCTCCTGCCATATGGCCTGGAGAGTAAAGGGGAGGTAGAAGGAGGCCCTAAGATCCTTCATCTCTTATTGAATAGTCTCACAGGCTATGAGCAAAGGACTCACCTGGATCCCTTAAACTCACAGCACAGGCTCAGTCAGGCCTTGTTTTACAACAGCCCGTGGAAAAAAGTTTCCTGCCAATCAGGATGTCCACACATGTAATTGATCTCTTCCACATGTGTGTATAAGTGGTCTGGGACCAGCCCCTTAGTCCTATTTACCCACATTAATGTCAAATAGTTTTTACTAAGGAATATTTACTTCAAAGATAATGCCATCTTAAGTGGTTAGGGAATAGATGCATCAAATCCCTCCCCCCCGCCAATTACAAATATATCCTATGAAGAGTTTTCAAGAAATTAATTTCTCAGTTGAGAAATATCTTTTTTTTTTTTTTTTTACAAATGTACCATGCGTAGGAATAATAGCAGAAGAATCCTCTGAGCAGCATTTTCTTCTTTTTTCCCACTGAGCCACCCATACCTACCACCCTCAACCCCAACCCAACCCCACTTAATTTCCCAAGTATAAACTTCCTGGAAGTAACTGACCCACATTCACTCACTTGAAGCAGTGGTTCCTTCTTCTGTAGACATAAAAAGGTATTTTCTCTTGCCCAAATGTAAGAATTAACAAGTCCTTGATCCTTGGAAATATGAAATGCTATTAATATTATACTTCAGTTACATTGTGAAGGTGAATGGGTTGGCCTAAGAACCTAATCACCACTTAAACATTGGTCCCATGGGAAAAGGTAAAAGAATCAACTTATAAAATACACTTTTAGAATACATTCATTTCCTAAGTTGGGGGTTCTGTATTTCATCAGTTTTGAAGGCATTAGAATACCATATTAACAGGAAAAACAAACTGAATATAATGTTTGGTGACTCAGGTATTTCAAGGATCTCAGCCTCCATGTGATAAATATGATGTAATACAATGATTGTATCTTATGTAACATTCACTCATTCATTCAATAAGTATTTATAAATGCCTACTTTGTGTACAATATGAGAACAATATGTTGTAGTGAGTAGGTAGAAGGCCAGCCTAGAGTTAGGAAGCCAGCATTCAATCTTATCTCTGACACCTATGAGCTGAATGATCCTGGGAGAAACAATTAACCTCTCAGTGCCTCAGGCAACTTCGTAAGACTGTAAATTACAGAAGAGTAGCCAGTCTCCATCGACTGGTAAAGGGAGTTTCCACATGAGGAATTCCTTTCACAGATGAAATATAAAACCCCCAAATCCACTCTACAAATATTCAACGTACTGCTAGGCACTGGGGGAGATGATAAAGATAAAGATGACCTATAGGGCAGTTCAAATTCAACACATAATGAAAAGAACTCATTTTCCCCTCCAAACCAACCTCTCAGCTGCTGTCACCACCATCCTTCTAGCCACCCAGGTTCACCACCTTGGTGTCATCCTGACTCCTCATTCTCATTCCACCCTACATATCTAATCAATTGCCAAACCTTATTGATTCTACCTATATTCAATCTCCATATCTCTTGCGCCAGCCCCCCCCTTCTCTTCGTTCACCCAGATATCACCCTAATTCAAGTGGTCATGACCTCTCACCTGGACTGCCTTAGTCAGTAGCCTCCTATTTGGTCTCCATCCATCCAGACCCTCCCTTCTCTAAATATCCTCCAAATAGCTATCAGAACTCAGTAGCTTCCAACTGTCTCTAAGATAAAATCCAAACCCTTTTGTTTGGCATTTAAAGCCTTTTACAACCTGGCTTCAGCCTACCTTTCAAGGTCTGGCACACATTCTTTTTCATCACGTGCTCAGTGAATTTTTTTCCTAGCCAAAGAGGTTCACTTGCTGTTCCCCAAACATTACCTTCCCCCTCCTCTTTCTGTGGCCACCCATTTCTGAAAATGCCCCTTCCCCCCACATACACATTTACTTTGTAAATCTGCTATATTTACTTATTTTCGTTCACTTTGTTCCTCCCATCCTATCTTGCCATCTTGCCAAGAATGTAAGCTCCTTATGGAAGTTTTTTCCCTGACCGCAAGCCTAAATTTACCTCTCCACAGTCCACTCATTATGCCTTGTTCTGTCTTCTGAGGCCAAACAGAAAAGGCCTTAGTACTTGAATATGGTGATCAAAGCTCCTATGAGCCTTCTGTCCAGCCTAAACACCCCCAGTTCCTTCAGCCAGGCCTAATATGATATGTTCCAGAAAAAGACCTTTCACCATCCTGGATGCCCTTCACTGATACTTTCTAGTTCATCAATGTCCTTCTAAAATATGGTGCTCAGAACTGAACACAATACTCCAGATGGGTTTGACCAAAGAGGGATGAACAATTCCTTATAGCATTCCTGAAGTTATATCCTCTCAAAACAATCCAAGACTGCATTAGGTTTGGTTGGGGTTTTTTTGGATACCAAATGTGTTGACACATTTGAGCATGTAATCTGTTAAAGCCTCCCAGAACTTTTTCAGCTGAACTGCTATCTGTTTAATTATGTACCCCATATTGTATTTGTAAAATTAATTGTTTGAACCCAGGTGTAAGCTTTACATTTTCCCCTTTTCAGTGTTTCCTTATTCAATTCAGTACAGTGCTCCAGCCTGTTAAGATCTTTGGGGACCCTGATTCACATCCAGTGTGTTGGGTGGCTTCCTGAATTCTGATTCAATGGCCTTTCCAGACATTCAGAAGTCTCCCTTGGGGGAAGGGCACTGACGCTGGCCGAGCTAAATCTAATTCCTTTGTTTTACTTCATCTATATGGCTTACGTGGCTCCAACTCAGAAAGAGTAAGAACGGATTGTTACCACTACGGCTTAGAGCTAGTCAAGACCTCTGGGTCGCAGATCATGGTGCTCGTGTGTGTGTGAGTGATGTGGCTTTGTGGATAGAAGCTTGACTAGAAATCAGAAAGACCTCTGTTCAAATCCTGACTCAAGACACTTGCAATTTGAACTTGAACAAGTAAGTTACTCAATACCTCAGAGCTTCAGGCCTTTCCATAAGGCTTAAAATGATAAATGGTTTCTAATCTTCCTATACTAACAAAATGGCCAATCCTTAATATGTTGACATGTTCATATAGATATATGTGTGTGTACATATACATATACATATGAGCAGGTCTGACCACGTCATCTCCCTACTCACTAAACTCCAGGGGCTCCCTATCACCTCCAGGACCAAATATAAAATCCTCTGTTTGGCATTCAAATCCTTCCATAATCAGCCCCTTTCTGTCCTTTCCAGTCTTCTTACAGTACTTCCCCTTTTCCCATGTAGTCTTTGGTTTCAATGACACTGACCTCCTGGCTGTTCCACAAATAAGATATTCCATTTCTCACCTCTGGGCATTTTCTCTGGCTATCCCCCACATCTGGAATGTTCTCCCCCTTCATCTCTACCTCCTGGCTTCCCTGGCCTCCTTCAAGTCCCAGCTAAAATCCTACCTTCTACTGAAAGTTTTTCCCAACTCCTCTTAATTCTAATGCCTTCTCTTTGTTAATTATTTCCCATTTATCTTATATCTAGCTTGCTTTGTTCACAGTTGTTTGCATGTTGTTTCCCCTGTTAGATCTTAGATCATGGGCTCCTCTTGGGCAGGGACTATCTTTTGCCTTTCTTTGTCTCTCTGGCACTTAGCACTCTGCCTGGAACTTAGCAGGCACTTAATAAATGTTAATTGATTGACTAACTGGCATTGTAGGATAAAGAGCAGGCCTCAGAGTCAAGATGATCAGGGTTCAAGCTCTGCCTCTGACATAGACTGATTATACGACCCTGGGCAAGTCTCTTAACCTCTCAGTGTTCTAGGCAACTTTCTAAGGCTGTAAATTGTACAGAAGGTAACAATCTGTATTAGTAAAGTAAATGACTCAAAAGTTCCCTATACCAATAAAAACACATCTTGTCCAAAAGTAAAATTTTATCCATAAAATATTTTTTCTATTTTTAGGCAATGTTGAAATTTCATTACAAGTCCACTGCTTTGCCCCATTTCCACTCACCTCCCTGCTTTTCTTACCCACAAACCCTTAGGATGAGAAGTTTTTCAGTTAAATACTGGCCCCAGATAAAAATGTAATAAGCCCTGTATAATCAGTTATGCTTCAGCTGAAGTAAAAAAGAAAGGAGAGGTAACAATTACTGTCTCAGACAAATTAACAACAAAAATAGACCTAATTAAAAGATAGAAACTATATTTGCTGAAAAGTACATGTGCAATGAAGCAAGTTTCTCTGATAAAAGTTTCATTTCTAAGATACATAGGGAACTGAGTCAAATTTATAAGACTAAGAGCCATTCCTCAATTGATAGATGGTCAAAAGTTATGAATAGGCAGTTTTTAGAGGAAGAAATCCGAACTATAAATTGCTTTATAGAAAAAATGCTCTAAATCACTAATAAAGTAATGCAAATGAAACAACTCTGCAAAACTGACAAAAAAGGAAAATGACAAATGCTAGAGGGACTGTGGGAAAACAGGTAAATTAATGCACTTTTGGTAGAGCTTTGAACTGGTTCAGCCATTCTAGAATGCAATTTCAAACTCTTCCCCCAAAGTTATTAAAAAATGCATACTTTTGACCCAGAGATACCACTACCAGGTTTATACTCCAAATAGACCAAAGAAGAGAAAAGGCTGCTATATGTTTTATATCTACATATTTGCGTATCTGTGTATATATAAACATATATGTAACACATGTGCACACATATAGGTTGAGGTTTACGGGTGCTGGGACCCCTAAATAGCAAGATGCGGGTCCTGCCCGAATGAATTCAACCCAAGCCTTCTTTCAGCCAAAGACAAGGTTTATTAAAAAATCCCCCATATTGGACAGACTCTTAAGGAATCTGAACATTTGTATCACTAATGCAAGTGGGCTAGGTTGAATCTGAGCCATTGGCCAGATTTTAAGAATCTGAACATTTAATGGAGGCCAAGATGGATCTTATATACAAAAAGACCTTCGGAGGGATCTAGGAGTGACCAAGTAGTCTGAGGTGATTGTGAAGTAACAGAGCAGGACTAGGGAGGCCAGGGACCTGGATCAAGTAGCCAAGGGAGACTGGAGTCTATCTAGATAGGATCAAGGAATGGAGGTCTAGGGTGGGGCCAGGTTCAGACAATGAAAAGGCAGTTAATTAACTGGGAAGGGTCAGTGCCTCAGGTCAATGCCAGAGACTTTGTGGGGAAATTCAAGGAGAGTTCGGGATGGGGGTGGTTTCCAGAGTCTGTACCCTATCATTTCCCCCTCAAACAAATTGGACCCAAATTCTTTTGGAGTAAGGGACAAAGGTGTCAGGTTGGGCCCGTATCCCTTCATATATACTTATGCACACACATGTGTATACATATATATGCATTTATATATATTTACATATATTACCTCTTTTTGTAGCAGCAGACTACAAGGGGTGGAAACTAAAGAGGTGTCCTTTAATTGGGAAATGCCTGAACAAATTATGGTATGGTATATGATGGAATGTTGTGTTGTAAGAAATGATGAAGAGGATGGTTTCAGAGAAACCAGGGAAGAACTAACTGTATGAACTGATGCACAGTAAAGTTAGCAGAAGTAGGAGAACAATTTATACAATAACAACAATATTGTAAAGACAAACAACTTTGAAAGACCTAGGAATTCGGACCAAAAACAATGGTCAACCACCATTCTGGAGGACCTCATGATGAAATGTGCTATCTACCTCTAGATAGAGAGGTGATGAACTCAGAGTGCAGATCAAAGCTGGTTAATTGGGGCAGAATGATTCATTGAGGCACATCATCCATCTGAACAGCACAGTTCAAGTACAAAACCAAAAGTGTTTGTTGGGCCAGTATAGCAGACCTCTCTGGACTGCTCCAAAGGTTGGGCTTTAGGAAGTGGTTTATATGGTTTTACAGCGAAGGAAAGCAGGAGAATAGGAGTGCAGAGTATCCGGAACCAGAATGTTTGTGCAAGCTTTGTCCATTGGGGGTGGGTATGAACCATTTTGAGGCAGCCCTGTGGTTGCTGGCACAGTAGAGGTATTCCAGGTTCACCTAATGGACACCACAAAGGATCACTGATATGTCAAACTGGAGCAACACTCATTCTACTTCCTGATTGGCTGATTTTGATTCCCAGGTTATTTTGACCTCTCCTGGTTAAAAAGGGAGCTGAAGCAAATCAAGGTGACTAGTAAACTCATTATTCATTCCATTTCCACAAGCATATTTTTATTTATTTGTTTTGGATATGGCTAATTCAGGAATTTGTTTTCCTTGACTATATATACATATATATTTGTATATATATATATGTACATATATATATTTAAAATGGGTTTTGTTTTTCTAACTTCAATGGGCATGGGAAGGGAAGGTGAGAGGGAGAGAACTTTCAGTTGAATAAAAAATTGAATTTTAAAAAGAAATTCACTTCAATAAGCATTTATTTAGGACCTACTGTTCAAGACCCTGGGTTAGATGATGGGGATACAAAAACAAAATAATATACTTAAGGAGCTCACATTCTATTAAGATGAATTGTTTTCCATTTATTTAATACACCTGTTATAAACTTTTGTGCTGCTAGTTGATTTTTCAGGACCCTGAAACTATGCAGTATGGAAGCAAACAAATTTTTTGACTCCTAATTCTCCTTTACCATTGATTTGCCTATTTTTTAGGAATTTCCCTCCACTTTTGTGTCTAAATTGCTCTCCCTGTGATATCATTGATCATTTTTTTTTTTTTTTGCGAGGCAGTTGAGGTTAAGGGACTTGCCCAAGGTCACCCAGCTAGTAAGCGTCAAGTGCCTGCTCTAATACTGGATTTGAACTCAGGTCCTCCTGACTCCAGGGCCAGTGTGCCACCTAGCTGCCCTGACCATTGATCATTCTACACTAGTTCAGAAGTGTTACAAGGCACATAAAAGACTATTTACATAGTAAGTCATAATTATACTTAAGGCAATTGGTTAACAGCTGGCAAGTGAGCAGGACTTACAAAACCATGACTTGGGAAACCAGTGAAGATATATATATATATATATATCTGTGAATGAAGCATTTGTGAATTTCAAAAAATGAAAACAGGAATATATTTATCTGTTCCACAAACAGTAAGCCACACAGCATTTAGGTACATGCAAAGATAAATAAGAGGGAGGACCTGTTCTCAAGAGGTATTCCTACAGAGGAGATAAATAAGCAGAGGGGACAATAATGTTACAACGAAATTGTAAACAAGATTTGCTTTGGAAAATCATTAATTGGTTGTGCTGAATGACAGCCTTGACTGTCCTCAGATTGTCCCCTGTAGAATTCTGCTCAGCGAGAAGATGACAGACTTGTATTTGGATCCGGTTCTTTGAATAAAGGTCAAAATAATAAAGCCATCTTTATGCTTTGTGTGGTTACCTTTCCAAATGAGCTTGAATCCCTGGGCCTGAATAAGAACTTTTTGAGATGTATACATTGAGTGGTTGTAGGAGATGAAGAAAAAGATCTGCTACTTGTTATTTTTCATAGAATCTTAGAATTAGAAGGGATCTTTGAGTTCATCTCCCACCTGAATCATGAGTTCTTCTCCACGATATACATGACGAGTGATTATACAATGTCTGCTGAAAATCTCCATGGACAGGGAACTCAGTGTCTTTCTAAAGAGGTAATTTAATTTTCCTTTGTTTGCCAGCATGGTCAATATGATGAGTATGACATAGACCTCAGAGTAGCTTTAATTTGCATTTCTTTAATTATTAGTGATTTGGAACATTTTTTTCATATGGCTATATATAGCTTGGATTGTTTCCTTGAAAATTGCTTGTTACTATTCCTCAACTGGGGAACACAGGGAACTTAAATATTTGCAGATAGAGGAGACTTGAATGGAAGTCAGAGACTCTAGAATATTAATAGAATCTATTCATAATACACACACATACATCTATACATGTATATGTATGTATGTATATATGTACACATATGTATATAGTGTGTGTTGTCATACCCATACTAGACTGTAAACTCCATGAAGTTAAGAATGTCTTTCCCAATGTTCTGTACATAGGAGGTGCTTAATAAACGTGACTTGAACTAGAAAAATATATTTGCAGATAGGTTATTATGATCTCCCTAAGTCTTCTCTTCCTTAAGCTAAGTAGTGCCTCTAGTTCTTATAAATGATCTTATATGGCATAGTTCTGAATCTCCTCATTATGCTGGTTGCTCTCATCTGGACCTAACCCAGCCTAACAGCATCCTAAAATGTGATTCTTGAAACTGAAAAAGCTACTCCAGATATGATCTTACCACAATAGATAGTAAGACTATTACTTCCCTTCTTCTGGATGTAACATAGCTCTACATACAATCTAAAATCATGTGAGTTTTTTTGGCTGACATATCGTGCTATCCATTCATATTGACTTTGCTTGCACAAAGTCACCAGATTTTTTTTTTCAAATAAATGGCTTTCTCACCAAGTCTCTCCATCCTGCACTTGTACGTTGATTTTTGAACCCAGACAAAGGTTTCTAAATTTGTTCCTGTTAAATGTTATCTTGTCTGTTAAATTTTCATTGGTGGATTCGACTCATTATTCCAGATGTTTGAGATATTTTTGGAATTTAATTCCCATAATTATTTAATTATCTGTCTCCATTATGTGTCATCCAGACTTTTGCAGAGTATGCCATCTTTCTCAGTGTTCATCCTTCTTGATGTTTCTGCAGTACTTGACCCTGCTGATATCCCCTCCTCCTTGATGCCCTCTCCTCCTTGATGCCCTCTCCTCCCTGGACTCTGGTGGCATCATTTCTACCAGTCTGACTGCCCCTTTTCAAGCTTCTTCATTTGTTCAGCAGCCTCTTGGCTTTCCTGGTTTCCTTCTAGACTTAGCTCAAAGCCTCTGTTGGTTCCCCTGCTAGTAGGGGAACCTTCCTTCTATTTATACTATGTATGTCTTCTATTTACATAGTTACTTACATTAGAATGTGAGCTTCTTGAGGGCAGGGAACGTGCTTTCACCTCTTTTTATCTCTAACACTTAGCATTATACCTGTTTATAGTAAGAACTTAATGAACACTTGTTGGCCAACTGACTTACAGACTGACTCCTACCACCCCCTAAACTTGGCTATTTTCAGCCCTATTCCCTTCCCTATCCTAGGAGCTCTTCTCTTCCATGGTTTCAATTGTTACCTGTATATAGATGACTCTTAGATCTATTATGCACCCCGCCCCCCAGTCTCTCCCCTGAGCCCTAGGACCCTCTTATCCTGTCTTCTGCCTCCTGATAACTTGCTGTCATGTCAAACTCCTTATGTCCAAGACTAATATGTCACCTTCCTGACTACATCTGTCTGTCCTCCCAGCTTTCCTGTTTCTATTGATGTATCCACCATTCTCCCAGGCACCCACATTTAAAACACTGAAGTTCTCCCAGACCCTTCCATTTTTCTCACTCCTCAGACATAATCATTTGCCAAGTCCCATTGATTCCAAATCTCCAATATTTTTTTTTGGGTGAGGCAATCAGGATTAAATGACTTGCCTAGGGTCACACACACACATACACACAAGTATCATGTGTCTGAGGCCAGATTTGAACTCAAGTCCTCCTGACTCTGGGGCTGGTGCTCTATCCACCAAAGTCTCCAATATTGACCTCTTGTGCTCCATCACCTTGGTTCAGGCTTTCATTATCTCTTGCACGTGACAGCTTCTTAATGGGTCTTCCTATCTTTAGCCTTTATTCTTTCCATGCCATCCTTCACAAAGCTGCCAAAATAATCTTCCTAACACACAGGCCTTCCTGTGGCCCTACCACACTGTGGTTCACCCAAAAACAGTGACTCCCTGGGGCCACAGGATAAAACACAGACCTCAGCCTGGCACTTCAGGCCTTCCACTGTTTGGTTCTAAAATAACTTTCTAGCTCTATTTCACACACTCCCCTTCATACACTCTACATTCCAGTCCAACTGGACTGTTGATCAATTTCAGTCTGCTGTCCCTGGGTTTGGTGCATTTGTGCAGGCCAGTCCTCATGTCTGAAATGAACCCTTTCCTCATCTCTGTCTGGGTAAATCCTTTTCTTGCTTCAAGGAAGGCATATAAGAGAATAGAAGACCCTCCAGCCCAGCCCTTTCCTGACCCAGATGTCAGAGAGCGGGCTATTTTTCTAAAAGAGAAACAAGATACCCTGAGATTAAGGGAGTGGTTTCACTTGGAAGATGTTGGGTTCCCCTTCAGCAGTAATATTCAAGAAGAGGCTAGATGATCACTTCCTGGGTACATTGCATAGGTGTAGGGTGGAAAGGTAGGGAGAAGCAGTATGATGGAATGTTGGCCTCAGAACTGGAAAGACTTGAATTCAAATCCTGACTCTTGTAGTATGAACTCTGATGAAAGTCACTTAACCTTTATAGGTCTCAGTTTTCTAATCTGTTAAATAAGAGGATTGGATTAGATGATTTCTAAGGCCCTTCCAGCTCTTAATCTATGATCCCATGACTATAGATGGTCATTGAGGTCCTTTCCAATTCCAGAAATGGGGTTGTCCTAAGAATGCAGAGGCTGTCATTTTTTTTTACCTCTGTATCTTTAGAATCTAATAGAGTGCCATGTACAAAATATATATACCAAATTAAGAGTTTGTTCAGCTGAATCTATATTTTCATCCAATTTATTCTCAAATGGATCAGTAATCTCATTAATTTGTAAATTCCCTCCAACATTGTGGATTGAAATCCATTGAGGCCTACCCATCTTCTCTAATTCTTGTCTAGGCCCTCCGCCACAGGGAAGTCTGCCCATCATGTCTTGACATCTTGTTCTTGTTGTTGTTGTTGTGGTTTCAGTTGTGTCTGACTGTTCAGGTTTACCATTTCCATCTCCAGCTCATCTTACAGATGAGGAAACCAAGGCAAACAGGGTTAAATGACTTGCCCAGGGTTACTCTCTGTCTGAGGTCAGATTTGAATTCACGTCTTCCTGACTCCAGGCCTGGTACTCCATCCACTGTACCACCTAGCTGTCCCCCTGACATCTTGAGGGTGTACCAATGGAGCACTTTGGCTGTTTACCTGTCATCTGTCCCACTCCGTAACATCTTCATCTCTTTCTGTCGTGCATTTCCTTAATATCTCTTACTTTAACTGAAATTCCTCATTGACTATACTGAAACCTATCATGTACTTCTCCATTGCCCTCAGGGTAATATCCCTCTTAATTCTTTGAAGTTTGTTGTGTTACATATTTCAGTGCCAACAAGCAACAACAGTAGAATATCATTTATTTAAAAGAAAGGGTTTTGTTTTATTGGTGAGCTTGGAGTAATTAAAAGAGATTTGCAATTTCCTGAGGGCAACTGAGACTGCTCAGATGGCTCAGTCTTTTCAGCCTGCTCTGCCCCCTTTTTTAAACTATGGGCCCAACTCATCTATCCATATTGCCTATCCCAGATAGAAACACTGAGGGACAAACTCAGTCTGAGCAATAGGAATTCTTCATCCACTTAATCTTTCCTATGGGGATGGTCGGGCTAAACCCTTCGAGGAGTGGTTACAGATCTCTCCCAGAGTTCTAAGGCTTAATGGTTTCAGCCCAATGCCATCTACAAATAGAAATGTTGTGAGTACTCACCATCCACAGGGAATCCTTTCTTAATTTGGAACACTTTTACCTATTCTTTGTCTTTTAAATAAAGTATATTCATTCACAGCCACAGTCCATTCATGGCTGTGATCCAACCAAGTCTCAGTGATACCTAAGAGGTCAGATTTGCCTCTTTGCATTCAAGCTTCTAATTGCATTAGGATCTCTTGTCACCTAAACTTTGGACATCTGTTTATACACATGTAAGCCCATGTTTGCTGCTCATTTTTTTTTCTTAAATTTTGTCTTCTGTGAACTGGGTGTCTCAATTGCTATTCTTCTTTCATTGTAGCTACTTTGTGGCATCTAATTAGAAAGATAAACATGCACAGTCTTCTCTCTCTCCCATGCTTTTTAGCCCTTATTCCAATCCAGCTGTTTTTCTCATCTTTGGTCTCTGCAGTGACATACTTACTGCTTCTTTAAGTACATTTTGGATTCATTCTGGTGGCTCCGCTGTTGTTGATGGTGAAAAAAGTTTGTTATAGTAATATCTGCAGATCTTTTCTATATTTCTTCTGTTTTTTTGTTGTTCATTTTCCATTTTCATCTTGGGATGACTGATCATTTTGATCTATTGCCAAGTTTTCTTTAAACTGGTTTTACCCTCCAATGTCTCTCTCTGCTTTATGAGATGATACAGCTCATAATAGTCCATCATCCTTCATATAAACATATTCCATACAATATATTGCTTTAAAAAATATGGAACAGACCATGGTCAAGGGTTGAGCCTTAAATAACACTCTGCTAGAGGCTTTCCTTCATCCTGATTCCCTATCTTTGCTGATTCAAAAAAAGTGACAGAATAATGGTAAGACTAATTGGTGATAGCTAAGTGGCTGACACAGTGTCTGTGAGAGATAACTTCTCCAAGAAAGAAACACTTATCCCCTCAGGCCCTGTGGTTCTGAGTAATTTATACATATGGACCCAGGGAAAACATTCTTCCTCCAAATACCTGACTCTCTGTTCCCCTCCCTCACCTCCAATTCTAATTCCATTAGGGCCAATTAGGAAAGTTTCCAATGCTTACTTGCACGTACTCACCAAATTCTTCCAGATAAATAACAAAGTCACACAATAAATCTTGTTATGTTCAGAAGGGCCAATGACATCCCTATATGGATGGATGGGTTCTGAAAAGTGTATTAGGTGCTCTGAGCCCATCCTCAAAAACTCATGGAATGTATGTGGAATGTGAAAGCTGGAAGGGACCTTAAGAGAGCAACCGCCTCATTTTACAGACCAGAAAACTTTAGCCAAAGAGGTTAAGTGGTAGCCTATAGTCTGAACGGCTAGTTAGTACAAGTATTTAGTGCAATTAGTGCCAGAGCCTGCAATTGAATCCAGATCCTCTGAATCCTAGTTCAGGGCTTTCCCCACTTAACCCATGTGGCCAATGGATGTTTCAGGGTCACCTCTGTGGAAGAAACATTTCTCAAGACATTTTAAAAAATCAATTTGAAATTAATTTAATGATGGTTAAAATTAAAGGTGTCTTAATGACTTACTGAATTTATTAAATGATACCCTCAGGAGAGCCTCAGGGAACACTCAGATTAAAAGTATTTTGAACCCTATAAACAACCACATTTTAATTACCATATGAGGTGGTTTTTCCACCAGTCCCTACAGTCAGTAAACTGGGGTTGGGTCAGAGCACAGTCAATATGAGGAGCATAAGACATCAGCCTTGGACTGTGTTTGTGTCAGGGAGCACAGAACGGAGCTGCTGATGTTCATGGTACCTCCTTGGATTATCTTGAGAACCTTATCTTTATCTCATCTTATTGCAATAGCTAACTCTACATGCACAAATGATCCCATTCCATCTTGTCTTCTCCAGCAGATTACCCCTTTATCATCCCTGTTATTGTTGTTTAGTCATGTCCTACTCTTCATGAACCCATTTGGGGTTTTCTTGGCAAAGATACTAAAGTCGTTTGCCATTTCCTTCTCCAGCTCATTTTACAGATAAGGAAACTGAGGCAAATAGGGTTAAGTGACTTGCCGAGAGTTACACAGCTAGTAAGTATCTGAGGAATCCCTACTCTCTCACTAATCTTCCTTCACTTTCTCCCTATCTATTGGCTTCTTCCCTGCTGCCTACAAATAAACCCATACTGATACGTCTACTTCCTTTCTTCTCACTCCTTCTGAACTTTTCTACAGTTTGGCATTCAACCTTATCGGTGAAATGAAACTGTTGCCTCCAAAGTTATCGCTGATCTCCTAACTGCCAAATCTAATGGCCTTTTGTCAGTCCTTATCCTTCCTGACCCATCTGAAGCTTCTGACACTGTCGATCGCCCTCTTCTCCCTGACATTCTCTTCTCTCCAGGGTTCTGTGACACCACTCTCTCCTGGTTCTTCTATCTCCATGACTGCCCCTTCTCATTTTTCTTTGCTGGATCTTCATCCAGGTCTTGCCCATTAACTGTGGGTGTCCCCCAAGGCTCTCCCCTCTTTTCTCTATGTACAATTTTGCATAATGAGCTCATCAGTTCCTATGGTTTCAATGATCATCTCTATGCAGATAGCTCTTGAATCTACTCATCTAGTCCTAACCTCTCTCCTGGCTTCCAGTCTCACATCTACAACTGCTTATTGGACTTCTCAGATTGATGACTCGTAGACATCTTAAACTCAACATATCGCAATCTGAACTCATTATTTTTCCTCCACCTCAAACTCTTCCTTCTTCCTAACTTTTTGGTTACCAGAAAAGGGTATCACTTTGAGGGTACCACCATACACCCAGTCCCCCAAGTTCCCAAGCTAAGTGTCATCCTCATACTCTCTTACTTTTCATATCCAATCACTTGCCAAATTATGTCAATTCCACCTTCTTCTAGATGATCTCTTCTCTCCTCTGATACTTCCATCACCTGGTTCAGGTCCTCATCACCTCACTTGGGTTATTGTAATAGACTTCTGGTTGGTCTCCCTGCCTCAAATCTCTCACCACTCTAGTTCATCCTTTATTCAGTTACCAAAGTGATCTTCCTACAGCAGAGGACAGACCATGTTACATACACCCTCCCTCATTCAATGAACCCCAGTTACTCTGGAGTTCAAATACTAGCTCCAAGATCAAATTAAAGCCTTTCATAACCTGGTCCCTTCCTACCACGTATTCTACAATTCAGTGACACTGGAATTTTTGCTGTACCTCAAACAATACATTCCATCTTCTGACTCCCAGCATTTTCACTGACTGTCACCCAATGCCTAGAATTCACTCCCTCTTCACCTCTATATGCTGGCTTCATTAAGATCCCACCTTCTACAAGAAACCTTTCCCAATCTCTCTTAATGCTAGGGCCTTCCTTCTATTGGTTATCTCCAATTTATCACGTATATATCTTGTTTGTACGTGGTTGTTTGCATATTGCCTCACCCCATTAGATTGGGAGCTCCTTGAGGGCAGGCACTGTTACCCTTCTAGTCCTTAGCACAGTGCCTGGCACATAATAGATGCTTAATAAAATTTTCTTGACTAACAATTTCTCCTAGTAGGGTTGTTGTGAGGGCCAAATGAGATAATGTATATAAAGTACTTTGTAAACTTTAAAGTAATCTAGAAATGTTAGATATCATCATTATTATAATTATTTATTCAATTGAAATGATCTAAGCTAAAAAGCTTTGAAGGAATTTTTCTTAGCAAATTTATCTCTCTCTACCTTCGCAGTAGTTCTAGCCACAATGATCTGGCTAGACTTTAACACCTCTCCATGGAATAGTGATAATAATAATATTAGTAAGAAGAAGGAGGAGAAGAAAGAGAATTAACACTTATACAGCACTTTAAGGTTTTCAAAGTACTGTATAATACATCAGAAATATTCTGTTCTGAAACTGTTCTCAAAAGAGAGAATAAGAACCAAATGGAGCAAAACAGACTCCTGGACAGGAATGCTTAGAGCCCCTTTCCTCCCACCCAGATCCTCTCTTGCAATGTATAATCTAATTTTCTATCTGCTACGTGATACATTCCTTTTTCCCTCAACTGGGAGGGCAAAAGGGCATGATTTGTTAGACTACTTCACAGAAAGAAAGATAGCAGGATAAGCAGACCCTGATGTCCTCTTCCCCATTTTGACAAGCTGCCCAGTCCCTCCCTGAGTCCTGCCGTTGATTCCCAGCAGTCCCTTGGCCAAACTGAGAAAGACCTTCTTCGGAGGTGCGGTAGTACCTTCTATCTAAATATTCCTCTCTGTCTGTCTGTTTCTTCTCTGTCTCTCTCTCTCTGTCTCTCTCTCTCTCTCTCACACACACACACACACATTTAAAGGTGGAAAGGAAGACCTTAGAAGTTATCTAGTCCAATCTTCTCTTTTTATAGATGAAAAAACTGAGGCCACAGAGAGGTTAAATAATTTGACCAAGGCCACACAGCTATTAAGTGGCAGATCTGAGATTTGAATCTAGCTCCTCTAACTCCAAATCTAGCAATCTTTCCTCTGTACTGCAATGTCTCCAAGGGCAAATAGGATCAACCAGTCAACCAGTCAATCAATAGGCAATTATTAAGAACCTACTATATGCTAAACATATAGGGGCAGCTAGGTAGTACAGGGGACAGAGTACCAGGCCTAGAGACAAGAAGACTCCTCTTCCTGAGGATACTTACTAGCTGTGTGGCCCTGGGTAAGTCACTTCACCCTATTTGCCTCAGTCTCCTCATCTGTAAAATGAGCCAGAGAAGGAAATGGCAAACCACTCCAGTATCTCTGCCAAGAAAAACTCAAATGGGGTCACGAAGAACTGGATATGACTGAAACAACTGAACAATAAACAACAATAAAAATGTGCTGAGCATTGTGCTGGGTACTAAGGATACAGAGATAGAATCAGAACAGTCCCTGCCATTTTATGAGCAGTGATTTGGGGAGGGCTACAAAGAGGCAGGGTGATATCATGAACTATCAGAGCTAGAAGGGACATTAAAGATCTTCTAATCTAGTTCTTAACCTGGGGTCCTAGGGGGTCCGTGGATAGATTTCAGGGGGTCTTTGAGCACTTGATGGGGAAAAAAATTACATATTTATTTTCACTAATCTTTGGTTGCCTTGTAATCCTATAATTTTATTTTGTTTTATTCATTTAAAACCATTATTATGAGAAGGAAATATGCATTTATTAAGCACCTACTATGTGCCAAGCACTTTGCTATACTCTTTCAACTATGATCTCATTTGATCTTCACGACAATCCCCGGAGGTAGGTGCTATTATTATCCCCATTTTATGGTTGTGGAAACTGAGGCAAACAGAGGTTGTGACTTACCATGGGTCACACAGCTAATAAACTGGATTTAAACTCAGATTTTCCTGACTCCAGCACCAGTACTCTGTCCACTGTGCCACCAGCTGCTTCTAAGGGGGTCCATAGGCTTCCCTAGACTGTCAAACGGGCCCATGACACAAAAAAATAAGAACCTCTGTTGTAGTTCAACATCTTCATTTTACAGATGAGGAAACTGAGCCTCAGAGAGGGACAGAGATTTGTCCAAGGTCACATGGCTAATAAATGATAGAATCAAAACTAAAACTCAAGATTAAGGCTCCTAACCCAGTGTTCTTTCTATGACGCCACACCTTTCCCTAGAGGCAGCAAGGTGGTATCACGGATTGTGCTGAGCCTGGTGTCAGAAAAGCCTGAGTTCAAATTCAGTCTCAGGAACTTACCAGCTGGGTGCTCCTGGGCTAATCACTTACCCTCTTTCGGTCTCAGTTTTGTCCTCTGTAAAATGGGGACAATAATAGCACCTACCTCTCAGGGCTGTTGTGAAGATGAAATGAGATGATATTTGTAAAGCACTTAGCACAGAGCCTGGTATATAGCAGGTGCTCAATAAATGCTTGCTTCCTTCTTCTTTATATGTCTATATTATAAGAAAAAGCAATAACATTTTTTGAGGTACAAGGAATTGTAAGCACATTTAATTTAAATGCATATATATATACATACATATACAATATATATACATATAAATGCATGTATATCTCCCTTAATAATACTTCCATATGTATATATATGTATGTATATTCAGAAAATAGAAGTTCCACATGCATGTGTATGTGTTTGTGTCCATTCAAACTAGCTTCCCAAAGACTAATCTTCAGAGTGTTTTTCTTTAAACTTAACACTGTGCTGTTTGTCTACTCCAGCAGTATGATAATGAATGATAAAGCTCCTTTATTTTTATCACACTGGGTCGGCCCAAGGCGAATACACATAAAAGGCCTTCCTTTCCCTGGACACATGGCGACGTGACACTAAAGCCAGCCCTGGGATCAGCACCATTAATGTGATGACTTACAGGACCCTGGGAGCACATCACAGAAATTCAGGGAAATATCAAGGCATGAGTCACTGAGATGGCAGGAAATGCACTGAAAGAATTTGGAGAATTACACTAACACATAATAGTGTTATCACAGCAACTGCAGGATTTAAATGATGTGCAAAAGATCTGGTCACTGAAAATGGGCTCCCCGGCAGGTACTGCTGATGACTAGTCAAGAGAAAGAGGTTTCTGGATAAAATCAGCCGGGGAGCAGTTACTATTCTCCACACCATCTGTCTAATGTAATGTGGAGTAAACACTAGGCTGGGGTGAGGATATCTGAGAATGAGTGCTTGGACAGATCTGTAGCTCAGAGGAGCATGCCTTCATTGCTAAGGGTGTGATGGCCAATGGAAGTCACTGGGAAGCGTAACCAGTCAGTGGATCTCTGCTACATCTGAATTGGAGACAGCTGGACCTGCTTTCCAACAGCTGATTCTTAAATTATCAATGTGAGCATTTATATCTTGGAAATCAGAAAAGGCTACATATCTGGGCTTGAGCTACTGTTTTGTTGGTCGTCTACACTTAAGAAAGTGATGGAGAAAATGTTAATGTTAAAAGTGTGTTATGTATACTTTTTTTTTTTTGGGTAGAGAACTAGTTATTAAACATTTACCAGCATAGCCCTCAGCTGCCTCAGAGTGTTCCTTGCTCATTGATTGTTTCCTCTGTTCAGGTCCAAAATCCATCTGGCCTGTAAAAAGACCCAAACCCTGAGAATTGTGCCCGAATCACAGTTGGAGAGAAAGGAAGACTTTAACCTAACAGTTATCTAATCAACTAGCCCATAATATGTGGTTGGGGAAGATTAAAAAAAAAAAGAAAAGGGAACAGAGAGACCCCATTGCTGCTGCAGAGACAGATATGATTTCCATTTCTTTACAACCTGGAGGTCTTGGGGTAGTCAAGTTAACTACATATGGCAGACAGATCTTAGATTTATAACTAAAAGAGCTCTTTTCATCTAGGCCAACCCCCTTCATTTTACAGCTGAGGAAACTGAGGCCCAAAGATTTCATATCACACAAGCAGGAAATAGGAGAACCGATACTCAAACCCAGATCCTCTGCCGTCCAATCCAGCTCTCTTTCCACTTTGAGATATAGAATCCAAATAGTCCTGTTAGAAAAGAGAAACTTCATGCTGCAGAGGAGGATTTGGGGCAGCTCATTAGCCCTCTTTCCTTCTGTGGGTAGTTGAACCTCCTGCTATAATTAGGATGAAACATTAGAGTAAATTTAAACAATAAAAGCCTGCGTATCCTAAGTAGTGAGTCCTGGATAAACATTTCTCCCTTTCCACATATAGCAAGAGCATTCCCTTTACCTAACCAGGCCATGGATTTTACCTCCCATACTTTATTTTCCCAAGCCCTAGCCAAAGTAGTTAAACTTTTTGAATGTGAAGTTAAGTCAGGCTTAGCATTCATCCACTTTATCAAAGACACAGAACAGAGGTCAGCAACCTTCTTTTTAAAAAAAAAAATGTTTAAGAAGAAAAAGTACAGATGTTTGCTCCTGGACACTGGATATGAAACCTGAGATATGGTTGTTTTGTTTTGTTTTTTCTTATTGCTGACCATATTTTAGACAGATTGCAAACATGCCAACCTCATTGTGTTCATCAGAAGGAGAGTTTTATTCTCATTTGAGCAGCAGCCCAGGGACTCTATCAGGAGACCGGGGTATCATTTCTTTCTATCTTCAAAGCATTTTCCAATCAGTCCAGGGTCTCTGGACAAGATTACATTGCTGAGTGATAAAAGAAGACTGAGAACATAGTTAACAAGGTTCAAAGAAATCTCTCAGGCTAAGGTGCAGACCATGTGACTTCCTGGAACTCCTCCTATTCTTCACTTCAAAGGAGGTTTCTTGAGTCAAGACCTTAAAATGGGATGATACACAGCATATTTAAAACCTTGCTACTGAACGGCCCCGACAATAAAATTAATTTTTTTTGAAAACTCAAACACTGGATCACTTACTTGGATACCAAATATTTATGAGAATAAATCTGCAACCACATAAAATAAATATTCAACTCTCCTCCAAAATAGAAAATGGTTTAATTACCCAATGGTTTATTTACACGACAGTGTAATATGCTATCATTCTTCTTAACATTTGATGTAAGGATAGGATGCCCTAAAATGTGGAATTACTAAGATGTATATAGAACTGTCTTATTATCCTCACTGGAAAATCTAACAGGAGGAAAACAGTTATTGTTTTGATTCTAAAATACGTTTGGATAGACAGTCCATTGAGTTAGTCCACTAGGATTAATTGAAATCAGTATCTCGGTCAGGTGCTAGAAATAGACCAAAAAAGAAGCAGGAGATTGGTCTAGATCAAATTTGGTCAATTTCACAGTGGTTCTTTCATTCATCCTAAATGCCTCTCCTCTCCTCTCCCCTCCCCATGAAAGCTCATGTTTTTAGCATCAGTGTTCTCCTAGCAATCCTGTACAACTGCAAATCATACAACACTACCATCTCAGAAGAATAAAAATTGCAAGAAGTCAATGAAAAGACTTATGATGAGTCTCACAGAGAATCATAGATGGAACTAGTAGGGACATTAGAGGTCATCTAGACCAAATCTCATTTTACAGATGAGACAACTGAAACCAGGGGAAATGAAGGGATTTGCTCAAAGGTGTCATTTTGAGTAAGTAGCAGCACCCAGATGTGAACCCAGTTCCTTTGACTCTGCCATTCGATAGTAATGATGACTAATTGTTGTGCATGATAAATGGTATTAAATATATCATCAGTAATATCTCTAGAGGACCTCTAAGTTCACTTCAAGATTTAAATTCTGTGATTCTGTTATTTATGATCCTGTGCATTTCTGGGAAAGGAATCAGGCTGGTCAGAAGGAAGTAAGAAATGGAATTCTGTAGAGCAGAGATTCTTAACCTTTTCTTGTGCAATGGATCCCTTTGGCAATCTGGTGAAGCCTATGGACCCTTGTGGGATCCATAATAATGTGGGCTTAAAAATTTTTTATAATGGAAGAAGTTAAATTTCAGTTAGAGACTGGTAAACACAAATTTTTTTTTATCAGTCTATAAGCATTTATTAGGCACCTATGATGTGCTAAGCACTGGGGATACAAAAAAAAAAAAGACAAAAAACAGTCCCTACTCTCAAAGAATTAATAATTTAATGGAAGAGGTAAGATTCAAACAACTATATCCAAACAAGATATCAGGAGAAATTGGAGATAATTTCAGAGGGAGAGCACTAGCATTAAGGGGGATTGGGAAAGGCCTTCTGTAAAACTTGGACTCAGTCAAAAGGCCAAATCCAAGGACCTAGAAGGCCACATGTGGCCTCAAGACTGCAGGTTCCCCACCCCTGATCTAGTCCATTCCTTCACTGTGAAAATTGTAGAGCAATAAAATAATGATGATTGATGATGATACCTAGTGACTTTTATGTACCAGGCACTGGGCTAAGTGCAAATATTATCTCACTTGATCCTCACAACAATCCTGGGAGGTAGGTGTTATTATCCTCATTTTACAGGTGAGGAAACTGAGGCACACAGCTAGTAAGTGTCTGAGGCTGAATTGGAACTCAGGTATTCTTGACTCTAAGCCCAGTGCTGTATCTACTTATTATAATTCACATCCACTTATATCATTATTATCTGTTGCTTCTAGAAGTCATTTGTCAAAACAAATAATGGTGTTCTTTGCTCTTACCTTTAGAGGGAATATAGTAGATACATTAACAAGTAAGATCCACTTTAAAATTCATGCAAAAACAAAGATTAAACCTAGAAAAGAGAGGTTACCATGATGTAATAACATGGTTCCCAAATCTGTGTCCAAATATTATCATCATCAATAGGTATTTATTGAACTCACTGCCAGGTACTGGATATAGTGAGAGACACAAGATGCTCCCCAGGGGTTTAGTAGCTCTTTAAACCAATAGTCAAGAAATAGTGGAGCTAGAACACCCTATCACTTTACAGAAAAGAAAATGGAATCTTGGAGAAAATGGAGCAATTTGTCCAAGGCCATACAGCTAGCTAGGCAGTGGCAGACCCAGGACTAGAAAGAACTCAGGTCTCCCAATTTCTAGGCCAATGTTTTTCGTGGTTTGGGTAAAGGAGAAACAGGCCCTGAGCACGAGAAGACGAGCCACAGAACATAGATTTAGAGCTGAAACGACCTTAGAAGCCATCAAATCCAACCCCTTTATTTTCAAGATGAAGAAAATGAGGTCTAGAATTGTTCTTGGTCACACAGCTAGCAAGCGTTGAAGGCGAGATTTGAACTCTCCTCCTTGAATGCACACTCCTACCTCCTAGCCTTAGTATTGCAATCTCTCATTCCAGGACTGGAGTGTTCAGTCCCCTAACCTTCACCTCATAGTCTCCCTGACTTTCTTCAAGCCTCAGCTTAAATCCTATCTTCTGTGGAAGGCCTTTCCTGGTCCTCCCACCTGGTAATGCCTGCCTCTTTCTGATTATTTTTGTACACTCTGTATATAGCTTGTGTTTACCAAGATATGTACCTGTCATCTCCTCCATTAAAATGTACATTCCTTCAATATACAGGAACTGTGGAGTTCTTTGGTTTTGTTTTTAACCGTTCTTCATATGTTTCCAGTGTTTAGCACAGCGCATTGCATATAATAAATTCTTGTTGACTGAACCCAGCCCTTCCTGATTCCATGTCCAACCCTCTGCCCACCATGCTGCCTCTCATTTGTACCATGTACACCTTTGTATCACATGGCAGTTATTCCAATTAGTCCTGGAATTGGACTTAGCTTCAAATCCCCTCTCAGCTCTGCATTTTCTGAGTTACTTTAGGCAAATCGCTTTACAACTCTGTGGGCCTCAGTTTCCTTCTCTGTAAAAATGAAGAGATTGGACAAGATGGCCTCTAAGGTCTCTTTTAACCCTAATTCTGTGATCCTATATTCCTAAGATTTGAGCTAGTACATTTCTTCAAACTGATTGTGAATTTGCCTGTCATGTTAAAAGACAGGGAGAGAAAATCAGACCCTTGTTAGAAACCACAGGTCAGGCAGATCAGGGGGCACCAGCAAAGTCAGATGCTAGAGATATTGCTTCATTTAGAAAGAATGTAGAACTCTTCTGAACTTGGCAAACATTATTAACCCTTTCATTCATGCGGAACTTTTCAAAATTTTGTTTTGGAGCATTAATGCTGCTCCTCCCCCACCCCCCCACACATTCCCCTTCAATGTAGATTTTATTTTTGTTTTTTGGGGGTTTTTTTTGCCTTTATTGTTGTTGTTTAAATTTTTGTCAAAGGATCTAATTTTTTCTTTGTGGTTCCCATGAAGATCTGTACTTAAATTGGTTTTACAGCATGGAAATAAGATGGGTTAATGGGAACAGAAGAGAAGCAAAAAAAATGAGGAATAATTAAAAACAGATCTCCCAAGGCCTGCCACAGCACTCTGCATACAGTAGGTGCTAACTACCTGTTTGGTGAACTGAATCCAGTAATAAACTTTTCCCTGAAAACATGTCATATGCATCCTTTTAAAAACAATATTGATTTTGAAGTTTGAAAATTTGGGCCATTCTTGAATGTTATTTAAAGGCAAAGACCAGGGAATGTGAAAACTTCAGAGCTTTCTGGGGTGAAATCATAGATTTAGATCTGGAAGGTACCTTAGGGACCATCTAGTCTAACCCCCTCATTTTACAGATAAGGAAACAAGTTTAAATGACTTGCCCAAAGTCACATGATAGTAAGTGGCAGAGGCAGGATTCAAATTATGGTCATCTGACTCCAAATCCATTGGTCATTCCAATGCATCACAATGACAATTCACAGAGGCATAGGACCCCAAACTGTAGTGCTACAAGAGACTTTAGAATATACCTAATCCTCCTATTTTGCAGATGAAGAAACTGAGGCCTACAAAGAATGTGTGTTTCCCATTTATATACCTGTGGATTATGTATACAATTTTAGACATACTTAAGCATTATTTCGTGCATGTTTCCTTATTAATTCCTGGTCTCTAATTCTTTTTTTTTTTTTTTCTGGCATGCTCACACACAGCTGGTCATTCATTCCTTTCCTGATTTTGCTTCTTCACATATTTCCTTGGCATGACGTATTCACCTATGTCTTAGTCTCAGATTTACCAAGATCACTTTGAATTCTGAATTTAATCTCCTAAGTGATGGCCATACCTCCCAGCCTGAAGTCAATTCAATCTAACAAGCATTTCTAAAGCGCCTCTTTTGCATAAGGCATCATATTAGGTGTTAGGATGAGGTACAGAGATAGAAAAAAATTGAAACAGTCCCCACCCTCAAGGAGCTTATATTCTCCTAAGGGATGGTGACATATACACAGGTAGGTTAATGCCCCGTTGATTGTGATAGAGGTAAAGGTGAGATCCAGACAAAGCACTTTAGGAAAGTTGAGAAGGGAGAATGTGCTTTTAGCTGAGGGATTAAGGGGTTGGTGGGTAGGTCAGGAATGGCCTGGGAAGACTTAGTGGAAAGGTAGCTCCTGAGCTGGACCTTGAAGGAAGAAGATTCTGAAAAGCAGAAATGAAGAAAGTGTATCCTGGGCATGGAGGTGACATCAGATGTCAGGTGGAGATTCTGAAATAATTAATAGTCCAGTCTGGCTGAAATGAAGAATATATGTATGGGAAAAAATGTGAAATAAATCTGGAAAGGTAAGTTGGAGCCAAATCATAGCAGGCTAAAGAGTTTGTACTTCATCCTAGAATAAACCACTAAAGATGCTTTTTGAGCAAAGAGCAATATGGGCAGGACTATGCCTTGGGTTAGGGATAGGCCACAGGGGTGGGGAACCTGCAGCCTCAAGGCCACACATGGCCCTCAAGTACAGCCCTTTGACTGAAAGAGCTATACTTGAGGATCTTGAGGGCCACGTGTGGCCTTGAGGCTGCAGGTTTCCCACCCCTGGTATAGGGACTGGGCCTATGATTTCATTAGTATAAGGAACTCAAAATACCTAAGATAGAACTCATTCTTTGTCTCAGTCCTTCCCCTCTTCTGAACTTCCATATGGCTCACAGCCTCAGTGGCATCCTCAACTCATCATTCACCCTATATATCCAATCCAACATCAGATCAAGTTTCCATCTGCCCCTCAACCCCTCCCCTTGCTGCAACCCTGGGAAAGAGTACTGAAAGAAAGTGGAATGAGTTCTCTTTCCTCCTTTTATAGGCCACAGGGGGGATGGATCTTCACAACTACAGGCACCTACTCATTCTTAGTTTCCACTCATCTTTGGTGTAGCCCTTTTCACTGGACACAGTTCCTTTTGTCATCCTAGCAAAACAAGTGTTGCTCAGCAAGGAGTCAGGACCTGTGTCCAGTTCCATGGGAGGTTCTCCAGCTGAGTAAATCAAAGATTCCCTTGATCACCCCTGCTACATATTTACAAAGTAATTTGAGGGGGGAACAGTACTAATTTGGGGGATCAGGAAAGGCCTCTTATAATAGATAGCACTTGAGTGAAACCTTAAAGACAAATAGGGAGTTCCAGAGATGAAGATGAGGCAGCTGGGTGGCAAAGTGGATAGAGCACTGTGCTCAGAATCAGGAAGACCTGAGTTCAAATCTGTCCTTAAACCCTTACTAGCTATTTGGCTTTAGGCAAGCCACTTAACCCCTATTTGCCTCAGTTCCTCATCTGTAAAATGAGCTAGAACAGGAAATAGCAAACCACTCCAGTTTTCTTTGCCAAGAAAACCCCATGGACAATGTTCATGCGGTCATGAAGAGTCAGACATGACTGAATGACTGAACAACAAGAAGAGGTAAAGATATAGAAGAAAAGCATTTCAGACATGGAGGACAGCCTCTGCAAAGGCAGGAATTGGAATACCATATATGGAAAACAGCAAATAGGTGAGTTGGTTTGGAAGGTAGAGTATGGAAGGGAGTAATAATTCTGGAAAGGTAAGGTGGGGTCAAATGTGAAAAGTTTTGGGGGCAGCTAGGTGGTAGAGTGGCTACAGCACCAATTCTGGAGTAAGGAGGACCATCATTTGGGGAATGGCTGAATAAGGAGTGATAAATGAATGTAATGGAATACTACTGTGTTATAAGAAATGATGAGCAAGCAGATATCAGAAAAACTTGGAAAAATTTACATAAACTGATGCAAAGTGAAGTGAGCAGAACCAGGAGAACGTTGTACATAGTAACATCGTTATGATGACTAACTTTGATAACTTATCTCTTCTTAGCAATGCAAGGATTTAAGACAACTCCGAAAGACTCATGATGGAAAATGCTGTCCATATCCAGAAAAAGAACTATGGAGTCTGAATGCAGATCGAAGCATACTATTTGCTCTCTTTTTTTTTTGTTGGTTCTTCTTTCTCATGGTTTGTAATTCTTCTTTACAATATGACTAATGTGAAAATAGGTTTAATATAAATGTATATGTAGAGCCTATATCAAATTGCATGCCATCTTGGGGTGGGGGGAGGGAGAAAATTTGGAACTTAAAATCTTATGGAAGTGAATGTTGAAAACTAAAAATAAGTAAATAATTTTTTAAAAAAAAAGGAACTCAAAATTAAAAAAAATTAATGTTAATGGAAGTGCTGTACTAATGCATGACTTGAATAGTCAAGTAAACAAAATCTGGTAAGTTTTAAAATTCATTGGAATCTCCAACTGTAATGAATTCATCAAGTGAAATCAATTTGATATAGTAAAGCATAACTGTAAGCAAAAAAATTAATGTTAAAATTGTCTTTACATGTAATTGGAAAAAAATAAAATATTATTTTTAAAATGCCTATGGGAAAAGTTCACTCATTCAGACTCACTGGGAAAGAAAGCACAGTATGGATCAGTGAAAAGCTAAATTACAGATGACTTTTGTTTGTTTGTTTTGACCAGACCTGTGATTTCACTAGTACAGGAATTCTAATGAGGAAACTCCCTCTACCAATGCAAATCTTACCTATTCCACAACTTAGAGTCTTAGAGAGTTGACTGAGGCAGTGAGTGGTTAAGTGGCTTGCCCAGGGTCACATGGCCAGTATGTATCAGAAGTAGGACTTGAATCTAGGTCTTCCTGGCTCTGAACCTAGCTATCTATTCACTCCTTCTCCTGTCTTATTCTCAGAATATTTTTAATAAAATAAGATTTTATTACTTTGAAGGATGCATAGAAACTTGGGCAAGCTTAACAAAAGATCACCTAATAAAAATTCTTAGCAGACCTGATTTAATGTATAAATTAGACTTATTTATAGTTGTCTATTAATTATACATAAAATAATATATATTAATTGTTTGAAAAGATGTTTCCCTTTAAGTAGAATAAACATTCCCCTTGTAAGCTAATTGTAACCTGGATTTGAAAATATCTTTTGGGTGCTACTTAGGTATGATTCCAGAAGGATGGATAAAATGATCACTTCAGTGCCTAGGTAAGAAGTAAAATTGGAGTGAGAGCTTTGGAGAAGAGAGAGTGTCTTTATTCCTGCTTTGGGAGAGGACACATGCATCATACTCTCACCAGGGAGAGAGACTCACGAAGAAAGACAAAAGAGTTTGGAAGGCAGATATGTTGAGGAAAGCAAAATCCTCAATATGTCTCTGATTTTCAGCTTGCCTCCTTAGAGACTTTAGAATTTGACTTTGGACGAGATGAAGCACTCTTTATTGATTGAGCTGAGATATCTTACTCCCAGAGCGAGAGTTCATTTGCTCTGTGTATTGTCTGGCATATTCTAATCTGTTAAAAATTTCCAATTCTGTTTGCTTGCTTGCATAAATAGGTTTATTTGCTGCTATTCACTATTTGTGATAGTGTTTTATGTAACTAGCACTTAGTAAGAAGGAGCCAAGTCTTTGCGTGTAAGCCTGGAGCTATTCTTTACACTTTGAAGGATATAGACCAGAAAAGGGGTAGAAAGGATTAAAAACCAGAACCCTATAATATGTTCTTTATAAGAAACACATTTGAAACAGAGACACACACAGGGTAAAAGTAAGGGGCTGAAGCAGAATCTATAATGCTTCAGCTGAAGCAAAGAAAGCAGGGGTAGCAATCATGATCTCGGACAAAGCAAAAACAAAAATAGATCTAATTAAAAGAGATAAGGAAAGAAAGTATATTTTGCTGAAAGGGACCATAGACAATGAAGTAATATCAATACAAAACATACACACACCAAATGGTATAGCATTTAAATTTTTTAAGAAGTTGAATGAGTTACAGGAGGAAATAGACAACAAAACTATATTAGTAGGGGACCTCAATTTTCCCTGCTCAGAACTAGATAAATCTAACCAAAAAATAAACAAGAAAAAAGTTAAGGAGGTGAATAAAATTTTGGAAAAGTTAGATATGATAGATCTCTGGAGAAAATTGAATTGGAATAGAAAGGAATATACCTTTTTCTCAGTAGTACATGGCATCTACACAAAAATTGATCATGTATTAGGACATAAAAACCTCACAACCAAATGCAGAAAAGCAGAAATAGTAAATGCATCCTTTTCAGCTCAAAACACAACAAAAATTACATTCAATAATGGACAATGGAAAGATAGATTAAAAATTAATTGGAAACTAAATAATCTAATCCTAAAAAATAAATGGGTCAAAGAACAAATCATAGAGACAATTGGTACCTTCATTAAAGAAAATGACAACAATGAGACAACATAACAAAATTTATGGGATGCAGCCAAAATGGCACTTAGGGGAAAATTTATATCTCTAAATGCTTAAATCAATAAAATAGGAAAAGAACAGGTCAATGAATTGGGCATACAACTAAAAAAAAAACTAGAAAAAGAACAAATTTTAAAATCCCAAATTAAATACCAAATTGGAAATCCTGAAAATCAAAGGAGATATTAATGTAACTGAAAATAAGAAAATCATTGAATAAGTAAAACTAGAAACTGGTTTTATGAAAAAAAACAATAAAATAGATAAACCATTGGTTAATTTGATTTAAAAAAAGGAAAGAAGAAAACCAAATTACTAGTATCAAAAATGAAAGGAGTGAATTCACCACCAATGAAGAAGAAATTAAAACAATTGTTAGGAACTATTTTGCCCAATTATATGCCAATAAATTTAACAATCTAAATGCAATGGATGAATATCTACAAAAATATGAATTACTCAGATTAACAGAAGAAGAAATAAAATACTTAAATAACCCAGTCTAAGAAAAGAAATTGAACAACCCATCAATGAACTTCCTAATAAAAAAATCCCCAGAGCCAGATGAATTCACAAGCAAATTCTACCAAACATTTAAAGAATAATTAATCCCAATACTATATAAACTATTTGGAAAAATAGGCAATGAAGGAATCCTACCAAATTCCTTTTATGACACAAATATGGTGCTGATACTTAAACCAGAAAGAGCCAAAACAGAGAAAGAAAATTATAGACCAATTTCCCTAATGAATATTGATGTAAAAATTTTAAATAAAATACTAGCAAACAGATGACAGCAACATATCACAAAGATCATATACTGTGACCAGATGGGGTTTATATCAGGAATGCAGAGCTGGTTCAATATTAGGAAACCTATCAGCATAATTGACCATATCCATAACAAGACCAACAGAAATCATATGATTAACTCAATAGATGCAGAAAAAGCCTTTGACAAAATACAACACCCATTCCTATTAAAAATACTAGAGAACACAGGAATAAATGGAGCTTACCTTAAAATGATTAAATTAAAAATGATTACTTAAAAAGTAATACTTATCTAAAACCATCAGCAAGCATTATCTGTAATGGGGATAAGCAAGAAGCCCTCCCAATACAATCAGGGGTAAAACATGGATGCCTGTTATCACCACTATTATTCAATATAGTACTAGAAATGTTAGCCAAAGCAATAAGAGAAGAAAAAGAAATTGAAGTAATTAAAATAGGAATGAGTAAAAAAAAAAATTACTTTTTTGCAGATGATATGATGTTATACTTAGAGAATCCTAGAGAAACAACTAAAAAACTACTTGAAATTATTACCAAAGTTGCAGGATACAAAATAAACTTTTACCACATGAGTCATCAGCATTTCTATATATTACCAACAAAGTCCACCAACAAGAGACAGAAAGAGAAATTCCATTTAAAATAATTGTGGACTATAAAATACTTGGGAGTCTGCCTGCCAAGACAAACCCAGGAACTATATGAACACAACTACAAAACAGTTTTCACACAAATAAAGTCAGATATAAACAATTGGAAAAATATTAATTGCTCATGGGTAGGCCAAGCCAATATAATAAAAATGACAATTCTACTTAAATCAATCTATTTATTCAGTGCCATACCAATGAAACTATCAAAATTTGTTTCATAGATCTAGAAAAAATAATAAGAAAATTCATCTAGAAGAACAAAAGATAAAGGATATCAAGAGAAGCAATGAAAAAAAAATGTGATGGAAAGTGGTCTATCTGTACCAGATCTCAAATTGTGTTATAAAGTAGTAATTATTGAAACAATCTGGTACTGGCAAAGAAATAGAGTGGTGGATCATTGGAATAGATCAGGTACAAATTACATCATAGTAAATGACCATAGTAATCTAGTATATGATAAACCCAAAGATCCAAAAAACTCATTATTCGACAAAACTGCTGGTCAAACTGGAAAATAGTATGATAGAAAATAAGTATAGACCAACATCTCCCACTGTATACCAAGATAAGGTCAAAATGGGTACATGACTTACACATGAAGGGTGACACCATAAGCAAATTAGGAGAGTGTGGAATAGTTTATCTGTCAGATCTATGGATACAGAAGAATTTGGGACCAAAGAAAATATAGAAAGCATAACAAAATGTAAAATAGATAATTTTATTATATAAAATTAAAAAGTTTTTGCACAAACAAAACCAATGCAACCAAAATTATAAGGAAAGCAGAAAACTAGGAAAAGAATTTTTGTAACAAGTATCTCTGATGAAGGCCTCATTTCTCAAATATATAGAGAACTTAGTCAAATTAATAAGAATGCAAGTCATTCCCCAATTGATAAATGGTCAAAGGATATGAACAGGCAGTTTTTCAACAAAGAAATCAAAGTTATCTATAGTCATATGAAAAAACGCTCTAAATCACTATTGACTAGAAACATGCAAATTAAAACAACTCTGAGATACCACCTCACACCTATGAGATTGGCTTATATGACAAAAAAGGAAAATGATGGATGTTGGAAGGGATGTGGGAAAACTGGGCCACTAATGCACTGTTGGTGGAGTTGTGAACTGACCCAACCATTCTAGAGAACAATTTGGAACTGTGTCTAAACAGCTATAAAAATGTGCATACCCTTTGATCCAGCAATCCCACTGCTAGGTCTATATCCCAAAGACATCCAAAAAAGGAGAAAAGGACCTATTTGTACAAAAATGTTTATAGCAGCTCTTTTTGTGGTGGCTAAGAATTGGAAATCAAAGGATACCTATCAATTGGGGAATGGCTAAACAAGCTGTGGTATATGATTGTGATGGAATATTATTGTGCTATAAGAAATGACAAGCAGGATGACTTCAGAAAAACCTGGAAAGACTTACATGAACTGATACAAAGCAAAGTGAACAGAACAAGGAGAGCACTGTACACGGCAATAGCAATATTGTTTGATGAAGAACTATGAATGACAGCTATTCTCAGCAATATAATGATCTAACACAATCCCAAAGGACTAATGATGACATAGACTATCCTCCTCCAGAGAAAGAACTGATATTATTTGAATATAGACTGAAGCATGCCATTTTTTACTTTCTTTCTTTTATTCTAGCCTTCTAGTACAAAATGACTAATATGGAAATGTTTTACACGATTTCATGTGTATAACCTATATCTGATTGCTTACCATCTCAGGGAGGAAGGAGGAGAGGGAGGAAGGAATAGAATTTAGAACTCAAAACTTAAAAAAAAACCACATTAAAACAATTTTTAACATTAAAGATTTTTTATAATTTCCTGAAGTCAAACCAACCATTCCTCCTCTTTCTGTTTAATGATGGACCCAGGTTGTTTTCCATCTCCAATGTGTATACAAGAGATTATGCACATATATATGTATACATATACCAATATATGTATTGTATATGCATACATATGTATATACATTCATATATAGACATATATGGATGAGCTCTATGGGTTGTTCATCTATCTGTATTTTCATGTCATAATCTGGACAATGGACATTCTTTATCCACTTTTTTTTTGTATGTGGATGGTTAGGTTAAATTCATTTGAGCGATGGTGGATCTTGTCTAGGAGACTCTGAAATGTCCCAGGACTTGATGTAACCTGAACAATGGCATCCAAAACCAGGAGCGTATGGAGGACTTCACCACCTACAGAGAATTCTTCTTGCATTTGTAATCTATGCTGGATCACCTCCATGACTATGGCAAGAAAAACCATTAAGCATATCAGTAATCAGTGTCACTTAACAAAGTTATCATTATTATTCTGTTTTTCACTGAATCTTGTATAACTTTAATGTATGCATTTAAAAATGGCATTTTACTTTACCAAATCCAATGCTTTTTCTAGTCAACAAGCAATGGTGAGATCCTGTGTTCCCTAGATCTTTCAGTCTATTGTGTGATGGTGAAGATGTCATCCACTATGGAATATCACTTGTCTTTCTGATCCCTATACTACCCTTATCATCAATCATATCCTTAATGGATATACAAATTACTATAAAAAATTTTTATATAGATAGAAAGAGACTTAGAGGTTAGTAGATGCTGGTGTTCTCTTGGTTACCTTTTTAAGTGTTAATAAGGTATGAAATTATTATTATTATTGAAATGGATGGTTAATTAAGCACCTTGGTAGTCTTTAAGCTCCTTTGATTTCATAAAGTACATCTTCTGTTGATTTCCATATACCTAACTTGGTAAAAATGAATGTTATTATTGCATGCACAGACATTTGCACACACAAAGATTAAACTTAGAGGATATTAATAAACAGTAAATACAATGTCCTCAAAGTTTAACTCAGCCATATCCTTAGCAATGGTTTGGCTATAACACAGCATGAGTGTTTAAAATTGCCTTGGGTGGAGGCCCTGACAGGAAGGAAGCATCGGATACCGCTGGAACACATCTTTGTTGGAGCAACAGCTAATGAGAAAGGTCATTAATATGCTTTCCTCTCAAGTACATTGACTGTTTTGAAATGAGTTTTGAACCATTCTTTTGTGATCCTTGGTTCAGAACCAGTCATTCAGGTTAACAAATAACTGCGTTGCAGAAACATTCACCCCCTTTCTCTTTCCCCCTCCTCCACTGTGGAGAGCAGAAAACACGCTTCAGCTCTTACCACGGTTATGGTAAGAATGATGGTGGAGGGGATGAGTATTTCCTTTATATTTATAGGCTCTGGGGTTTCCTGGAATGAAATGAAATACCAATAACTTTCTTAGTAGGGATTTAATATTTTTTATTTCCTTCTTGCAAATTCATTTCTGTTTCAATTGTCTCATTAACCGATCACATTATCAATGTTTGGGATTTCCAGTATCGGGGCTTTTGAAATATGTATGAACCTGTTTTCCAGCATTTGGGGTAGGGGGTGGGGAAGTCTCATTCGGGACTAAATCGATGGCAGAAAATGTAGAGAACCTCAAAAAATGTTCAGAGATTTTGGGTGCAGAGTCTGCTGACAAATCTAATTCACTTCCTTCAGGCTCCTCCCAGGAAGGATTGACTTTTATTTGGAACAGTAATTGCAGTAACAGCAGACTTTCTGCCACAAGCCTGGCAGAAAGACAGAAAGAACTGGGTCAGGAAGAGAGAATAGGAATTTATTAAAGATCTGAGCTTGTATTTTTGGTTTTCCTTATTGACTAGAAAGCTTTATTCCCATATTGGGGGCACGTTCCACTGTGGGAGACCAAAGTTCTGAGAATAAACCTTTGGGAAAGGCTGAGTCCATTCTCTGGGGATAGGGGAACTAAAGAGAGGAAGGGGAGGGGGGAAAGGGAAAAGGGATGGGGCTGGTTGTCTTCCTGTGTTTGGCTGACCTTTGCTTATGTTTAAGGGAATATCAAACTTGTTGTTGTTAAATAGGAGCAGAACAGAGCTTGGAGTAAGACTGTTATTGGTTGCATGTTATTGGTTCACTGCAAGGGCCCTCATCTCTCCTGGAAGGACTCAGTTTCAATCCCTGCAGTGATTGTAGCACCAGGAACCATCACATTTCTAAAACTTCCATTTTAAATCAGCTGCTTAAAAAAAGTACTACACTGAGGCAGTAGGGTATAGTGCAAAGAGCATGCAGTCAGCAGAGACCTAGATGTGAATCTTGCCAACTCTTACAGGTTGTGACGTCTGACGTCGGACCAGTGGCTTAACCTCTTTACAGAAATAACTAGGGTGGAAAGACTCAGACTTTGCCTAAGGTTACTGAAATGCAGAAGGTGCTGACACATTCACAGTTGTAGAAACAATCAAGCTTAGTGCCTGGTTAGCCAGAACAATTAGTTAAAATAAGAAATTGCCGGATGGAGCACTTCCTTCCTAATGGCAGCACTCGGTTGAGTTCTACCCTACCCTGCTCCCCACACCAGATTTTCTCTGCAGCAGCCCCCTGACCTGGTGGTCTCTGACTCTCCTTCCCCACCAGAGGGCAATGTACAAGATTCTCCTCTACCCTTAACTTAATTGCCCAAGGCACGTTACAATCCAGCCTCTGTGACCCTTAGTTTCTTCATCTGCAAAACCGAAAGGATGACAAATATTTTGTAAACTTGAAGGTGTTATGAACATGTGAACTTTTATTATGAAGAGGGGTCTTTCTGAGGAAGGATCAGGGGGAAGATAAAGAGAAAGATCAATATATAGGTTCTTCTGCTGTATTTTACCCTGAGGATAGATACCTGAGTATATCCCAATACGTGAGAAAAGGGAACATCTTTTACTGACTCAGGACAAACTTCTAGCAAATCTAAGGGGCCATATCCAAGAGTAACTACATGTACAAATAGAAGTCTGCAATTTAGAACGAATGAGTATTCACAGATTTCTTTTAAAGCTATGCCTCCCCCTTACAAGGATTTTAATCCTTACTTTTAGATAAAGGATAGAAATAAATCTTATTTTATGTAATAAGAAGTACACTTTCTGGTTTTCCTTTTTCTTTTTTACACCTGAATATCTCTTTTAGTTTTTTTCAAAATGGTTCACTGCCCCAATTTATTTCTTTTTAAAAAGTTTTATTGATATATATTTAATCTTAATTTCAAAATATTTTCTTCTCTTCTTCCCTTCTCATTGAGCTATCCTCTGTAACAAAGAATATAAAAGTGAGAAAAGGCAGTTTAGCAGAATTAACTAACATAGTAATTGAGTTTGGTAGTATATCAACATTCCATACACAAAGCCTTCCACCTCTGCAAAGAAGAGAGAGAGATGTGTCTAATTTTTGATGTCCTTACTACATGACCTCTATGGTCCTTTCTAGATCTAAATCTACACTGTTAAGAAGGCTTATTATGAAAAGGGAAGTACAACAGCAGCCAATTTCCTTTGGGATAGACCACTCCCCATATTTTTAATGATGATCCTATAATAGCTCATTTTTCAACAATTAAACTCTGCTCATCTCTTATTGGGCTCATTCAAGTTTCCCTGGGCCTCTCTCCATGCACTGGGCAGCTAGAACATTCTACAGCTCAGCTAAAAAACCCAGAACAATAGAATGGTCCAATGTAGCCTTTCTGTGGTGGGAATAGCGAGTCTTCACGGTAGCTAAACAACTTCACTGGGAGAGAGAGGGCTATTCTATTATGGTGAATTAAAGGATGCCCACATCAGTCTGAGTTCAAGGGTGATGGAGAGTTTGGTGAAGAGATATATCAAACTCAACAGGAAAAGGGATGAGGATGGGGATGAAATTGTTTAGAGGGGGGATAATGGCAGAGAGAAAATAGTTGAAAGCAAAACAAAATTGAGTTTTGGAAGGTAGATCTTGAACAAGGGGTTAAAATCCAAAAACAACTGTAAGTTAAAGGGTGTCTACTAATTGAGGAGTAGCTGAACCCATTTTAGTATGTGAATGCAATGGAATATTATTGCTCTGCAAGAAATAGCTAAAATGTGTTTTTAGAGAGTCCTGAGAAGACTTCTTTGTTGGTTTAAAATATGTTTAACCTCTAGAATGGCCCTGAGCAAGTATGTATGACCCTGAGCAAGTCACTTAATCTCTGAGTGCTCTGAGTTTTTATATCAGGGAAATCACAACTTCTGTTCCTATTCCTATTTTTAATATGTATGATTTTATTTTGAATGACATTTCTTCCAAGATAGCAAAAATAGTATTGTGTAGTGCAGAAAGGCTTGGTATTTGGAGTCAGGGGTCCTGGATTCCCACCTACCACTTTTGTCATCTTGGTCAAATGATATAACGTCTCTAGCCCTAGTCTCCTCATCTAGAAAATGATGGACTTGGATTAATTGGCCTCTTCAGATCCTCCCAGCTCTAGATCTATGATGCTATGAGCTTGTTTTGGGGCCTTTGGGCAAGTCACTTAACCTCTTTGGTCCTCAGTTACCTTATCTATAGGGGTTGCATTAGAAGATTTCTGAGGCCCCTTCGAACTCTAACCGATGAACCCATGTCCTGGGCGTTGGTTTGCATTTTAAAAGCACTACTGTGTGTGAGTGAGCCAAACCTGGAAAGAAAATAACAGTTAAATGTCATAACCTGAAACAACCACACATTTTTCCCACACTCTAACAAATCACTAAACAGCCAAATGGATACATACCAACATTTCCAAGATCCCCAGAGAAAATTCATGAGAATGCTAAGACCCAAACAGAAAAAACAAAACAAAACAACAAACTTTGGGCCAAAAATTATAAACATTTGAAAACAGAGATTTATAATACAAATATTATAATTATGGCTTTCCTGGACAGGACCAGAGTAATTATTGATATAATACAAAAAAAGCTCTATTCATAAAGGATAATGGTTTCCTTTTTTTTTTTTACCCATCAGAGGAAGTGTGGTGTGGTGAATGGAGAACTAGGCTGGAAGGCAGGAAAACCGAGGTTCAAGTCCTGTTTCTGTCACATACTCAATGGGATGTCCACATCTAAATCACATAAGCTCTCTAGGCTCTAGGCAACATTCTGCTATTACAATGTGCCCATGTGCATTGACAGAGAGAATATCCTTACCTTAGAGTTCCTGCTACTGATGAAATCACAAGCCCATTCTCCATTCCTATGACAAAACCTTCATCATACACAGTGACTTTAAAAGCAAATAAAATCAATTCTTGCTTAGCATCTTATTTGTTCTCATATTTTCTGAATTCTAGAACTGGCAGAGGAGAACGGTGAAAAGAACACAGGACCCAGAAAGGTCAGGGCTTCAATCCTGCCTCCTATGGACTGGTTGTATGCTAAAAGGCAAGTCACTCAATCAATGTCTCTGATCCTCAGCATCCTCATCTGTAAAATGGGGATAAGTAGATGACCTCTCAGGCTTATTCTAGCTCCAAAATTCGTGGGAGGTATAAAGCAAACTTTATTCTTTTTCTACAAATGGGAAAACTAAAGCAGAGAGAACTTAAGTGATTTGTCTAAAGTTATAGTCATATATTCCAGCCCTCTTCTTTGACAGGTGAGGAAATGAAAACCTTGAAAGATGGTGACTTGTCCAAAGTCAAATAGCAAGTGAGTCACCAAGCCAAGTTCGAACCTAGACCTTTCGACTCCAAATCCAGTATTCTTTTTCATTTTGCCTTTCAAAAACGTGAGTCTGTAGCAGAATTAACACTAATAATAGCTGACATTTACTTAGTTCTTTTATATATACATAGTACTTTTCTTTCTTTTTTTTTTTTTGGTGAGGCACTCTTGGTTAAGTGATTTGTCCAGGGTCACACAGCCAGTAAGTGTCAAGTGTCTGAGGTTGGATTTGAACTTAGGTCCTCCTGATTCCAGGGCTGATGCTCTGATCCACTGTACCACCTAACTGCCCCTTATACACAATACTTTTCAGATCATAGCTCATTTGATGATCCCAATACTGTGGGGATAGATGTCCCCCCTTTTATATCTGAGGAAACTGAGGCTCAGAGGGGCTAAATCACTTGCCCCATTGCCACACAGTAATTGTGAGAGGTGGGTTTTAAATGCAAATCTTTCTCAATTCCCAATTTAGTGCTCTTTCTGCTATGCCACACTGACCCTTGGATATGTCTATTTGTCTGTGATGTCCATGAACATTTGTATTGTATATTTAGTTACTTTTCAAATAATTAAAAGGAAAGTATGCCATTTAATTTGGGAGAATTGGACTTAAACTTATTTTCCTTGGGAAATAGGGCATAACAGACTCCACCAGCTTTCTTAAATTATAGTAAGATGACAAACAGTGTCATTTGCTTGGAAATGTGTACTTATATTTCATTATTTGGAAGGTTAGTCATACATTCTGCAACCATATACATTCATTCATGAGATTCATTAAGTGTCTACTATGTGCAATGCCCCGTACTAGGCATTGGGAAAATTGTGTTTGTCTTTTGTTCTCAGAAAGGACCATGACATCAGGGAGATGATGACATGACTTGCAATTGACTTTGACTTGAGTGAGGGAGGGCTGTGCAAGGTCACCAGCCTCACTTTCTCCTCCAGAGCCATCTGGGTCCAGTGGCCAGGTATTCATCAGTATGACTGGAGATAGTTCAGGATGCAATGGAAGACCCTTGCCCTTTTAAGCTAATGTCTTTTCAGGGTCTCACTTTGAGTGAGGCAATGGCCATTCAGTGAATAGGCCTCTTTAAGAAGTGAGTCAAGGGATGACTCCTTTAATAAAAAAAAAGAATCAAACTGGGAAGGGAAGACCCACAGGGTTGCTAGCCAAAAGAGAAACAAACAGTTGCTATTTACCTTGACTTTGAGCCTAGATGACCTAAAAAATAGTCATTAAGTGGTGCTTGGGCAGGGACCTATTGTCCTTCAATCCATGAGACCCAGAGTAAATTGAGTTTAAGGCTTGGTCTTGGAGAGAGAAATCTAGCCAGTAAACCCCAAGTTAAGCAGGCAACTTTCAACTATAAAAATTTACCTTTCTTTGGGCAGAACACCCTCAGAGGAGGGGAGGGAAGGGAAGGGGAGGAAAGAAGAGGAAAGGAGAAGGGAGAGAAGGAGGAGCTGAGTTACCTAACTGAAACTAGCCAGTTGGATAGGAATTGGGAGAATATAAGCTTCTTGAAGGCAGGACTGTTTCATTTTTGTCTTTGTATCCCCATTGTACCTGGCACACCATAGGTACATAACAAAGGCAGATTGATTGATTGATCCGGGGAGAGCAGGACCATAAGACTTTCACCTTTTTGTCATTTGGTTGTGTCCAAATCTTTGTGACCCCATTTTGGGGTTTTCTTGGCAAAGATACTAGAGTAGTTTGCCATTTCCTTCTTCAGCTCATTTTACAGATGAGAAAACTGAGGTAAACAGGGTTAAGTGACTTGCTCAGGGTCACATAGCTAGTAAGTATCTGAAGCCAGATTTGAACTCGGGAAAATGAGTCTTCCTTATTCCAAGTCCAGTGCTCTATCCACTGTGCCACCTTGCTGCCCACTTTAGCAGTCATTTATTTTAATTCTTTCATTTATAGATGAAGAAATTCAGAAAGGTGGTGACATACTCAGGTGTTGAGGATTGTAGGAAGGAAGGTGCAGTTGTGTACTCAAGGCTGGGAGGGCATACAGGTGCTTTAAGTTTAATTCACATTAATATCATTTTCTCCATCACTTTCTTCAGTCTATGCAATCACCAAAGCAATTAATTAAGCCCTAATTTGTGTGTTTGCTGATTTCTAAGGTCTAAATGCTCACACTGAAAATTGGACAATTTGTTCTCACAGGGCTGCTAGACTGAGCTGGCTCCAGCTGAGAAAAACAGCCTCAGGAATGGTGTAGATGGTCATGGAGTGGCTGGAGAACTAGAGTGTAGTGAAGGAAAGAGCATGGAGACAGAGCTGTTTCTGTAATAATTATACTTAAAAAGCTAATTTTTTTTTTTGGTTAGGCAATAGGGTTAAGTGACTAGCCCAGGGTCACACAGCTAGTAAGTGTTATGTGTCTGAGGCTGAATTTGAACTCAGGTCCTCCTGAATCCAGGGTTGGTGCTCCATCAAAGTTAAAATTTTGCATCTGGAAATAAGGTATAGTCATGTCACTAAAGGAAAGAAAGAGATCCATAGGCAGAGTCCTGGGAGGTCAAGGAGGTTCCAGCTTTCCTAACTAGTGGAAGATAAGAGGAAGGAAGCAAGAAAGGAAATAAGCACTTATTAAGTGCCTACTATGTGTCAGGCTTTGTGATAAGCACTTTATAAATACTACTTTATTTGATCCTCACAACAACCCTGGGAGGGAGGCACTATTATTATTCCTATTTTACAGTTGAGGAAACTGAGGCAAACTGGAGTTAAATGACTTGCCCAGGATCACACAGATAGCAAACATCTGAGGAAGGATTTGAACTCCAGTCTTCTGATTCTAGGCCCAGCACTCTATCTGCTTTGTCACCTAACTGCCTCTAGAGGAGACAGAAAGACTGAGGGTGAAGCACTGTAGTAGAATAAGCTCAAACATTTTGAGCGACCATTTGTATTGAGTGCTTGGGAGTCCATGAAAAAAGAAAATAACAGTGTGAGCAAGAATTCAGCGTGAGAGGATTTGTGAGCAATATGAGACAGAGTAGTGGTTGCTGTTGTTTGTCCTTCTGAAGAGGACAGTGACATCAGGAAGGCGATGTCACGACTTGCAGGTGAATTGGATTTAAGTGGAGGAGGGCTAGCCTCACACCCTCCTCCAGAGCCATCTGGGTCCAGTGGCAAGGCATAGTCCAGGATGACTGGAGATGGCTCTGGATGGAGTGGGAGACTTTGGCCTTCTTATATATGAGACAGAGTGAGCAGTAGTTGAGAGCACAGCTGGCCAGGTATACACTGAGTCCTGACTGGTTCCCAGAAGGAAGGGAAGAAGGAACAAAGACGTTTGGAACTAAGAAATGGGAATGATGCTCTTCCTGTTGAGGGGGGAGCCTAACACTCTGAGGAGGAAGCAGCTGCTT
>NW_020954547.1:2734934-2752081 GCF_900497805.2 Vombatus ursinus | reverse complement strand
AGGGCATGTATCCTGGATGTGATGAAGCATCTTCCAAGGTGTTCCAAACCAGATGACCATTCTGGGTGATTCATGTGGGGACACATGACTCTACTGGGGTGAGGGAGAAGTTAGAAAATGCTTGAGGGAGGAAGTAAACAGGACCCTGCAAGACAAAAAGAGGAGGCCTGGGTAGAAAATAGAGGCCAAATGAGCAACCCAGGAAAGAGGTATTCCCCTGGTCCCCAGAGGAGGTCCTTTGTGGGGAAGAGGCTCAGGAGAGATCCCAATGTTAAACAAAAGAAGGTGTAAATAGCTCAAGGGAACTCAGGGGCAACACTTCACAGACCTGTGGCTTCCGAGATTAAGAGGAGGCTAGTAACCAGCACCAACTGGGGAATCAAAGACTGAGGGAGAGTCTGGTTAAAAAAGACATTGACTAGGGTAGAGGAGTCACCGTTGAAGGAATAGATGGAAAGGATCAGAGGGACAGGTAAAGGAGCTGGGTAACCTCACCTCCTACCTCCTCAGGGTATGCCTAAAAGTCACCAGGACTCTGTAGGTCTAAGCTGGGGAAGAGTGACTCATTGGAAGAGGGATATTTTGGACATTGTGGGTCTTTCTGTGTTTTGTTTTGTTTTGTTTTTGACTGTATGATACAACTGTCCTAGGTTTTGGAGTCTTGTAGTTCTGAGTGTTGGCCACCATGGGAAGTGAGGTGAGGGGCTACTAGATTCTGGAGTTCTCAGGTTTCATTTGGGTAGGGGCAACAAGCCAGATTAATGTGTTTTCAGTTGTTTTTCAGGCATGTCCAACTCTTTGTGATCCCAATGGGATCTTCTCAGTAGAGATACTAGAGTGGTTTGCCATTTCCTTCTAGCTCATTTTATAGATGAGGAAACTGAGGCAAAAAGGGTTAAATGACTTGCTTAGGTTCATACAGCTAGTAAGTGTCTGAGGATAGATTTGAACTTAGGAAGATGAGCCTTCCAGAGTTCAGGCCCAATACTCTATCCACTTAGTGAGAACTCCCCATATATGTCAGGCAGGAGGCTCTCAAATTCTTCTAAAAATGGAGGAAGCATTGAAAGGAACTCTTCTTCTGGACCTGATTCTTATTGGCTGATAAAGGAGAAATGACGAAAAGCCAAGAAATGAGGGCCCAACAAGCCCTCAAGAATGAAATTCTGAAGATTGGGACAATTCTGTTAAGTAAGAAGGGAACCATCATAACATGGTTCCTTCCTACCTTTCAACTCTTCTTACATCTTACTCCTCACCTCCCAACCCACCCAACTCAAGTACTGTGCCATCCTGGCTGTTGCTTCAACCTGACACACAATATCCTGACTGGGCATTTTCACTGGCTGTCCTCCATGCCTGGAAAGGCCTCCCTCATTATCTCCACCTCCCTGCTTCCTTCAAGTCTTGGCTAAAATCCTACCTTTTTCAAGAAGCCTTTTTCTTTATCTCTTTGATGCTAGTGCCTTCCATCTGTTGATTATCCTCAGTTGATCCTGTATCTATCTTATTGTACACAGTTCTTTGCATGTTGTCTCCTCCATTAGACTGTGAGCTTCTTGAGAATAAGGACTGCCCTCTGCCTTTCTTTGTAACCCCAGTACTCAGCACTGTGCCAGGTACATAGTAGGTACTTAATAAATCCTTGTTGATTGACTATAAAAACTGATGCGGCTGCTTAGGAAACTAATTGACCAATATATTTTTAAAATGTATGAATAGAAGAAGGAAGAAAGTAGAGAATAGGGGGTGAAATGATGAGCAGCATGAACCTTTAACAAGAATGTCAGGCTATTCTTACGATCTGAGCTGGGGGGTGAATTCTGAGGTTAACACGAAGGGCTTGGACTTTTTTTTGTTGCTGTTGGTTTGTTTTATTTTTTTTTTGCTGGGATCAAGAGGAAACCAAAGAAGTGATAAGACTGTTGCTCGTGTCCATAGGACAACAGAGAGAAGGTGGAACTACTAATTATTTTTTTTCATTTTTGTTTCCTTTTTCCAAGGAAAGTTATTTTTGGATTGAGAGGAAAGAATAAAAAAAAATCTTTCAGGGAGTTGAATCTCTGTTAAGTAAGGAAATAATTAAAGGGCACCTATTTGCTCTCAATGAGTTCAGAGCAACAGAGCTGACCAAACTTTATCTTATTATGCCAAAAGAATGGTTTCTGAGCCTTTGTCAGTGATCATTTGAAAGATCATGGAGGAGAGGAGAGGCACCATAAAACACAAAAGGACAAATGTTTTTACAAACAAGTTGAACAAGGGTGTGGTTGAAGATGAAGGGGGTTGCCAAATGACGGTCAAGATTCAGTGCCAAAAGATGCACTCAGGGACCTCTCCAATATCTTCCACGATTCTCATAGGCTTGTTTCCTTATTAATTTTATTTCGGGTTCAAAGGCAGTCTAGTGAGCATGGATATGCTACAGAATAGATTTAAAAAATCACCTCAAGTGCACAACTTTCTCTCTAATTGTCTCAGGGCTCCCATTTTTTTTTTCTCCTGTGGGTTACTTCTTCTGCCTCAGTCTTGAATCTCAAACTTATGGGATTAGACAAAAACAACTGTTAATTGTCTTTTACTTTATTAGGAGTATAAAATAGCATCACCATAGAGGATAAAGAAAGGCGTTTTAAAAAGACACAGACGACTGAAATAGGGACTCAGTTGGGATCGGCTCTTTTTCTCCTTATCTCTCGTCTCCCATCCAGTATGAGGGGAGAATGAAGAAAAGGATTTATATTTAAATTCTGGGTTGGAAATTTCTCCAGCACAGTGCTCTTTGGATATATTGAGGGAGAAAGAAGATAGGGATTAGACTTTGTTCTCACCAGCCACCACAACTTTGACCCAATCTTATCTCTAGTCCAATCCTGCCACCTATTGTTTTCCCGTCCCTTCCCTTCTCTTTCTCCAGCTGGGTCACATGTCCACTCACATATCATTCTTCTTTGCCTGCTTCCATGTATAATCTGCAGTGAGGTCTCAGCTCATATTTGTGATACCCTGCTTTCAGTAACAACAGGGCATAAAGAGGGATAGAAGGAAAAGTAGAAAACAGAAATAATCACTTCCTTTTCTTTCTTAGTATCTTGGACAGAAGTTCCCCTCCAGATCAAAAGCTGCAGAAACCTGGGAAACTTATGAATATATTTATGCACACTCCAGCCTTCTAAGTCTCTATGAAAATTTCTGAGAAGAGGAGAAGGTCTTATTGACATGACAAAAGAAAAATGGGTGGCGTCTATAATTTAAAAGCTATAGAGTCCAACTTCTATTTCTCACAAAATTCTAGAATGTTTGAATAAAAGGAGAGTTTGCTGTCCTTGTAAACAGGATGGCAAGATGTACAGGATGACAGCACAATTAGATGAATTTGTAAGTTACTGAATGATGGACCCAGACAATAGTAATCAGTGGACTAATGTTAACCTTTGGAAGGTCTCTAGTGGAATGTTCCTAGAGGTTGTGCTTAGTCTTGAACTGTTTATCATTTTTCTCAAAGGCTTGAATGAAGACATATATAGTTTGCTTATCAAATTTTCAGTTCACATGAAGCTGAGGTGGGGTTAGATTACATGGTGCAGGATAGGATAATATGGTTAGACGTGTAAGACACCTTAGGTCATCCGATCTAGCTCCCCTTCATTTTGCAGATCGGTAAACTGAGGCCCATGGAGGTTGAGGTACTTGCCTCAGGTAACAAAGGTAGCAAGTATCTGAGGCAGGATTTGGATACAAGTCCCATGACTCCAAATATGGTACTCTTTTCAAATCTAGTGTTCTTTTCACTGTACCACTCAGAGTCTACTCACAACGGGAAAGGCTAATGGACCAAATCTAATAAGATAAAATTTAGTAGGGATAAATGTTAAGTTGTAGATTTAGATTTTTAAAAAATTAACTTCACAAGTACAAAATTTATAGGTGTGGTTTGACAAGAGTTCAAGTGAAAGAGGGGAAAGGGGTAGGAGTGGTAATTAGTGCACTCCAAGCTCATAATGAGTCACAAGTGTGACATAGCAGCCCCCAAAAAGCTAATTTTATCTTCATATGCTTTGAGAGGTTGAGTGTCCATAACAAGGGAGTTGTCAGGTATCTGTACTTGAGCTCAGGCAGATCACTTCTGGAGTACTCTATGGAATTTACAGTGTCACATTTTAGAAAGGATGTTGGCCAGTTACAATACATCCAGAAGAAGGTGAGGAAGATTCTAAGGGGACAGGAGATTAAGACATACAAGAACTCATTGAATGAAATAGAGATGTTTAGACTGAAGCAAAGAAAATTGAGGAGGGATATGATAGCAGTCTTCAAGAATTTTATGGCTTTCCCATGGAAGAGGAATGAGATTGTTCTACTAGGCTCCAGGAAATAGAACTAGCAGCAACAATTAGAAATTGCCCAGAGGCAAACTGAAGCTTGAAGTCAGGAAATTTTTTTTAAACAATTAGAGCTGTCTGTATGTGATAAGTTTCCTTGGGTAGTAATTAAGTTCTCTTCCACTGGAGTTTTTCAAGTAAAGGCTAGCTAATTATTTGTTAGAGATAGCATAGATAGAGGTTGGGACTAGGTAGTTTCAAAGGATCCTTCTTATTATATGATTTGGTAAAGAAGAGTACAAAATACTGAGAAATCAGTTACTTGGCGAATGAAGGAAGACTTCATGGAAGGGGTTATATATGAGTGTGTTTTAAGGGTAGGTAGGAAACCAACCAATAGAGGTGAATGAGGAGAGCATTTTAGGCATAGCAAATAGTGTGGTGCAAATCAAGGAGGCAGAGAAGCACCAGATGCGTTTGGAGGACAGCAAATACACCAGTTTTGCTCCAATCTAATCCATTATGTTTGGAAATGTAGGTTGGCACTGGATTGTGAAAGGCCTTGAATGCTAGTCCAAAGAATTTATATTTTATTTGATAGACAGCGGGGAGCCATTGAAGAATTTTGAACAGTGATGCAATATGATCTGAGCTGTGCATTAGGAAGATTGATAGAGCATTATTATATGGAATAGATTGGACAGAGGTGGGCTTTAGTAGAGACCAGGGGGAAGCTATTACAATAGTCCAGGTAAAGTAAGAATTGCTCGAACTGGAACGATGGTGATAGAATGGTAAGGTAGGGGACAAATCGAGAACCTGAGTTTTGTAGAAGTTAAGTGAATTTCCTGAGTAAATACAAAAGATCCTAGATATAGATGGGAGGCTCCTTAAGCATTTAATACACAGACATCACAAGTGTTAATGTCAGAAAGAGAATTCATGCCCAGAACTTTAATTATTTTGGTGTAATTGAGGTAAATAGTAGGGACCCCTGGCCTGTTGGAGATAGAATACACCACATGTAGTGTGGAGCCTGTTCACAGGCTGGAAATGTGGTCAGCTCTGAAGGCCTTTGTGCTTTGGGATGACATAGCAAACCTGGGTGGTACCTTGGTTTCAGAAAAAATATATGCTAAAAATATAATAGACTGAAAAGGATGTATTGTCAAAAACCTCAAATATGAAACAGTAATGGAATTACCAGTATACTTTCCTGAGAGGCTAGTAATTAAGACTTTAAAATATGAGACGTTTTGTGATTTTGCTGAATTGACATTTTTTCTTCACCTGGGCTTTGTACTGTCCAAGCAATTTCTTCTAGATTCATGTCTTCTAACACATCAGACCCAGGTTGCATTCTACCTCCTGCTAGTGATTCTCTTCTCCAAGAAGTGCTGGAGTGTCATGAACTGAGACCCAGGACCTCTTGACCTCTCAAACCCACAAGGTTGCTTCTAAGGCTAGAAATATATACCTCAGGATTGCTGTCAGTCACCTATGTTTCAGGAGTAAAAATCAAAAGCTGAACATGCAATCAAAGGCCCAGACTCAAGTGTGCCTTGCCCTGTCCTTTGCTCTAATTGCCATGTATGATCAGTGACTCTTTCTGCTAGGGTTGGGAAGGCACCCCTTCTTGACATCTTATGGAAAAGAAAGAGAAAGGAGAGAAGAGCTAGAATCACTCCTTTTCAATTCTGCTGAGTGGGTGGTTCCTCATAATTCTCATATGCACATTGGTGAAGTCTTTCCCTCTCTTTCCTCCCCACCCCTGCCATGGGGAGAAGACTGCAGGACCACTAGGAGTTTGCTTCATCACCCAAAAGTGCCAAATTTTTCAAAGCTGAGCACATTTCCCTGGAAGCGATTGAGAAAGAGGCTCAAAATTCCATGTGTTCTCTAGCTAGAGCAGAACAAATGGGCCAGCTGTTTCTCTCTCATTACATTGGTAACTACTAACGTTTCCTTTTCCTTGTGAGACCAAAAGCAAAAGCGTTTAACAATAGGTGGTGGTAATTGGGAAATTTGCCCTACATAAAATAAACATAAAACTTTTTTTTTAAACTAAGGCTATATCTATGATTGCAAAATGGAGCCGAAGATTAAAAACTGTCGTCTCGACCTCCCTCTCTTTCCCCATATCCCTTCCAAAAAAGCTGCTGTTTGTGAGGGATTGGGTCTGAATTACATGAATTATCTTATAAATATACTTTAGTAATGTCTGGAGGGAACTAAATGTGAACTCTAATACCACTGATAGTCATTTTTATTAGTTACACTTAAATAGTCTTACAGGAATCTCTACAAACTAATAACCTTTAAGGATACTTTAAGAGGGAGACTAATCTTATTGCCAACCAGGATGCTGTATCGCATAGTAAATGTTTGTGTTATGGATTTTAAAAATATACAAGAGAACATGGTAAATGGCTCTCTGGTAACTTGCTTGTTTTTAAATGACCACTGTGAATAAGTGAAAGAAATAGACTTTTTAAGAGTATAGAATGGATTAGAAAACACCATCCGAAAATGTTACCATAGGAAACACACCTACATATTTCAAGTAAGAATCTAGACTAAAACTTATTATGTTTCATTTGAATACAAAAATGCAAACGTTGCAGTCATGATTTGGGGCAAGGCAGAAGCTGAAATACATAGCATCACGAGAGACAGGGCATTTAAAGGCACCATAAATAATGAAACAATTACAAGTGTGAAAAGTACGTGTACCTAGTGGCATAGCAACTAAAATTTCAAAGCAAGGCAAATTAAAGCTGCATTTGTTAGATATGTGAACAGAAGTAAATCTCAGAGAGCTTATTTATTTTGGAGTCACACACAGGACTGTTACAAAAATTGGTCACACTCTAGGGTTCTTAACCTGCAATTTGGGGATTAAACTTTTTTTGATAGCTGTATTTCAATATAATAGATTTCCAATCCTATGCATTTTATTTTATGCATTTAAAAATATCATTCTGGAAAGGAGTCACTCTTTTCAGGTGAGGGTTTGCGCTCTGCCTCCTGCTGGTGAATCTTTTCTCCAATAAGTGCCTATGACACGAAAAAGATTGAGAGCCCTACCCTAGAGCATGCCCAGAAATGCAAGTCCTGAACAGTTCCTTAGCAGACTACAATACAACAAAAATTGTTTACAAAAAAAGGAAACATTAATAAATAATTCCCAGATCTGTTTATCTGGTCCTAACTTCTCTCTTGAGCTCCACCCAGTCATGTATATCCAACTGCCTATTGGATGTCTAGAAGTGGATGTCCTATAGACACGACATGCCCAAAATAGAACCCATTATCTTTTCCTCAAATCCTCCTGTCTTCCAGACTTCCCTATTTCTGTCCAAGCACCACCATCTTTCCAAATACCTGCATTCACAATCTCAGTGTTATCCTTGATTCCTTTCTCCCTCTCAGCCTCCATATTCAATCTGTTTCCAAGTCCTACTGATTCTCTCTTCTCAACAGCTCTCTACCATCATCTCTACTGTCTCTCTTCTGACTCTGCCACCATCCTGGTGTAGATCCTCACCACCTCACTATTGGATTATTGCAATCACCTGACAGTTGGTCTCCTTGCTGGACAGTCCATCCTGAGCTTGGCTGCTAAAGTCATTTAGCTAACAAAGAGATCTTCCTAAAACACAGATCTGACCATGTCACCCCCGCATACATACAACACAACCCTCCCCTGTCTCCCATACCCCAACCTCCCCCCTCCCCCAACTCGGTAAACTCCAATGGCTCCCTAATTATGTCCAGGATCAAATATAAAATTCTATTTGGCTTTTAAACCCCTTCCCACCCTTCCATCTTCTTACACTTTACCCTACTCCACATCTTCTGTGATACAATGACACAGGCCTTCTTGCTGTTCCTCATACAAGATTCTCCATCTCCCAGTTCCTGTGCAGTTCTACTGACTGTGTTGAATGCCTAAAATGCTCCTCTTAATCCCCGCCCCCTGGTTGCCCTGGCCTCTTTTCCCAATACTCTTTCATGCTGGTGCCTTCCCTTTGGGGTTATCTCCAATTTATAGTCTATGCGTCTCTGCATGCCGTCTCATTAGATAAGATTGTGCAACTCCTTCAGGTCATGGACTGTTTTTGCCTTTCTTTGTATCCTCAGTACCCACCACAGTGCCTGGCATACAGTAAGGGCTTAATAAATGCCCAGGGACTGACTGAGCTAAATGGAGATTAAAAACAATGAAATCATGAATGGATCAAAGAACAAATCATAGAAGCAATAAAAAAAAAATAGAATTGTAACAGTGATACCACATGCCAAAATTTATAGGATATAGCTAAACCAGTTTTTAGATACAAATTTAAATCACTAAATATTCATGTTAACAAAAGAGAAAAAATAGAGGATTAAAGAACTAAGCAAGTGGGTGACACAGTAGATAGAGCACAGGGCCTAGATTTAGGAAGACCTGAGTTCAAATCTGACCTCAGATACTTACTAGCTGTGTGACCTTGGGCAAATCACTCAACTCTGTTTACCTTAGTTTCCTCATCTGTAAAATAAGCTGGAGAAGGGAATGGCAAACGATTCCCGTATCTTTGCCAAGAAAACTCCAAAAAGGATCATGAAGAGTTGAACAGGACCGAAATGACTAAACAACAACAAAAACGCTGTTTAAAAATGAGAAAAACTACAAATTAATAATCCCAAAACAAGCCCAGAAGAGGAAAATTTGAAAATTAAAGGCAAAAGTCAATAGAACTGAAAATAACATACTTAGGAAATATGTTTAATATAATTATAAATGAATAGTCTATTATATAGCCTATTATCAGATTGTTTGCTGTCTTCAGAAGGGGAAAAAATTGTAACTCAAAATTTTGTGAAAGTGAATCTTTTATCTTTACCTGTAATTGGAAAAGAATAAAATACTATTAAGTGGGGGGGAAAGGAAAATAACACACTCACTACCATTTTAGTGGAAGTGATGGCTATACAGGGGTACAAGCCCAAGCTAAAGAGAATGTTTTTCCACAAAATGTCCCCTTGTACTCCGCTAGGTAGCTAGGTGATAAAATGGATAAAGGGCTGGGCCTGGAGTGAGGAAGAGTTGAGTTCAAATCCCACCTTAGACATTTACTAGCTGTATGACCTTGGGCAAATCATTTAACCTCTGTCTGCCTCAATTTCATCTGTAAAATGGAAGTAATAATAGCACCTACCTCCCAGGGCTGTCATGAGGATCAAATGAGATAATATTTGTAAAGTGTTTAGGACAGTGCCTGGCACAAAGCATGTAGTATAGAAATGCTAGCTGTTATTGTTGTTGATATGATTATGATTATGATTATTATTGCCAGCAGTTAGAATCCAAAAGATCTAAGGATGCAAGCTGGATTCCAAAAGACCAGTAAGGTACCGTAAGTTTAAAATATTTTTTCATTACTTAGTAACTTCCTGGCTGTTGGTTATTTGTACCTCCTGTCCATTTCCCTTAGAAGACTATAAAGAGTGCTGTGTTCTTGCTCATTCATTCAAGAAAAGAATGCTCAGGGACAAGAAGGAAAGAATCTTCTTCCTGATTTGCAGTGAGCCTTGGAGGAGAGGAATCCTGAGAACAAGGGGCCCGATCCCCAGCCCAGAGATGAAAAAAATGAGAATGGGGAACCACAGGAAAAGGTGTCCCTGGAGTTAACAGCAACAGCTGTTCCCCTACAGGCTTCTCTCAGCAGCAAATGATTAAGCCAAATCACCTAGCCTCATTTCTCTTTGTTTTCACGTTTGTTAAATGGGGTTGAATCCCCTTTCATAAAGGGGGTGACTTGTATCACACTACCACACTACTTAATATTACAGAATGTTGAAACCCAAGGAGCTCTGAGGTCATATACTCTAGTGCCCTCATTTATAAGAGGAGGTATCTGAAGAATGGGATCATCCAATGGTTTGCCCAAAGTTTAATACCTAGTTAAGTGGCAGAACTGGGATTAGTACTCTGGTCTCCTGGATTCCAGCCTCCTACTCTTTCTACCACACAAAGACGAACAAGTAGAAATTTTAATAAATATGAAAATGGCCTATGACCTTAGGATTGTAAATGGTATAGGAAGGAAGGAAATAAGCATTTATTAAGGGTCTTTTGTGTGCCAGGCACTGTGCTGAGCACTTTACAAATTTTATTTCATAGGATCCTCACAACAACCCTGAGAAGTAGGTGCTATAATTATTCTTATTTTACAGTTAAGGCAATTGAGGCAAAGTGACTTGCCCAGGTCACACAAGTATTAAGTCTCTGAGGCCAGATATGAACTCAGGTTTTCTTAACTGCAGGCCTAGTGTCTTATCTGCTGCAACACCTAGCTGCCTTCCCTAATGGAAGCATGCTGGTTGGGGAATCAAAGAACGTAGTCGTCCTGCTACTCATTACCTGCTTGACCTCAGGCAAGTCTCTTAACTTGAATCTCAGTTTCCTTACCTGTAATATGGGTTTGGTTGGACTGACTGAATTCCAAGGATCCTTTTAGATAGAAATCTGTGATCCTACTCACATCTCTAGCTAGTTAATTGCTTCATCAGAGAACATTATGAAAATGTGGGAAAAGCAGGTGTAAAGTTAGTAAATTTTGTTAGGTGGAAGGTTCTTGTTTTGTTTTGTTTTAAACATGTCTCTATGGTATTATTAAAATAATCATACTAGTAACCCAAAGTTACACTTGAGAGGCAGTATGATATCAGTGCAAAGATCATCGTATTTAGATTCAGAGGACCTGAGTTCAAATTTGGATCTGCCACTTACTGGTTAGTACTGCTAGGTTACTGGCAAGTATCCTCTGGGAGCCTTGTCTTCCTCACCTGTAAAATGAGGGCCTGGGAGTAGATGAGCTAATTAATCCTTTCCAGCTCTTGTTCCTATGAATACATAAGGAAGAATCATTAATGTCAATATCATTCGTTTTTCTTTCTATCTCTCAAAAAAGCATTTGAATGCTCTGGTCAATTTTCAGTACTTATTCAAGACTAAATTAAACCTGTATCGTGGTATCCCTATACAACCTCACAGGATTATATTAGTATGTCTGAGAAAAGGAGGTAAATGTATTTTTACCACCAAGGTAAACAGAGTTCAGCAGAGCTGTTTCTTTTCCCGAAAGCCTTACTGCCTACCTAGTAGGATCAAACTCAAATAGAAACCGTTCTCTAGGGCAGTTAGGTGGCACAGTGGATAGAACCCCATCCCTGAAGTCAGGAGGACCTGAGTTCAAATTCAACCTCAGACCCATAACACTTACCAGCTGTGTAACTCTGGGCAAGTCACTTAACCCCAACTGTCAAAAAAAGAAACTGATCCCTGTGGGCCACATCTTGACTTAGAAAACTACAAATTAGCATTCTCTATGTTATATTGTATTTTGATTTGTTTTGTTTGTAATCTGGTTCTGGTCCCACTTGGAAGTTTCCAGAAGTTTTCCCCATGGAGATTGACTTTACAATTCATCAAAGAGCTTCTTTTTATTAACTATTTTCTTTCTTTTTTTCTTTTCTTTTTTTTTTTAAACTAGGCAATGGGGTTAAGTGACTTGCCCAGGGTCACACAGCTAGTAAGTGTCAAGTGTCTGAGGCTGGATTCGAACTCAGGTCCTCCTGACTCCAGGACCTGTGCTCTATCCACTGTGCCACCTAGCTGCCCCTTTATTAACTATTTTCAATCAACCCAGTTTGCTATTTATGATGCCTTTGGTTTTTGTTTTTTAACAACAGTTTTTCCCAATATACCACACCCCTATTGAATCTACCCCTATATCAAAGAAAATTTTAAACAAAATTAAACAATTTTGTGACTGTGATAGCCTATGCAACATTCTGCTCAGTCAGTGCCCCACCTGTCTAGCAAGGGGAGGGAAGTTTGTTTCATCATCTGTTCCCCAACATTAGTCATTGTATTGAATTTGATCCTTTCATTGTTTAGCTTCCTAGTATTGTTTTATTTACATCATTGTAGTCTCTACATATATTTGGGGTTGAAGAAGTGAATTGGGTGAAAAGACTTAGGCAGTGAAGTGATGGAGTAGATAGAATGCATACTTGGAGTCAGGAAGACCTGAGTGTATAATCTGGCTTCAGATACTCACTGTGACCCTGCTAAATCACAGCCTCTGTCAGCCTCAGTTTCCTCATCTATAAAATAGGGATGATATTATCACTTACCTCTCAGGGTTATTGTGAGCATCAAATGAGACACTTATCAAGCACTTTACAAGCCCTAAATCGGTACATAAATGTTAGCCATTCTCACTCTCTCAAGGGGTATACCTTCCCATGTTTCTGTGGGAATAGATAATAAAAATCCCATACATAAAGGGCTTGCATTTGATGGCCTGTAAGTATACAATGTTATGATTTCATATACCATAATTAGTTCATCCATTTTCTAATCAAAGGTCACTTTCACTTTATTCACTTTATTCTCTGACCACCCCTTCTTCAATAACTTTGCTGTTCAGACCAGAGATTGTGCTCTATATAACTAAACCTTTTTATCTCTGAAATTTTGGACCTAGGCTTTGCTTTCCTGGTCGGAGAGTGCTTCGAAAAGCATACTTTATAAGGCCAAGTTGGCTCCAGCTATGCTTCAGTTTACTTTCTGGCCATTGCCTTGTTGATGCTTGAATATTCTGTTTTTAGTTCTGAAAACATTCAAATCAGTCCACTCTTCTAAGTCTCTTCTCACCAATCTGGTAACTCTGCAAAAATACCCCATCCCTGGTCACAACTCCTCTTTATGTGATGTCTCCCCTATTATAATGTAAGCTTCTTGGGGGCAAAAATTGCCTTTTCTTTTGTATTTTTATCCCTATCCCCTAGCACAGTGCTTGGCACATAGTAAGTGCCTAATAGATGCTCTTTCATTCATTCATTCATTTACCTACTTTTTTTTTTCCAGTTGTTTTTTGCTGCCACCAAAAAAAAAAATACTGTTTTGAACATTTGGGCAAATGTGAGACCCTTCTTTCTGTCTTTGACCCTGGAGTACATACCGAGTAGTGGAATCACTGGGTTAAAGGATATGAACAACTTGGGGATATTTTTTCCACATAATTCCAAAATGTTTTGCAGAAATTTGTTCAGTCCCTAGCTTTTCCGATAGTTACAGCATACCTATCTTCCCACAACTCTTCTGAAATCAGCTACTTCTGTCTTTTCCACTTTCATGGGCATGAAGTACAAAATCAGAGTTGTCTTAATATGAATTTATTATTAGAGATTTGGCACAATCCTTAAAATGACTGTTGATAGTGTTTTGTCTTTTGAAAACCGCAAATCATTCAAAAACAATTATTCCTAACCTTTGAGCACTTATCTTTTGGGGAAGGGTACTTATTGTTAAAGATGTCTTGCTTTGTCTGCTGATGTTGGTTTATTTCTGACCTTATACTATGCATTAGCTAAGGGTGATCATTTGGGGTTTCAGCTCCATCCCATCCTCTCCAACAAATTTCCCTCTCTAAGACCCTCACTAGTCTTCAATCTCTGCTTCAAGCTGCTTCCTTGTTGCCTACAAACATATCCATCCTCAAAAAAACCCTCAGTTGATCCATCCATCCCCTACTAGCTATCATCCCCATCCCCTTCCTTTGTGAGAAAGTCATCTGCAATGGGTGTTTCTGCTTCCTTTCCTCTCATTCTTTTCTTAACTCTCTGCAGTTTGGTTTCCAACCTCATCATTCAACTGAAATTGTTCTCTCCATTTCCTAACTTGCCAAATCTAATGGCCTTTTTTTCAGTCCTCATCCTTCTTGACCACTCTGAAGGATTTGACACTTTTGATCACCCTTTTCTCCTCAATACTTTCTTCTCTTTAGATTTTTGGGACACTTCTCTATTTTTGGGCTCTCCTCCTACATCTCTTACCATTCCTTCTCAGTATCCTTTGCTCAGCATCCTCCTCAGTATCACACCCTGCAGGTGTTTTCTTAACTGTGAGTGTCCTTCAAACATCTGTCCTGAGCCCTTTTTTCCTTTGTGATTTCACTTGCTGATCTCATCAGCTTCCATGAAAATAATTGTCATCATTATGCAAATGATTTATAGATCTATTTATCCAGTCCTAACATTTCTCCTGATCTCCAGCCTTGAATCTTGAACTACATAGAAAACATTTCAAACTTCATGTCCTCTAGATAGCTTAAATTCACCAAATCCAAAACTGAATTCGTTATCTTGCCCCAACCCCAAAACTACCCTACTTCCTAAGTTCCTTATTAATATTGAGGGTACCACCATCTTCCAAATCAACCAGGCTCCAAAACTTGGTGTTCTCCTCGATTTCTTATTCCATCTCATCCTTCATATCAAATCTGTTGTCATGGCCTGTCACAACATCTCTCCTACATACTGCCTTCTTCTCTCCTCTTATACTGCCACCAAGTTGGTACAGGACCTCATCAGCTCACCCTTGGACTATTGGAATAGCCTTCTGGTTGGCCTCTCTGCCTCAAGTCTTTCCCTCTCCAATGCATCCCTTCACTTAGGTGTCCAACTGATCTCGAAGTGCAGGTCAGACCATGTCATCCCCTTAGCTATCAACCCTCCAACTGAAGAAACTCCAGTAGTTCCTTATTACCTTCAGGATAAAATATATCCTCTGTTTGACTTTGAAAGCCCTTCACAACATGGCCCCTTCCTACCTTTCCTGACTTCTGACACCTTACATGTACTCTATGATCCAATGCTATTAGCCTCCTTGCAAGTCCTCATGCTAGACAACCCATCTCCCAACTCCAGGCATTTTCACCGGCTGTTTTCCATGCTTGAAATGCTCTCCCTCTTCACCTCTGCCTCCAGGCTTCCTTCGTGTCTCGGCTCAAACACCCCCATTCTGCAGGGTGCCTTTCCTTGTCTTTTGTTGTTGTTGTTGTTCAGTTGTTTCAGTCATACCCGACTCTTCATGACTCCATTTGGGGTTTTCTTGGCAAAGACATTGGACTAGTTTGCTATTTCCTTTTCCAGCTCATTTTGCGGATGGAGAAACTAAGGCAAACAGGGTTAAGTGACTTGCCCAGGGTCACAGAGCAAGTAAGTATCTAAGGCCAAATTTGAACTTTCATGGGTCTCCTTGATACTAGAGTCTTCCCGTTGAGATTATCTCCAATTTATCCTCCATATAGCTTGTTTATAGATATTTGTTTATGTGTCATGTCCCCAGTTCGATTACAAATTCCTTCAGGGCAAGGATTATTTTTACCTTTCTTTATATCCGCAATGCTTAGCACGGTGCCTGGCACACAACAGGTACTTAATAAATGCTTATTGACTTGGCTACTTTAAGTGAAGGACATCAACACATTTTGACAGGAGAGGATTTTCAGCTTGTTCCTGAATTTTCCTTTTAGTGGAACGATTGAGCCCATTGTCAAATTTTGTTTTCTCGGTATTATGGAAATCTGAAAGGGAAACACACACACACACACACACACACACACACACACACACACACACACACCCCAGACCCACCCCAAATGTGTTTTGCAGATGGGTCTATGGGAAGCCAAAGTAATTGTGCAAAGTAGGAAACATTTCAATTTTTTCTCTGCTGAGATTTTAATAACTCCAGGGTAATTTTTCACCCACAATACCCACTTATCAGAACATTTGTCAGGGATTCCTCTTTAACAGGATCTGAAAACAACCCTTTCTCAAAAAGCCTGCTAAAAATTATAAATGTAATGTTTTCAGCACTTTCCTACTTTGGTTCTAAAGTCTCTTCTTGTCTTTTCTTGGGGCGCTGGGATAGGGGACTGGAGTAGAAATGTAGTAGATTAGTTGGAATAAGGATGCCTAGTATTTTTTTTCATATGACAACTTTAATTCAATAAATATTTATTAAGTACATACCATGAGAACAGCTTGACCTGAGATTCATAGAGCTAGAAGGAACCTTAGAGATCTAGGTGGATAAATATCTTAGGTAGATAGTAGGTGGAACCTTAGAGATCTAGATAAGACCTGAATTCAAATCCTGCAAATCACTGTGTGAACCTAGGCAAGCTTTTTAATCTTTCTTAGCCTGTTTCTTCATAGGTAAAAGGGGAATACTAATAGTACCTACCTCACAGGGTTATTGTGAATATCAAATAAGACACTAAATGTAAAAGGCTTTGTAAACCATAAAGTACTATATACAGTTACTTATTATTATTATCAATCAAATCCTATCATTTTATAGATGAAAAAAACTGAAGTCCAGAGAGGGTGTGACTTACACCAAGTTACTAACTGATTAGGTCTCTATCTGTGATTTCATCAGTGTACAGAACTCCTCTTATGAATATACCCTCCAGCAATGGAGGTCAATATCTTAGCTGTAATATATAGTTTTAGATTGCTGCTTGGTCACTGAGAGATTAAGTGATTTGTGAACCGGTCACACAACTAGTAGTTGTCAGTCAGGTCAAGTCAGAAAACATTTATCAAGCTCCTACTAAGTGCTGGGCACTGTAGTAAGAGTTAAGGATACAAAGAAAGGCAAAAAACCAGTCCCTGCTCTCAGAGCTCATGGTCTAATGGGACAGACAATGTGCAAACAGCTAGGTAGAAACCATCTATTGACAGGATAAATTGGGAAAATCTTAGTGAGAAAGCACCAAGACAAAAGAGAACCAGGAAAAGTGTCTTGTAGAAGGTAGGATTTAGCAAGCAGTATTTGAACTCTGGGTCTTCCTGACTGTAAGGCCAGAACCCTATCCTCTACACCATCCTGTATTTTTTTTTCTTTGGCAAGGCAATTGGGGTTAAGTGACTTGCCCAGAGTCACACAGCTAGTATTATGTGTCTGAGGTCGTA
>NW_020954547.1:2729257-2734924 GCF_900497805.2 Vombatus ursinus | reverse complement strand
AAATTTGCCCCCCAGCTCTCTTTTATGGCTTTAAAGCATTGCCATTGGATTTTCCCTTTTCCTTTCGGCTTGGGGAATGTTTCTGAAGGAGAGAGAGAGAGAGAGAGAGAGAGAGAGAGAGAGAGAGAGAGAGAGAAACAGAGATAGAGAGACAGAGAATGAGAAACAGAAGCAGAAGGGTTTCTGATGAGTCTGGTACAGAAGAAGAGGGACCTCCTCTCTTAGCCCACATCAAGACTAAGTAATAGCTTGTTTCACAGAAGTAGAATTCACTTGTACAAATAAGGAGGCATCATCTGTATACTATGATACCTTTGCAATTTCTGCCTTCCTTCTACTGCCCCTGGGATTCAAAATTACAGAAGAAAGAAAGGAGTGGTGGGAGAGGGATAAATACCTCAGTAGCAGCTAGCCAGATGTCATGGCACCATATCAGCAAGATGCCTAAGAAATGCGATTGTCAAATTTACAATGTGAGCATTGGTGCCTTGGAAATTGGCCAACTCTTTGAATCAGGGCTTGATTTATTGTCTTGTTGATTGTCTAGATTAAGAAAGTGATGTAGAAAATGTTAATAATTCAGATTAAACTTAGAAGTGTGTTGTGAGTACAAGTCCCCCCCCCCAGCTGGTTGTTGAACATATACCAACACAATCCTGCTGGAAGCCAGTTCAAGAACAGAGACAGGAATCAAGAACTAGGAGAACAGAACCATAGTTCCAAGAGAATATATTAAAAGTATCTAGAGCTGTTGAAACTTCAATATAAAATATTAGTTTTGGAATTTCTAATTCAAGACCTTAAAATGGATGCAGGTGTAGAAAAACAATGTGAAAAATAAACAGTCACATACAGAAAAAAAAAAGTGCAGCAATCTTTTGGGTTGGCTGTTGTGCCCTCACTGAGGAGGTTTATAAAGAGCCTGCCAACCATTTATTAATTATTAAGGAAGGGGATCTATCAGTTCAAATAGCATTCTTCTGAGAAGGGATGTTTTCGTGTAATGAGCTAAAGTTTATCCTTGGTGATTCTTAGTATTGGCATGAAATTCCCAAATGTGGCCTTACTTGAATATTTTTTTTTTCTTAAAGATGAGGGTGGGGAAGGGCCTGGTCCTGTGATTTAATCCATGTAGGGACAAATGGGATTTTTGAAACATTACAATTTTCCCTGCCTAGTTTTTCTATGGCCTAGAGTGATATTGACGGTAACAAATAGGAAGGAACATTGTAAAGGAAAAACTAACAGAACTTAGTGACAGATCAAACATCAGAGTCGAAGACACGCCTGATATTTGTAGAAGTAGGAACATCAGGAGGCAGAACTGACTTTTACCTGCCCTCCCCTGTACCACTATTGAATACTCTGTCTGGTTTATGAGAGGAACCTTGATAGTGATGAAGAAGAAAATGAAGTGTGCAGAAAAACAATCTGAATATGAAAAGCAGATGGGTTTGTGGTGGTGATATTAGGGAGGGTGAGGTTGTTGTCTATTTTAAATTTTTGTAAGGGGAGGATGAGGTTGGCTGCTCGATGATGAATATCTTGGCTGAAATAGCTCTTGGAGATAATTTGTTTGGTTGTGCAGGGAGGGAGTGAAGGGAGTGACCACAAGGACCTTGAAGGACTTTGGGGGAAGGGAGTCCATCAAGAGGAATCAATGTGCTTTGGGTCTAGAAATCCTCTTTCCTTTGAGTTTCCTGATTGGTTCTGATCTGGAGAAGACCCTTGACTGGAGCTGGAGGATCTGGGTTCAAATGTGACCTCCTCTGTTTACTGCCTGTGTAACCCATGAGGAAGTCCCTTTCCCTCCCTGGGTCTTAGTTCCCTCTTTTGTAAAAGGAGGGAGTGAGACTAGATGGCTAGTGAGATCTTTTCCAGCTCTGAATCTATAATTCTCTGTTCCCGTGACCCTATAGATCTTAGTTCTTTTAGCAATCTGCTGCTTTCACTCCAGGGGCTGAATGGTTCATTCAATAGCATTGAGTTTTTAAATTGGAGAAATCCCAGAGACGATTTCTGGCGAGGACAACTAATTATTCCTGACAAGTTCCTTACACGTGGGGAAAAGTTGAGGCTACATTTTCTGTCCTTGAAAGAACATAAGAGAAAGGGTTTTTAAATGGTACCATTTCTTATGGTAAGACAGTAACAAAAACTCCACTCTTTAGGACAGTGACAAGTGTCAGATCTGTGATTTTGTTGATATAGGAAACCATCAGGTGAGGAAACTTCCTTGCCCAATGCAGATCAGCACCTTCTGAGCAATGTACAGAATTGCCTAGAGCACAGAGGGTTTAAGTGGTTAGCGTAGGATCACACAACAGTATGTGTCAGCCAATAGTCAACAAGCACTTATGTGCCAGTGTGTACCCTTACTATGTGCTAGGCACTGTGCTAAGCACTGGGAATATAAAAATAAGCAGAGAGAAAGACAATTCCTGCCCTCAAGGAGCTTACATTCTATTGGGGGAAGACAACACATAAAAAAAGGGAGTTTAAGGTGGGAGGGTGGGATGTGTGTGAAGGTATCCAAGGGAACATGGTAGAGAAAGTTAGCAGTACAGCCTGGAGAAAAATGAAGACATGGCTGAATGGGACCCCCTCCCTTAAAATGGCAGCTCTGGGACAGCCAACCAATCCATGAGAGGGAGAGGTCAAAGAGGTGGGAGGATATTTCCAGTATGAGAAGTAGTCCAGGGGTTGTGAGCTTCCAGAGTGAAGAGGTTTCTCTGGCATGGTAGAGAAAGTCCTGTCATATGACAGAGGAAGGATTTGAACTCAGGTCTTCCTTGCTTATACCAGTTCACTAACCACAGTCCCACATGGCCTCCCAGCCTCTCTAGGTTTCTACACCAATCAATCCTTCATTGAGTCAGCCAACAAACATTTGTTAAGCACTTATTTTTTGTCAGGCATTTTGTTAAGTGCTAAGAATACAAAATCAAAGAAGGAAACCACAAGATCAAAGAGAGGAAGAAAGGCCCCATAGATGCCAAAATATTTAAAGAGCACTTCTCGTAGCAAGGAACTGGCCACAAATATGCCCTTTACTTGGAAAATAGCTAAACAAATCGTGGTACCTTATTGTCACAGACTATTACTGTAACCATAAGAAATGATGACTATGAAGAACTCAGAGAAGCATGGGAAGACTCATATGAACTGATGATACCAAGTGAAGTAAGAAGAACCAAGAAAATAATGTATACAATGACTACAACAATGTAAATGGAAAAAACTAAAACCTAAAACCGAATGCTATATAATTGAAATAATTAAGCTTGACTTCAAAGAAGAGATAAGAAAACGGACCAACCTCCTTTCTTTGCATAGGCCCTCCCACCCCTTTGGCCTCTCCCTTTGATTGATTGCCTGGTTCCTCTCAGAGCCGCCATTTTAAGGAAGAGGTCCTGGGTGGCTAGGTGGCACCGTGGATAGATTGCCCAGTCTTATAAGTTCCAATCTAGCCTCACACACTTATAAGTTGTGTGACCTGGGTAAGTCAGTTGACCCTGTTTGTCTTTTTCCTCCTCTTTTTCTTTTTCTCCCATTCTTAGTAACAAAAGATATATCTCTGAGTGGTGAAGGGATATATCTAGAAATGAAGGTGATATAAAAATTAGACATCAAAAAGTTAAAAAAAATTGGTACAATTCCTTAAAAGAATCAATCTGACCTCATGTACTGCTCTTTTCTCCCTGCCTTAAAGGGGGAAAGTATCTATATTTCTTTTAAAACTAAACCTTCTTCTTTATTACATTCCCTCAAGGACCTTGCTCCCACAATTATCCTCCTTTTCTCCTAAGTCTTCAACCTCTCCCTCTCTTCTGGCTTCTTTCCTCTTGACCACAATCATGCTTAGGTTTCCCTTACTCTAAAGAAAAAAAAAAAAAGATCTTTCCTTGATTCTGGCAGTCAATCCAGTAATAGTCACATTTCTTCTCTTCACAGCTAGATGTCTTTTAAGAGTGGTCTTTGACATGACTCTACTTCCCCATCAACCACTCTCCTCAACCTCTTGGACTCTGGTTTCTGTCCATGACACTTCCCTGAAAGTACCGTTGGTGGCATCACTGATGGCGTCATTATTTCGTATTTACCATATCTTTTTTTTTCTCTGAGTCCTCATTGCCCTTGACCTCATTCTCTAGAGAACCTAAGACTCTTGACCACTTACCTTTAATGCTTTCTCCTCTGGTTTCAGAGGCATCACAATTTCCTACTTCTCTTCTACCTCTCTCATTACTCATTTTTCTTCTTTTTATCTCCTCATTCACTTCCCAATCTCTTAATATGAGTGTACATCAAGGTTCTATTCTTGGCCCTCTTGTCTTCTTTCTTTACACTCAGTTCTGGCAATGTCATTCATTGCCATCATTTCATCTATCACTTCTAGGTAGATAATTCCCAAATCTGTATCCCAAACTCTGACCTTGTTCTCAAACTGTAGACCAGGCTTCTTAAACTTCTTCCACTCAAAACTCCTTCAGCACTTCTTAAACTGTGGGTCATGGTCCCATGGTGTCGTGACCCACAGTTTAAGAAACATTGCTCTAAACAACACCAACTACCTACAGGCCATCTCTATTTGGAAGTCCCACCTACATCTCAAGTTTATGTCCAAAATTGAGCATATCTTTCCCCCTCAAGCTACTCTTCCTTATTGATTCATAATCTGTTTTAGGGTTATCATCATTTACCCAATTGACCGCTTAAGAAAACTTGGTATCTTATAAATCTTTCTTCTCTCTCACCTCTCATGGTTAGTCACCAAATTCTATTAATTATATCTCCATAGTACCTTTTACGTACAGAATCAGAGAATTTAGGAATTAGATGAAATCTCAGAGGCTATTTATTCCAATTTGTACCTTTACATACATTCCTTCCACAACACCCTCCAACAAGTGGTCATTCAGCCTTTTCCTGAACACCTAAAGAGGTTGTCTAGTCTATTTTTTCTAACTGTTGGAAGTTTTTTTCTGATGTTGAGCTGAAATCTGCCCATTTCTACCTATTGTCCTTAGCTCTGTCCTCTGTGGCCTAGTAGAATATATTTATGCCCTCTTTCACATGACAGCCCTTCAGATATTTGAAGACAATTATACTGTTTTTATTAATTCTTCTTTGATTTGGACCAAAGCTAACAGATCCTTCAATTCATTCTGTACAGCATTCTATTGTGCCCTTTAACTATTTTGCCATTCTCTTCAGGACACTCTGGCTCCACAATGTCCTTCCTAAAATGAATTCCAGATGTGGTGGGACCAGATCAATCTATCACCTCCTTATTCTTAGTGCTACAACCCTAGTACAGGCCTTCACTGCTTACCACCTGGACATAATACTTGTCTTCCAGGAGTTTTCAGTCTAGTAGCAAGATAAGATATGCATATGAATAACTTGGATTATTCACGTGAGAAAGGTCTATTTGTGATGACTAGTCAAATTAACAAGCACTTATTAAGCCCTTACTGTATACCAGATACCGTGACTAAAAAGAGTTTATTAAATGTTTACTAAGAACTGGGGAGTTCTTAGCTGACAAAGCATAGTGACACAATTTATATGATGATGAGTTTACGTAAATAGGTCAAACAGAAGGGTGAGAGGTTGGGGGGGGGGTTGGATTGTTTTTGTTTTTGTTTTTGTTTTTGTTTTTGT
>NW_020954547.1:2470956-2729247 GCF_900497805.2 Vombatus ursinus | reverse complement strand
TTTGTTTTTGTTTTTGTTTTTGTTTTTGTTTTTGTTTTAGATGGGGGAGATTAGAGTCAACTATTTAGAACAAGCAGTTCCTGAGACAGATCTTAAAGAGGATTTGATAAGAGTGAGATTTGGAGTAAGGTGTGAGAGGATATAGCCTGTTCAAATTTCAGGAAAAGGCAAAATGAGATTGGGGAACAGCTAACAGTTCATTCTGATTACAGTATAGAGTTCATGAAAGGAGTCAACAAGTCAACAAGCACTTATTATACCCCTACTAAATGCCAGGCTTTGTGCTAAGAGCTACATTCATGTGCAATAAGGCTGGAAAATAAGTTTGGGGCCAGATGGTGGAGGTATCTGAATGCCAGGGCAACGAGTTTGCATTTTATTCTGTGGGCCATGGTGAACTACACAGTAGGGGCCCAAAGCAAAAGTCCTGAATGGATGACTCCAGGATAGACATTTTCCATGGCTGTGTAATCAAGAGATTGGCTGCTAGGTGACAGATACAATGGATACAATGCAGGGTCTGAGTCAGGAAGACCCAAGTTCAAATCCAACCTCAGAGACTTACTATCTGTGTGACCCTGGGCAAGTCATTTAACGTCTGTTTGCCTCGGTTTCCTCAACTGTAAAATGGGGTTAATAATAGCCCCTAACTCCCAGGATTGACATGAGGATCAAATGAGATAACATTTGTAGAGTGCTTAACATAGTTCCTGGCATATAGTAAGCACGATATAAATGTTAGCTGTCATTACTCTCCTCCTCTTCATCATCATCATCTATTAACAACAAAGCTTGTGTTAAAAGAGTATGATCTTCCTTAGAGCTTCTTTTAATGGAATTCTTAGAAAAGGGCTAGCCAGCATAACACGTTTTTCTTTTGAATGCAATCCAAGAATTTACTTTAAAAAAAAATCTGATAAGGAAAGTAAACATTTTCCTCCCCAGGGCAGTCCTGAGCCTTAGCAAAGAGAGCCAATATGCAAACAAACCTTTCACATGTGAATAATCCAAGTTATTTTTAGCTTTGTAGAAACAGGTGAGAGAGACCAAAGGTGGAATCAAGGCACCCACTCATTCCTTGAGGGAAGTCACCTTAAAGTTTCCACAAATTCACTAAATATCAGTGACTCAAAACTCCTTGAGTTTAATAGTATATCATCAGTTGGTTCTATATTCATAATTGTAGCCAGCCATCACCAACTCCAGAGCAGTTGTTACAACCTTTCATGTCATCTTTTAAAATGGACAGCTTGTCCCATAGGCTAGAGTGCTCACATTCTCCAGGCAGGTTGAAGCCAGTGCGTGTATTGATCTCCAGCCATGAGCACGATGAGTAATTCTAACATTAATAACAACCAAGTTTGTTTCACCAGAGTTTGCTGCTCAAAAGCTAATGGTCTTTCAATTCTCCCAAATGACTACATATACCATTGTGCTCGAATACCAAATACAGCACAGTTGGTACAGTTACCTTTTGGGCTATTTCTCTTAATATTGCAAAGTTCTGAGCTGCTAGGAAAAATGTCAGAAACTAAGCGGGTGACCTGTGTCTCTTGTAAGCTAGTACTTTGAGGCATCATCTGTGCTGATATTGTTTGTCCTTTGGTTTTGAAGAGAACCAATGACATCATAGGATGATGTCTTGACTTGTACATGAATCGGATTTAATTGAGGCAGAGTTGCAAAAAGTAATCAGCCTCACTCTCTCTTCCATAGTCATTGAAGTCCAGTGGCAAAACAAAAGTCAAGATGACTGGCTATGGCCTGGAAAGCAATGGATGATCCTGGTGTCTTTGATGTCTGACCAACCTCTAATCACCCCACAGTACCTGCTTCAGCCATCTTCATGGCCCTTGGAACAAATTGCTTAAGGAGCATCACCAGTGCAACCCACCTATCATGGAGGGGTTAATGGCTCCTCCTAATATCTCTGAGGCTATAGTATCTGCAGCTGTTTTCTAGATAACTGGAGGTAAATGTATAGAGAGGATATGAAATTTCCTAGATAATGTCACCTAGACCCAATTAGATTTAGAATAATAGGTTACCAAACCAGCAAGCATGTTGTGATGTACCCTGTGTCCTGAGTGTTCTGTAGTGTTCCCTTCCTTCTACTTTTAGTGGGAATAAAAACAACAACATTTAATTTCTTCTGTATCAATACTTGATTTTGTGAGCACAGGACACTGATGATGGAGAGCACAGGTTGGTCTTTTGTTAGATATATAGGATTGGGGCTGGACGTGTCGTTTTATTGGTGTAAGAAACACATGAGAAAACTCCCTCTACTAATGTAGGTCTGCACCTTCTCTCAAATTTATAGTTGTAGAAGGTTTTTGTTGTTGTCCAGTTGTGTCCAACTCTTCATCACCTCATGGACCATAGCATTTCAGGCCCTTCAGAGCACTAAAAAGTCAAGTGACTTATCCAGAGTCCCACAGTCTGTTATGAACTACGGTCTTCCTCTCTTCAAGGCTAGCTTTTTATCCACTATGCTATACAGATAAATAGATATGCTGTATAGATAAATAGACATGTATTTACTCAACTAGCCTCACTCCACTTAAAATGATAAGATGTTCAATCACTCTCACTCTTAGGCCTTAGACATAAAAATAATAATGATGATGATAACTGGCATTTATAGAGTAATTTTTGGTTTTATGGATTTTCCCATTTGATCCTCACAACAATCCTAGGAATTAGGTGCTAGTATTATCTTTACTTTACCATTGAGGAAACTGAGTCACAGAAAAATTAAGTGACTTGTCCAGGGTCACACATTTAGTAAGTGTCAAGTGTCTGAGGCCGGATCCTCAGGTCCTCCTGACTCCAGAGCAGGTGCTCTATTCATTGTGCCATCTAGCTGCCCCACTAGTAAGTATCTGAGGCTGGATTTGAATTCAGATCTTCCTGACTCCAGGTCCAGAACTCTTTCCTCACTCTCCAGGGCTCTAACTAGCAGCCTAAGTATGATATTTTTAAAAGTCATCTGATGAAGTGAAATGACATCAGTCAGGAAGTGTGTTCTGATTAGCTGATACATTTCATCAGACCCTCTGAATCTTGTATAAAAGAATGAAGTGACTGAAATTGTTGGGGATGAGGGGAAGCAGTGGTTTGAGCAGTAGCAAGCAGAAGAAAGCATTCAGCACACCCCTGAGTGAGAGCCTCTAGGTGGGGTGAGACAGAGAGGCTTTGGCTTCATCCTTGTCCAGGTGTCTTCTGTCTCCATCCCTAGACCATGCCTTTGGCGAGAGAAGGACCTTGTCAGTTTTGAAGAATCTGGAGGAGTTTGTATTTCCCATCCTCCAGCTGGAATCCTAGTGATAGCCCCAAATCTGCTGATGGCAGTGTCTGCATTGGAATTCAAGGACAGACTGGGTGCAGATTCACCGGGCTTAAAGTAAACTTCTTGAGCACTACTAATATGAAGGGAAAGGCTATCTAAGCCTGAACCTGAAGTTCCTGGGATTTTGTATGAATTGGTAGAAGAGTGAGTCACACACTTTTGGGGGGATGTTTCACACCAATTAGTCTTACTGTTCCACCTGAGTAAATTCGCCTTTCTAAAAGTTAAGGCTGACTAGCTAAATTGATTCTCAACTGATAATTTCAGGATGGAGGCACACCTGTGGGAGCTCAAACCAATGACATTAGAGAATCACCCTCAAGGTGTCCCCCTAAAACTCTAAGGGGGAGATGTAGTCAAGTCCTGAGGACTTGAGTGAGAAATCAGAGTTGGAGTTGGGATAAGGATCCTTTGAGGAAAATGAGTGACAGGAAGGAAGGAGGGAAAGAAGAAAGAAAGAAAGAAAGAAAGAAAGAAAGAAAGAAAGAAAGAAAGAAAGAAAGAAAGAAAGAAAGAAAGGAAAAAAGAAAAAGAAAAGGAAGGAAGAAAGAAAAAGGAAGGAAGGAAGAAGAAAAAAGGAAGAAAAGGAAGGAAGAAAGAAGAAAAGAAGGAAGAAAGAAAGAAAAAAGAAAATAAATGCTTCTAATGACAAAGGATGAATTCCAGTGATACACTTCATTGTCACTTCATTTCTTATCAGAGTAGAAATAGTGCAGGTTACATAGGGATGAATTCATTGATTAATTTTAAAAGCTCATATAAAGCATTTACTGTGTGCCAGGCACTGTGCTGAACACTGAATAAATATGAACACATATTTAAAAAGAGGTAGTTTCTACCTTCAAGGAGATTACATTCCAATAAGGGAGGACAAGTAGAGAGTAGTGATTACAAGGGAGGGATGTTTTGTTCTGGGAAGGTGACAAGGGTGAGGGGAGGCAGGAACGTTAATTGCTGGATGGGAAGCTAAAGCATGGTCTGCTACGTAGGGCCAGACAACAGATATAATGGTCTAGGTGGCCTGGTTTACACATAGTCCACACATTTAGTTTACAATCAACTTGGTTGGACCCTATGGGTGGAAATTTCAAAAGGAAAGGTCATAAGCATTTATATAGCACCTACTGTATGCCAGGTTATAATGTAAAAACATTATCTTATTTGATCCTCACTATACCCTGAGAGGTAGGTGTTGTTATCATCATCATTGATATTATAATAATTATAATAATATTATCATCCTTATTATCCTCTGTTGAGGAAACAGGCAGGCGAAAATTGAGTGACTTGCTCAGGGTCACACAGCTAGGAAGTGCCTGAGTCTGTATTTGAACTAAGATCTTCCTGACTCCAAGCCCAACACTCTATACACTATCACCTAGCTGCCTTCAAAAATGAGTGAATTATCTTTTACAGGAACTAGGGCCCGGATTCTGAAAGAAAGACCACAGTATAGAGGTCCAGGTGTCAGGTCCAGTGGGGAGTGGGCTGTTTCAGGTAGGGAGGAGCAAGTCAGTGGGGCAGGCAGATGGTGCGATGGCCTGGGCAGATGGCTAGATTGAAGCTGAAGGGATATATTCCATGATGCAGGCTCTCCCTGCTCACCAGCAGGGCACATGTTCTTTCCAAAATAAAAGGATTGTGCTTTCCTTGGGCCTCTTTTGGCAGCTTGGTGGTGGAGTTGCTAGAATGATAGACCAGGTGTCAGGAAGACCTAGTTCAAATCCAGATTCAGACACTTCCTAGCTGTATTATCCCGGACAAGTCACTTAATTTCTGTCTGCCTCAGTTTCCTGAATAGTAAAATGGGGATAATAATAATACCTATTCCCAGGACTATTGTGATGATAAAATGAGGATCAAATGAAATAATATTTATAATACACTTAGCACAGTGCCATTTTAGGCATTAAATAAGTGTGTCCCCTTTCCCTTCCCCCTCTTGACCTAATTGAGGGCCACTCCTACCTCTCTCAGGATAGAGGATGATCCCCTGCCCAGTGACCCAGCCCAGGCAGCACATATCTCACTCCCAAGTAAATAGGCTTTGTGAATTCCAGGAATGCAGCCCTCCCTTATCCAGGCTTGGGCCCCCCTACAGTCTGAGAGAGGCCAATCCCAGAAGACTATAGCCTTCCCTCCTCTCCTCCCCACCCAATCTCTGCCACAATTGATCCAGTTTTTGAGAAGACTAACTACAATTCTCTGTGTAGGCCAACAATAGGAAAAGGAATTTTGTTCCCAGGAGATGTGTCTGTTTGGAAAACTCCTGATCATCTTGGTTATCTGTAACTTTTTAAAAAAAGAATTATTCTCAGCTAGCTTTCCCCCATAATCGTTAAATTTTGGGGATACCTCTCTTGCACAACTAATATGAACTATAATAATAAGCAAAACATACTTAGGAAGGTAAATCTAATAGTTTCATTTCTCCTCAAAATCCCACCATGAATTTTAAAGTCAAATATTTCACACTAGATGATAAAAGTTTTATATTATGTATTGTTTTGGGTTATTTGCATTATGTATGACTCTTCATTTATTAGCATATATAGTAGACTAGGAAAGAGAAAAAGAAAGAAGCTGATAAAGAGAGAGAGAAAAGGGGAAGAAGGGAGAGAGAAGGAAGAGAGAGGAAAGTTAATGGAGGACAGAGAGGAAAGAGAAAAGGAAAGTATAATAGAAAGAAAGAGAAAGGAGAAAGAGAAAATGGAGAGAAAGAGAGGGAAGAGAAAAGGAAAGCATAAAAGAGAAAGAAAGGAGAGAGAGAGAGAGAAAATGTAGAGAGAAAAAGAAGATCAAGAAGGGGTAGGGATGGGGAGCATTTTGGATTAAAGATTGGAGCCTTAAAATGTTGGTCTAATATTTAATCTGGCCATTTTCCCCCAACCAAGAACTCTGTAGGGAATAGGCTTCACATAAAGTCCTGCATCATTTTGATGATTTAACTTTAAAAAATGCAGGCTTGGTAAAAGCTGTCAATGTGAGCTGTACTTAAGGTATGTGTTTTCAGGTTGAGAAAATATTTTGCACACAGTTTTATACGTGACAATGCATGGAGAATTCAGCACAGTAATCGTATTGTTTTAGCTGTTGCTTTTATAATTACTCATGTGTTGTGACTGGAAAAAAACCTAATGGTGGGTTGGGTTTTCTTTTTTGTTGTTGTTGTTTTAATTTCAATTTGGGATGAATTTCCCCTTCTCCCTTCCCCCCCACAATGCCCGTTGGCTACACAAATATTTTTTATGAAATTCAATCTAAATGCCACCAAACCATTGCGGTGACCCAAGTTGGGACTTTGTTTTGGATAAACTTTAAACTAAACTAAATGTGATTACTCCTACCAATGAAATCCCCAAAAAGAGAGACAGGGATGTAAAACCACTCCATCAATCCAAAGTAAACAGAGATGGAGGAGAAAACTCCCAGTAGAGGAAAAGGGGAACATTTCTTTTTGTTAACTGACCAAACAGTTTGCAAACTAAATCAAAGTGGCAACTTACGTTACATTCCTGCTTTAATAGTCACTGGTGAAAGCAGATCCAGTGAGTGTTAGAACTTGGGAGGATCAAGTTTCTAAATGAACGGTGTCAGGTGTAACCAGAACCCTTGTAGTAAAAGAGAGAGAGGAAAAAGCTATCCCTTCCAGTTCCCCCACACTCCAGAGAAGTACCCATTAGTAGTATAAATTCAAAAGTATCATTTCTAGAAGAGGGGAGAAAAGTCCTGTATGTAGTCTAAGAAATCTCAGTCTAATTTAGAGACTGGGTATAAATGAGCAAAGGTTCTGTGTTTGTTGTGGGGATTTATCATTTGATAGAATAAAGGGATGCCCAGCAAAGAGTGCTGTTTTTGGCAGTCAGAGAACCCAGGATTAAATACTGCTGCTGCCACTTACTCCATGTGACTTTGGGCAAGTCACCTAGGTTTTCTGGACTTCAATTTCATCACCTGTAAAATGAGGGAGCTAGGACAAGTGACTTCTAAAGTCCTTTCCAGTTCTCAATATATGACACCTTAGCCAACAATTTGGAAAACTCGGTTTGTCCTGGGCGAGGGGGGGGAAGGGAAGGCACAGGCAGATAACCCTCAAAACAACATCCTTCTCCCAAAACAAAGAAAACCCCAGACCACTGCACTTGACCCCTAGAATATTTGTGACCAAGAAAATGGTGCTCTCTGTGCAGTATGTTATGTCTTTTCTGGGTCCTCATCACTTATCCTGATGGGAAAAAGAACACACCCCAATGCTTATCATTTGACCATGCAAAGATACGATGTATTTTTCAAAGGCTCATGATATCAGCCTCTGTCAGTGAACATGCCCCATTACAACCTTAGGAAAAATAAAAAAGATTCTCTGGTGAGTTCCTGAGCCAAGTGAAAACAGAGGCCAAATAGACCTGAAGGGCAGGCTAGGAAGAATAAACAGGCAGCTGAGAGCTAAGGAGGAAGAAGAAACAAATGATACGTAACCCAGCCGGTCAACCCAGGCATATGGAACTAATTGGAGCAGGCATTTTAAACACTAGCATCCGCAGCACTTGCACAATCCTTAGCATGATAGGTTCTCCAAAAATGTTCGTGATTAATACCCACTATTGCTTTGTAAGAAAAGGAAATGAGACTATTCCCATTTTAGCGATGGGCAAACTAAAGTCCAGAGGAAACTAAGTCTCAAGAGGTCACAGAGTGTGTCGAGGGTGAACCAGGAATAGGTAGGTCAGAGAGAGACAAGGAAACGTAGACATCAGTGATAATGAGATAGCACGAGGAAATTAAAGCCAAGTGTGGGAAAACCACAGTCAGCCAAGAAAAAGGAACAGGAAGGAATACAGAATGACTTACAATAAGAGGAAATGAGGCACCAACGAAAAAGAGGGAGTGTGGTCTGGGGGGTTTTTCAAAGAAATGACTGGGGGATGCAGGTTTTATTTCTGGTTTTCTCAGCGTCTTCTTGTTGGATAGCTTTGGGCACATAATTTAACCCCTTGCTGCCTCCAGTTTTTCCAAGCGGTGATGCAGGGCTATGTTCCAAGGAAGAGCTCTTGGGGATTATAAAAGTTTGTCAATGCTAAATATAGATGACACGTTTAATTATTTAATTAGTTAATTTAATATTTTACTTAATTCATTTAGCTAATTATTTTAGGAAAGCCTAGCAAGAAATGGGAGAAATATGTTATGTGAATGTAATGGAATATTATTGTGTAGTAATAAGAATGTGATGAATTCTAAGAAATCTGGGAAGACTTATATGAACTGATGTATATGCATATACAAAATGACTACAATAATGTATATGAAAAGAAAATAAAAGCAAGCTAAACTCTGAGTAACTATAGTGAACAATGTTGGGCCCAAAGAATAATGGGATCATAGATTTAGAGCTGAAACTCTAGAGATTATCCAATGCCCTCATTTCATAGATGAGGAAACTGAGGCTCAGGTTAATAATAGGCCACATTTATATAGTTATTTAAGGTTTGCAAAGCACTTTACATACTTTTATTATTTGATCCTTACTATTATTATTATTATGCCCAATTTTTATAGATGGGGAAACCAAAGCTCATAGAGATTGGTTGACTTTCCCAGAATCACATATCTGAGGATATCTTAAACCCAAGATTTCTTGACTCCATGTCTAATACTCTACTTGCTTCTCTGTACCTCCTTCCTCTCAGCAAAGTGGAGGACCATGTGGGCAGAATGTTGACTACATGCTCATTTGAGGTTAGTATCAGGGTTTTTTTTTTGTTTTGTTTTGGGTTTTTTTGTTTGTTTGTTTGTTTGTTTTTGTTGTTTTGCTAGGCAATGGGGTCAAGTGATTTGCCCAGGGTCACACAGCTAGTAAGTGTCAAGTATCTGAGGTCGAATTTGAACTCAGGTCCTCCTGATTCCAGGGCCGGTGCTCTATCCACTGAGCCACCTAGCTACCCCAGTATCAGTTGTTTTTGCTTAAATGTTTTTTCTTTGTTACAAACGAGGGTTCAGAGTGAGGAGATATGGTGAGAGAAGGGTCTATCTGAAAATAACTTCAGTACAAAAACAAAAGTCATAAGTAAAACGTTTTTTAAAAGAAAAGAATGAGAATAGAAGTGAAACAGCCCATGCAGAAACCTAGAGTGAACAGAAAGGAAACAAGGATAAAAGGGTGGAGGGACCTTAAGATGAAGGGTGAAACTCTCTCTCTCTCCCTCTCAACACACACACACACACACACACACACACACACACACATCCCAAACCCAAAACTCCAATCAAGTACAAAATATAGTGTTAAGGAATACTGCCCTCAGAATCTTAAAGAAAGTGATGCAATAATCTACAAACTGATGAAAGACTTGGACCCTTCTTCCTCCCCACAATATTTAACAGTGTCTAACAAAGTTAAGAATTAAGTTTAATTTCTCACGATGGTATTTTTCACCCAAGGAGGCTGACATGACGAGAAAAATCTTACTACAGGCATAGCATGAAGTTATTCTCAGACATATAACTATGAAAAATCAGTTGGCAGAAAGATAAGAGGAAGCCCAGTGTGAATCATCTGAGATGAGACATTCTCCAAGGCAGAGATAAGTGGAAGAGTAAACCCTAGAGACTCCTGAAAAAACAGAGTGGGCAGGGTGAAGTCGTTGCACAGAATTAGAGCAACTTTGAAAGGAAGAATCCCAGATTGTCATGAAAAGTCAAGACAGTTAGTAAAAATGAAGAATTAAAAAAAATTAAGCCTCTTTAATAAAAGGAGATGAAACTGCTCAGACAAATACATACAGAGGGGTAATAGCATAAGAGATAACTGGCAAAGCTGGCTTGGGAAACGCTGAAGGCCTCTGAGCTACAAAAATGTTGTCCTACAAAGGGGATGAAAACAGGGGAGGTTATAAACAAAGCTTAGAGGGTATAAAAGTTAATCTAAAGTATCAAGCCGCCATTGACGGAAAGACAGCCCTAGAAAGAGCCAAAACAATAAAAGATTCTTTAAATACCTCACCAGGAAGAGATGGGCGGGGGAAACGCTGACGGGCTTGAAAAATTAAACTACTTTTTTCTTTTCTGTGTTCTTTGAACTGGATCAAAAATGATTTTCTTTACATGTCAGAAGGGTGATAAATGAAGGCCTCTTAGGTATCCCCCTCCAACAAATTCAGATGATTCAAGAGAAGCCAAATTCTTTAGCTTTTGTAAAAAGGTTGAATATAAGGGATACTGCCACGATGCAGAATTTGGCTGGATCTTTGGAGGATGGAGGGGATGGTTGATTAGTATAAATGAAAATGAAAGACATCTAGCAAACTTTTAAGAAATGTTTCCAGTGAGGAAAGAGAACAGTACTGGCTATTATATCATGAGAGCAAGTGTTGTGCTAACATTTACAAAATACGAAAAAGAACTAGACTAGGGGGTTCTTAATCTTTTTTGTGTGTCATGGACCTCTTTGGCAGTCTGGTGAAGCCCAAGTACTGTATCTCAGAATAACATTTTGGAATGCATAGCACAAGATTTGCAGGATTACAAAGGCAATTAATCATATTGAAATACAAATATCAAAATAGTTTTTAAAAAGTTTATGGATCCCAGGTTGACTTCTGAAGGAGAGGAGGGTTCTTGTACACAGCATAGATCTTCCATGGATAATTTACAGGAAAAGATGGACAAAAATTGAACAGGAGAGGGTATATGGAATGAGTTGCAATCTGTACCATTGGATGGAGTACCTATATGCTGGTAATTTAGTGGAAACATCCCTGTATTTGGAGTCAGAGGACCTGAATTTGAACCAAGGCCCTGGTACTTGTGACCTATAAGACTGTGGGTGAGTAACTTTTTTTCTCTGGGCTTCAGTTTCCTCATCTGCAAAATTAGGGGGCTAGGCCTACATGGTCTCCAGGGTCCCTTCTGGTTTGAAATTCTATGATCTTTATGAAATCACACCTGTCAAAGTATTTAAATATGTACTCCTTCAGTGATAAATAGGCTTCTAAAAGCTTTAATACAGGTGATGATGATCACTGTATAACTAGAAAAAACTTACTCCAGGAAGCTGAATGAGCTGATTTTAATTTGCAGAGTTTTACTAGATTTAAAAGCTGGAGATATTCATTTACTATGTTGACTATACAGAAGCACCAAGTAATTTGAAACTACATTCCAAATCAAGAGTTTAACAAATTAACATTCAAATGCAATAACAATAATAATAATAGCCAGAACTTATATAGTGCTTTAAGGTTTGGGAAACACTTTATGAATATTATCCCATTTTTATCCTCACAACAATCTGGGGAAGTAGCTGCTATTATTATTCTAATTTTATAGATGAGGAAACTAAGACAAACAGAGGTTAAGTGATTTGCCCAGCATCACAACTTAAACAGTGTTTAAGGTGTAATTTGAACTCAAGTCTTCCTGACTTCAAGTACAGAGCTCTGTCCACTCACTGTGCCACCTAAGAACTGGGACTTCAGTGAGGGAGTTATTTCAGAAGTTCATAGATTTAGAGCTGAAAAGGACTTTTGATATCATCTAGTCCATTTCACTCATTTCCAAGATGAGGAAATTAAGGTCCACAGTGATTGTGACCTGTCCAAGGTCACAGAGGTAGAGGTGGTAGGGCCAGGATAGGAACCCAAATCCTCCAAAGCCAGTGTTCTTTCCATTGGACCACACTGCCTTTCCAGTGATACAAATGGTGAGCCATCTATGCCTACCTATTGCTATTATTCATGTCCTTTAGTAAGTTAACCTATGGACTTTACTCAATAAACTGGGGTTCTCCCTTGAATTCTCTTGACATCAAGAGGATAATAGGGGAGCATCCATATCTTTCTCCTGCTACATGACTGGTTCATGTGTTCATACTTTTTTTTGTGTGTACATACATTTCTTTGACAACCTCCTTTAAGCTGCCTCTATAATGTAATACCCTGTTCAAACCTCTATGATCCTGCTCATAGCAAGAATGTTAAGGTGGGTATAATCCACTTTCTCTAGTAGTATATCCATTTGGTAGTGATTGAACGAGTATCACAACTGATGGCCATCATCCTGCTAGTTTTTAAATGTCCTTATGATATGGTTTTGCATTCAGTATGTAGAGAATTTTGATATGGAAGGAATCTTAGAGATTATTTAATCCAACTCATTCATTTTACAGATAAAGAAAATGACATCCAGAAAGGGAAATGACTTGTATTGGTTTGTACAGGGGGTAAAAAGCTATTTGGAGCAAGTTCAATAAGTGTGATTCTTGTCCTCTGATATCCTAAAGCAGATGACATCAACGGGGACCCTCTGAGGGCACCGTATTGCAGAAAGATAAAGCAATTGTACAGAGATCCAAATATGCCAGAAGGATAAAGCTTTTTGCAGAAGGATAAAGCAATTACACAGAGATCCAAATATGCCAGAGAAGAAAGTAGTTATTTCCCTGTTCTCATCCTACAGAATACTAATAATAACAATATTTATTATTTACATAGCGTGTTAAGTTTTGCAAAGTACTTTATATGTGCTGTCTCATTTGAACCTCATAATAATACTTCGAGGTAGTGATATCATAATCTCCATTTTCAGATGATGAAACAGAGGCAGATAGAGGTTAAGTGACTGGCTTGACCTTGCATATAGCAGTAATAGTATGAAGAAGCCAGTAGGGGACAAGCTTCAGCCCATCTGCTTAGGAGTGTGCCGATTAGAAGAGAGGCATTGCTTTGCTGACTGGCTGAAGAAAATGCTGGAATGGGTACTGGGAAGCTCATTGGAACAGAGCTGAATCTTGATGCTGTTTGAACTTACTGCTGTCTGTTGAAAATGAAGAAGGTCTGTATCTCACATCCATTTAGGCAAGAGATTTCATACAGTGCCTAATACAGAGCTGGGACTCAATAAATACCTGCTGACTTGGGACTTGTTCTGCAACATTCTAATTCCAGATGAAGCAGTTAGGCCTAAAGACTGGTGTCAATTTTATTCTCCCCACCTGCACGCTATAATACCCTATAATAATTAGTTTTATGATTTTTCCACAACCTATTACTTTAATTACTTTAATTAAATTGTTCACTTAAGTTGTTTGTGTGCACTTTAAAAATAGTGTGTCAGTAAACAGAAGACTTAAACTACCTCCTTGTAGAAAGTTGGGCAATTTTTATTACCAGGCCATAGGGTGGCTTCTTTGATCTGTTGGTATCATGGACTAGTTTATTATTGGTGGGGGTGGGCCCTAAGGAGGAAGAGATTCACAGGATTTCAAGCTAGAAGGGATCTTAAATAAATAAACAATCTCAGTGGTGTCAAACCTAAATAGAAATGGATCCCTGACTGCTGCATATTGATTTAGAAAACCACAGATTCACAGTATCTATGTTGTAGTTCTATTTTGTTAAACATTTCTTATGTTTAATGTGATTGTACTTGTATAGCCTGTATCAGATTGTATGCCATCATGGGTAGAGGGGAAGGGAGGGAGGAGGAAAAATTTAGAACTCAAAATCTTATAAAAGTGAAAGCTGAAAACAAATAAATAAACAGATAGATGAATGAGTGAATAAATTAATTAATTAATAAAAAATCAGACATTTCTCAGTCACAGTTTAATCTGGCTCAGGTGGGTGCATTTGGGAGTTTTGCAGCTGGTAAGCCTGATGCCTCTGCTTTAGCTCACCTCCTATCCTAACTGTTTGTAGTTGAGGAAAATGAGGCCCAGAGAGTTAAGTGACTTCTACAAGATCACAAGGGTAGTAGGTGACAGAGGTAGGATTCCAATCCAAGTCTTCTGGCTACAAATCCAGCACTCTTTTCATTGCAGTACCCTACCACTAACTTAGTCATGGTCCTGCCTCATTTAGGTCTATATGCTGTGTTTTAAACTGGAATTATTAATTGTACTCCATGCAAAACCCAGCAATGTTTGATTCTTCTGCTGCTGTTGGCTTCTTCCAAAAATGATTAAATAGTTAATATGGTTCCTTGTGAGGCAGCTAGGAGCTGCCACAGCACACAGAGTGCCAGTGAGTTAGGAAGACATCTTCCTGAGTTCAAATCTGGCCTCTGACACTTACTAGCTATGTGACCCCCAGCAAGGGCAAGTCACTTAATCCTGTTTGCCTCAGTTTACTCATCTGTAAAATGAGCTGGGAAAGAAAATGACAAACCACTCCAGTATCTTGGCCAAGAAAATCCCAAATGGGGTCATGAAGAGTCAGACAAGACTGAGAGGACTGAACATATTATACTGTGAGCTCATGTTGCCCTCTTCTGGCCAATAGTTCTTCCCAAAGTTTCAAGCTTTGGAACGGAACAAAGCAACCTAGACCACACGGGGACTGAAATCAGCCACCTAGCCTTATGAGCACTATGCTTTAGTCAATAAGGTCATCTAGATACTATTTCTTTAGCTCTTTTGTTTGCCTTTATAACACAATTTCCTTTTTCTGAAGCTTCCAAAAACAATAATTTGGCTCCATCTGGTGGCAAGTGAAGGAACGGAGAGGATAACTCCCTCTGTCCCATAGCATCTTGAACAATCTTGAACATGGGATCTTAATATGCTACAGATTAGAATAATAACAACAACTCACATTTCTAAAAGTGTTTTCAGATTCCAAAAATACGTTCCCCACAACCATCCTGTGAGGTAGTGAATGCAAATATTATTATCTCCATTTTGCCGAAAAGTGAAGTGACTGAACCCAAACATTGTCACAAAGCCTGGTAGCCTGCCTCCAAATTTGGTGCTCTTCTCTTTATGCCACACACTGCTTTTGGTGTATAGCTCACATATATTGGATAATGAGGCTGAATTCTTTTGAATGATCATGGGTCTCACTTTGGAGGCTTTGCAGTGTTCTAGGTCTTGATGCAATCTGCCAACAGGATCATCTGGAACATCTCACCATCCTCTTCAACCTGGACTCTTGACTGGACATTCTCCAGGACAGTGGTGAGTACTTCTGGCAGGGATATGCCTCCCTGTTTTATACTCTGCTTGATAATACAATCTGCTTGTCAAACTAAGTTATCTCTTTTATTTCTTTTGAGCAATCTGGAATGACTTTTGACATATACATTTTTTTTTTGTTGGAGAACCTTTAAGACACCATTATTCTTCTTGTAATGTAAATATTTATCCCTTTAAGGTCCTTTTCAGCAGTCTTTTTGTTTTCTGAAAAGAGCAGAAAAATTATTTTTGTGTAAAGGAAAAAATTCAAATTAAAAATTCAAAGATATTAGATATTGCTGTTGTTACAGAAGAAAATTTTGATGCCTAAAAAGAGCAGGAGTAAAGAACTTTGTCTTTAATAAAAACTCACATATGTATGAAGAAATCTAGGTTCCAAATGAGATTTGAGTAGTTTTGTATAGAAAATGAACTATGGTTCAAATCACCTTGTGGATAATATAGAATAATTACTTGTACCAACTGTCTTCTTTTTTCTTTTTGGTGAGGCATTTGTGGTTAAGTGACTTGCCTAGAGTCACACAGCTAGTAAGTGTTATATGTCTGAGGTTGGATTTGAACTCAGGTCCTCCTGACTCCAGTGCCAGTGCTCTATCCACGGTGCCACCTAGCTGCCCCTAGAATAATTATTTGTATGTAAACAGTATAGTTTTTTTAAAGGGGCAGAGGAAGAACTTTTACTTGTTAAAAGCTGGAAATATATATATATGAAGAAACACAGTTTCAAAGACACAAAATTAGTTGGAGGACCATCCTGGGAACTTTGGCCCCTCAGCTTATTTGCATAGAACTGTTTTATGACTCGAGGATAAAGCTAAAATAAAACAAGGTATTATATAATAAAATTGAAACAGGTATGATTTTTTAAAGTCTGTCAGTTTCATAGGGGAAATTCATAGGGACATTATCTTTAAATGAAAGTGAGTTGCTGAGATCCAGGAGGCTCTGATCTAAGCCACTGAATGGGCCATAGGAAGTATAGAATATTGGCTTAGTCTCAAGATGGGAAGGGAAAAGCTGGGACTTTATGAGAAATCAAGACATTGTAAACAAAACCAAAAGAATGAAAAAATAAAAGACAATGTGAAATATCTCATTGGAAAAACAACTGACCTGGAAAATAGATCCAGGAGAGAGAACTTAAAAATTATTGGACTATCTGAAAGCCATGATCAAAAAAAGAGCCTAGATATCATCTTTCAAGAAATTATCCAGGAAAACTGCCCTGATATTTTAGAACCAGAGGGCAAAATAGAAATTGAGAGAATCCACTGATCACCTCCTGAAAGAGATCCCCAAAGGAAAACTCCTAGGAATGTTGTAGCCAAATTCCAGAATTCCCAGGACAAGGAGAAGATATTGCAAGCAGCAATTGACTCTCACTGAAGCAAAGCAAACATTAGATTCCACCCTAATTATTTCACTATCCCATCCCCATAGCAGCTGTTTCAAACTTTCTTATTTCTCCTCTCATCTCCCATGGCAACCTCTCTATCCTCTCAGCCAAAGATCACAGCTCCTATTTCACCCATACCCCCTCCAAAAAAAATTGAGGCCATTTTCGAAGGGCTCCCCTGTCTGCCCTTCTCAGGGGAAGGGAACAATTCAAGTCTTATGGAAACACAATTAAGATAACACAAGATTTAGCAGCTTCTACATTAAGGGTCTGGAAGGCATGGAGTATGATATTCCGGAGGGCTAAGGAGATAGGACTACAACCTAGAATCTGAGTATAATCCTTCAGGGTAAAAAATGGTCATTCAATGAAATAGGGGACTTTCAAGCATTCCTGTGGAAAGGACCAGAGCTGAATAGAAAATTTGACCTTCAAATACAAGACTCAAATGAAACATAGAAGAGGTAAACAGGAAAGAGAAAACATAAGAAACTTATTAAGGTTGAACTGTTTACATTCCTGCAGGGAAAGATGATATTTGTAACTCATGAGTCCTTTGTCAGTATTAGGGTAGTGGGAGGGAAAAAAATTATATATATGTATAGATAGATAGAGGGCACAGGGTGAGTTGAAGATGAAGGGGTGATATCTGGAAAATAAAATTAAGGGGTGAGAGAGGATTATACTGGGAGAAGGAGAAAGGGAGAAGTAGAATGAGGTAAAATATCTCACATGAAACAGACAAGAAAAGGCTTTTACAGTGGAGGGGAAATGGGGGAAGGTGAGAGGGAATGAGTGAATCTTATTCTCATAGAATCTGGCTTAAGGAGGGAATAACATACTATGGGGTATGGAAATCTATCTTACACTACAGGAAAATAAGGGGGGAAGGGGACAAGAGAGCAGGGGGTTAATAGAGGGGAGGGCAGATTGGGTGAGGGAATAATCAAAAGCAAACACTTCTGAGGAGGGACAGGGTCAAAAGAAAGCATAGAATAAATGGATAGGATGAAGGGAAATATGCTTAGTTTTTCACAACAGGACTAGTATGGAGGTGTTTTGCATGACTACACATCTATAACCTGTATAGAGATGCTTGCCCTTTTCAATGAGGGTGGGAGGGGAGGGAGGAAGGGAGAAAATTTGTAACCCAAAGTTTCAAAAACACATGTTAAAAATTAAAAAAAATTAAAAAACAAACAAAAAAAGAAATGGAAAAGCAGTTACAGGGATAAATAATTAATGACATTCCTCTTGGTGCTCATGTTCAGCTGTTTCTTTGTGAAGCAAGTGTTCATGATATATGTAGATAAAAGGTTTTTTTGTAGTCTATAAGCTTTTGGCTACTGCCATTCTTGTTTTTTACTTCTAAACCATATATTCCAACATGTCTTTCACCATTGTCCCCTATGCCTATTTTTTAAAGGAAATTAACCAAGTAGAAAGTTAGATGTTGATTTCATTTAGAGCCTTATGGAGTCCTTCCCTAGAATTTCACTACCTCCTTGTCCTCCCTAGAATTTTACTACCTCCTTGTCCTCCACAACAGATGTTGGCATGTATGCTGCAATTACTTTCAGGTTGATCTTTATTTTATTTTATTTTTTACAAATGCTGATCTAAGGTACTATCTGTTTTGTATATGAACATTTTGTTTTTTGCAAAGAATTAGAAGTGAGTAAGAGGAGAAGAAATAGAGGTACCTATTGTAGATGGAGTTCTCAAAAAGTTTATCCAAGAAGTGGAGGAGATCTATTGGATGATAGCTAGGAGGGGTGACTGGATCAAAAAAAGGTTTTTTAACTATGGAGGAAGATGGCATGTTTGTATGTAGCAGGGAAGTTAGATAGGGAGACTACATAGGAAGAAATGGAAGATTAGAGAAAGAGTGGGGAAAATCCTACTGGAAAGAAAAGAGGATATGAGATCAAGGGTGCCTTGATAATGAGAAGGGCCCTCTCTTCCCGTGAGATAGAAATGAAGGAGGAGATAGTGGGGAAGTAGGGATAGTATCTGAATGATGTGAAGTGAGAAGGGCAGACAGGGGAGCCCTTCGAAAATGGCCTCAATTTTTTTTGGAGGGGGTATGGGTGAAATAGGAGCTGTGATCTTTGGCTGAGAGGATAGAGAGGTTGCCATGGGAGGTGAGAGGAGAAATAAGAAAGTTTGAAACAGCTGCTATGGGGATGGGATAGTGAAATAATTAGGGTAGAATCTAATGTTTGCTTTGCTTCAGTGAGAGTCAAGATTAGGTGACATAAATTTAGAATGAACTCAATTATTATGTCACAATTTTTTTTCCAGCTCCATTCTGAAGCACATGAATGGAAGTGAAGGGGTGGATACTAAAGTAATCTAGGGGTAAGGTTTAACAAGCTATGATTGGCAGTAAGACAAGAGGGGAAAGGGTTTGAACTTGAATTAGTTCACCAACAGTTCAAGATAGGAAAAGGACCAAAGTGTAGACCATGACAGGGTGATGACCTGGGAAAGATCTGATAAAGGAACTTCAGAGTTCATTGACACAGAAATAGAATAGTTATGGGTGATGGCAAGAGTGTAATCATGTGTGTAGCTAAGGTAGAATGGAGGATTAGGTCATGAGAATTGAGTGGAACTAACAAATATTTCATGTTTAAGAGTTAATGTAGGAGCAGCTAGGTGGCACAGTGGATAGAGCACCAGCCCTGAAGTGAGGAGGACCTGAGTTCAAATCCGGCCTCAGACTAAACACTTGTCACGTACTTAACTGTGTGACCTTGGGCAAGTCACTTAACTCCAACTGCCTCACAAAAAAAAAAGAGTTAATGTAGTAAGGAAGAGGAGGGACAAGCATTGTTAAGTGCCTACTATGTGCCAGGCACTGTGCTAAGCATTTTACTTTTTATGAATAAAAGATTTTATTAAAATCATTTATAAGAAAAATGAACATAATATTTTGGTAGTACAAGGACACAGATGAAAGCACAGGGGGTATATATATATATACACACACACATATATACATATATGACAATAGAATAAAAGCCATTATATACATATTAATGTACATATAAATAGAAGAATGAGCAGTGTTAAGTTATGGGAAATGGTTACATGGCTTTAATTTTTCTTGATAATATGGAACTTATTCATATAATATGATTCTTATTCAAGGATTTAAAATGGAGCCTTCTTTGGAATTTGCAGTCAAAATAGATCTTGGCTTCCTTTATTTGGCACCTCTAATAAGGCACACAGAAACAGGTATTTGTAAAAATCTAGCATCTTCCCAAAGGACTAAATGCCAAGGGAAGAGAAGATGGGTTAGAGAACTAGAAACAGAAAGCATGAAATGTGTGTGTGCGTGCGTGCATGTGTGTGTGTGTGTGTGTGTGTGTGTGTGTGTGTGACAGAGAGAGAGAGAGAGAGAGAGAGAGAGAGCAAGTGAGAGAGAGACAGAGAGAGAGATGCTTAAATCCTTGTTTGTTCTCGGCTGTCATGGGTTTCCATCTGATCTTCTTTGATTTGTCATTATTCTTCTTCAAAGACATCTAGCTATAGATGAGTGAAAGTGTAAGGTTGGTGACTGTGCACAGCCCTCCCTCACTTAAATCAATTCACTTGCAAGTCATAGCATCACCTTCCTGATGTCATGTCCTCTTCAAGAATGAAGGACAAACAACATTTTTCTTTGGGGGCTCTGGGTCATAGAGGTATTTGTATGTTTCAGAACAGATGTATTCAAAGACATGAGACACTCCAAACTGGAACTGGTCTGCAATTGGGGTAACGCAGGATTATTCTCTGCTTTGAAGACGGCCTTCTGACCAGTTAAATCCAAGTTTTCAAGCTTGGGGCTGGGAAGGAGTCAGGCAGTGCCCCTAGATGTGTCGTTCCTTCAGTGGGGTAAGTTCCCCAATTTCTTTTGGCACTGATATTATTATATGGCCAGTGATCATTCTCCCTAAGACCATTTGTCACTTTCTGAGATTCCCAATATCTGGTAGCAGGATTTCAAAATTGTTATCACTTAGATAAAGTACACGCAGGGTGGTAAGATAAAAGAAACGTCTAGGAAGAGAATTTTCATTTAAGTTGTTTGTTATATGTCAAGTCAAGGACCTTCAGGGATGGTAAAGAGCCAGATCCTTGAGGCAAAGTACTTAGGCTGTTTGTACGAAGGTTCAGGTGTTTGAGTTTCTGGAGGCTACTGATGTGTGGGGGCAGCTCTCCAGTTTGGTTACTGAAAAAGTTCAGCACATCCAGAGTCCTCAGTGCTGCCAGATTTGGAGACACAGTCACGAGCTCGTTGTGGCTGAGAGTCAGTTGTGTAATGTGGGATAAAGTAAACAAGCTGTGGACATCCAGCATGTTGGAGATGCCTTGCTCACACATGTCTGCCTTGGGCTGGTTCTTCTCCCAGCTCTCCTCCACCAGCTTCTTCAAAGACCTGGACGTGGTTGTGGAAGGCAGCAGCACTGGGGGACCTGTACCCATAAGTCGGAAGCAAAGGTATTTGGGCTGCCCAGAAGAGGAAACATGCCATCTGTGCTAAGGACTTTAAATGTATCTCATTTGATCATCAAAACAACCTTGGGAGGGAGGTCCTATTATTATCTCAATTTTACGGCTGAGGAAACTGAGGCAGCCAGAGGTTAAATGACTTGCCCAAAGTCACGCAGCTGGGAAGTATCTGAGGCTGGATTTGAGCTCGTGTCTTTTTTGACTCCAGGCCCAGAGCTCTATCCACTACACCACCATCTGGCATTAAAGGAATAAACAGATAGATAGATAGATAGATAGATAGATAGATAGATAGATAGATAGATAGACAGACAGACAGATAAATAGATAAATAGATAGATATAGTCAACCTAACCAAACTAGCCTCTAACCTGTGGATGGCCAGAGCCAAACAAAGTAGGCCAGAGACAGCAGAGTCAGGAATCAAACAAAAGTTTAATTTCAAAGTGAGGGAAATGACTTGAAGGCAAGGACACCTGTGCTGGGGCCTCCCCCCCCCCCAGTTGGGGGAGGGAACCTGAAGCAGTATGGGGAGATCTCAATCCTTATATCAATAGCTACCCAGTGAGCTACCCACTGACAATGAGGGGTAACAGCAAAAATGAGATAAGTTGGCTTCATAGCAGGGCTTCATGACCAGAACATGGGTATTTGTCTGGTGCCTGTCTGAATTCAGAGAACACCTGGTACTGGTCAAAGCAATACAATAATTATATGATTTTGCCAGAGGATGAGCACAAAGGATTGTTGTTATGCCAAGCTCAAGGCACAGCTTGCTTGATGGGTCTTAGCTCTGGAAAACAGGGTGGCTCCTAATATCCTGACACTCTCTCTCTGTCTCTGTCTCTGTCTCTCTCTCTATATATATGTGTATATATATATATATATATATATATATGAATAAAATTTCTATATAACTTTTCAGGAACAAAGTTGCCTATAACATAGCCTACACGTTAATTCATTTTGCTTGACTATTTGATTATACTTATACTTATTTGTTAAATGGAAGGGCTTTTCCTTGGTGAGAGGAAGGGGAAGTACACAAGGGTCATATTGTTGAAAATTAAAAGACCTAGGTTATGAAAGACCTAGGTTACATTCCCATATTTGACTGGGAAGTCATTAGAGTTATCAAAGTAATGACTGCTGCCATCTTCTGAACTTAGCAGGGCAACTTGAAGATGAACAAGGTGCTATTTGTAAACAGAATCATTTAAATCTTTGGAGTACTAAACCCCAAATGTGATTCTTATAGGGAAACTGGAAGTCAAGTTGAGGGAGACAGAAGAAAAGAAATACAGGACTAGATGCAGGTCTCTTGGCTGCCAGTGCAGTCTCATGACTTTGTGACCTATGCCAAAGAATTCCCTTCAGTGCAATGTTGGACCTTGGGGGCAGGAACCATTTTGGTTTTTGATTTGGTATCCAAACCTACCAGGGGAGAATTTGGAGGAGGGGAGGATGAGCTATGTGATCTTGGGCAATTCACTTAATCCTTTTTGCCTCAGTTCCTCATCTGTAAAATGACCTGGAGAAGGAAATGGCAAACCACTCCAGTATTTTTGCTAAGAAAATTCCAAATGGGGTCACGAAGGTTCAAACTCGACTGAAAGGAATGAACAACAAATTACAGTAATGCTAAAAATAAGAAAAGAACATCAGCAAAACATTAAAAAAATACAAAAAAGAATAGAAAGACTCAAAAGAGAGGAGGGACACAGCCAAGCAGGAATGTGTTAAATTTAATACGCATTTTTAAAAAACCAAACTATACACAATAGAGAAGAATCTTGGTTTCATATACAGTCTTCTTTTCCTGTTCTTTCTATTTTAAAACACCCATGTTTGTCAAGATTATACTAGACAACTGAAAATTGAAAAAAAGTGGTCTATGCCTGAGATATCCATTTCCTCACTAACTCACTACCTCCTGAGCTACTTGATATCTGGCTTCTACCCCCACCGTAGAGAACCACTGAAACTTCCCCTTGAAAGGTCACCACAGTAGGTGCTGGGCCCTATGGCACGATCCTCCTCTGCAATCAGAACCAGAACATGTGCTATCCAACAAGCTCTTTATCCCACTTACCATGTACCATCCAGCACCAGACCAAACTGCCATGCTCTCTATACATATCCAGGGCTCAGAGAAATTAACTGCTTCTTACCCATTGGCTTTCTCCCTTTGTGGGTGGTGTCTACATATTTGTCTATGTAAGGGTATGGGTTGCTATTTCCACCTATCAGACCATGGCTCAGTCCCCATTCAACTTGCTTCTCCCTCCATTCTTTACCTCGTGTTTTCCTCTAGCGAATTTTCAGCTATGCCCATTTATAGCCTTTAATCAGCTTATAAATTTGAATCAAAGCCAGTTAACATCAATTAATCCAGTCTATTGGGTGAAAGATCTTTCTTTAGGTCTTGCATCAACCCCCATGCTAGGCAAGTCAGAAGCCTTTCTTCCCCTTTGCCCTATTTCCCTCCTTGCCCGTGGAGAACCAGCAAAGACATTTTCTTAGGGCTTTTCACTCATGACAAAATCTCCATGATAGAACAGTATGCAGTCCATTAACATGATATATGAACTTGGAGCACTCTTCTGGTAAGACAATGGCCTGGGAGGCACAGGCAGAAGGACTGTATCTGGCCAGCCTTCCTGCTCCTCTCCCATCTCCCCAAGCCTTATCAGGTACATACATTAAATTCACATCTCTGACCTTTGTACCCAAACTATCCTGTTAAAGCAGCTCTCCCATACCTGTTACCATTTGCTACTCCCTACATTCCAATTGACCCTGTTCAATCCCCGTGCCTTCATCTTCTTTTAGTAAATGAAGTGTGATACACTGGGAAAGTGCTGGATTTGAAATCAGACCTGGGCCCAAAGGAATCTCGGACTCATTGCCCATGTGACCCTTGGGCAAATCACTACACTTCCCTGGGTTTCAATTTCTTCATATGTAAAATGGGTAGGGAGGAGTGGATAATCCCTGGTGTCCCTTCTGATTCGAAGTCTATGATCCAGTGGTTATTTGCATAGTGGTCCTCATCTCTGCTTAGACCCAGGGTTCTAAGGGAGAGGCATGAGTACTACACACCAATGACTGAAAGGTCACCAAATTCAGTGACCTGAAAATACTCATCCTCCTTGACCTTTCTGCAGGTTTCAACGAGGATGAACAATCCCTTCCTTCTACTGGATACTCCCTGTTTCCTTGGCTTCTGAGATGCTATGCCATTTTGGTTTTCTTCCCACTTTTTTACCCAATGCTTCTCTCTCCTTTTTTAAACCTCTGAGTTCCACAAATGTCTGTCCTTGGTCACCTGATGTAAGTAAGCTTCTTGGGGTCAGCAATGACATCATTTATCCATGTATCTTTCCTATTATTTTTGTATAGTGTAATTTACTAACAGAATCTAAACTCAAGGGTAGGAACTTAAATTCCACCCCCTTATCTCCCTATCTGGTGCCTAGCACATTGAAGGTTGTTGATGACTATTTAATGAATTGAATTTATTTTGTTGCTGAATTATAGAGATTACATTTTTGAAACAGCTCATAGGCAGAATTATATGAGAAGATTTTGAAAACTAATATATGTTCCTAAAAATTACTTAGAAATTTAATTTTTTAGAAGTCAAGTTACATATTTAAATATCTAGGAAACCTATTTAAAGGGACAGGCAGTAATTCTTTGGGATGCAAGGTTCATAGGCACTTTTTTAGGATTATAATATTTGGAAGTATAAGAAATCTAGTCCAGTCTTCTCTTTTCACTGATAAGTGAACTGAGGCCAGGAGAAGTGAATTGACTTGTCTAAGGTCACACAAGTACTACATAACAGACCTGCTAAGTAGCTTAGCAGCTTCACATTTTGAGACTCTCATCAAGTCCAGTCAACCATTGTGATCTTCTAGGCTTCTGTCTTGACCTTATCTTTGCTCATGATCACCACCCCTCCCCCCATCCCACTGTTACCTCCAAGCTATTAAAATCCCTGCCTTCTTTTTTTAAGGTTCACCTCAGGTGTGACTTGTCCTATTGAGCTTGTCTCAACCTCCCCTCATGTGTTTGTTGTTGTTTTATCGGCAACTTTTGCCTTTATATCACAGTCATTTGTGAACATATCTCTCCTATACTAGTCAAGCCTTCACCTATATTTTTAAAAATTTAAATAGTATTTTATTTTTCCCCCAATTACATATCAAGAAAATTTTTAACATTCATTTTTACAAGATTTTGAGTTCCAAATTTTTCTCCCTCCCCTCCTCTCTTCTGAAAATGGTAGGCAGTTTGATATAATTTATACATGTGCTATCACGTAAAACATATTTCCATACTCATCACAGTTGTGGAAGAAAAAACAGATAAAAAGGAAATAAAACCATGAGAAAGAATAAAGTGAAAAAATATGATTCAATCTGCATTCTGAGTCCATCAGTTCTTTATCTGGATATGGACAGCATTTTCCCTCATAAGTCCTTTGTACTTGGCTCGGATCATTATATTGCTGAGAAAAGCTGAATCACTCATAGGTGATCATTACACAATGTTGCTGATACTGTGTACAATGTTTTCCTGGTTCTGTTCATTTGCATCAGCTTGTTTCCAGGTTCCAGCATGTGTTTTTATTTAACTTTTCATTTATTTTTGTTTTGTTTTCCTAATCAGAGTTTAAGTTATTTGAGGGTAGGGATAGCGTCCTGCACATAGCTGGTCGTCAATAAATATTTGTCAACTGATTGATTATTATACATAAGTCATAGTGGACCTTTTATTGTAGTAGTCTTTCCCCACATTTTTATTTTGAAAGCCACAGTACTCTCACACTGGCACTCTGAAAGCAAACTCTCCCAAAACTGTCTTTCTTGAAAAACTTGAAAAACACCAAATAAAAAATGTCTCGAAGCAGCGAGGCAGAGACAACATTCCGAGCATCTAGCTACTGATAATCATCATTTCATGCCTGGACTATTGTAATAGTCTGTCGGTTGCTCTCTGCTGAAAGTCTCTTCCCACGCCAGTCCACCCTTCTCTCGTTAGTCAACTGATCTTCCTAAAGCTCGGGTCTGACCATATTCAGTTAACTCTAGTGGCTCCCTATCTCCTCTTGAATCATATGTCAAATCCCCGGTTTGCTATCCAAAGCCGTTCCTAACCTGTCCCCTGGTCCTCTTCTAGTCTTCTTATACCTTACCCTTCTCCATGTACTCTAAAATCCTGTTAGACCAGCCTATTTGCTATTTCTTGCACAAGACACTCTATCTCTCTAGTCTGAGCATTTTCTTGGGCTGTTTCCTGTGCCTAGAATTCTTTTCCTCCTTATCTCCGCCTCCTGGTTTCTCTGGCTTCTTTCAAGTCCCAGCTAAAATCCCACCATAATTATTTCCAGTTTATCCTGTATATAGTTTGTTTGTATATAGCTGTTTGCATATTGTCTCCCCTGTTAGATTATGAGCTCCTTGGGAACAGACTTTTTTTTGTATCCTCAAAGATTAGCACATTACCTGGTACATATTAGGTACTTAATAAATGCCTATTGACTTAGGAAGCATTTATTTTGTTCGAAGCACTGTGCAGGGGTTCTGGGGACACAAAGACACAAGGAACTTACATTCTAACCGGGGAGATAACTTACATAAATATAAATATATACAATATATTTACAAAATAAAATACAAGGAAATTTGGGTGGAGGGCTGGCACTAGTGGCTAAAGGCAGACAGCAAGTCCTTATTTAGGAGGCTGGTACCCACAAACACCCGAACACCTGACAGCAGCTACCAGCCATGTGCCAACATTCCCATGTGTATCAGCTGGCAGCACACCAACACACCTGACTTCACCAGCCATTGCCTTTTAGGTCACAGGATTCCATCTCCCTTGCTCATGGCAGAATTTTTATTGCTAGTGTTCTATCAAACCAATAAGCTCCCCAGAGGCCCCAGTCTCCCCTAAGGCTTCAGCTTTCATGTTAGTCCATTGAATGAGAAAGACTACCTTGAGCCAGTCATTTATCCACATACCTAAAATTTCCACAAAATGCAGAAGTTACTTTTCCGTTCATGCAGGGCATGTAGCAGCTAGAAACACCTTCTGCTGAGGGCTAGAAATCTCTGTAGACTTGGCAGAGGGAGTTGGCTACTTCCTGCTTTTAGGTGAAGGAATATTGGAGATGGCTATGACTCTGTGAACTTTAAAAGATCAGAAGAATGAGCTACCAAAAGTCTGGCAGCTGGTATCCTTGCTGGGATTTGCCAGAAGCCAGATATTAAGGAGTGAAGCACCAAGGGTCTGATCAGCACTAGTAAAGCTATAGATTCATCCATCTATATACTATGATGCTGCTTTTGGAAGTGAATTTCGTGGGACCAATGCTACATAGAAACTGCTTTCAATTGACCCCTCTTCTCCCAGAGACTAAGTTGTTATAGAGAAGATTGTGCCCCCAAATGTTGGGGGGAATGTTGGTACTACAGTTCCTGCTATATCTTCTCAGAATATTTCCCTTTGTAAAAGCTTTTACAAAGTGTTACATTATCAAAAAGACCTTGATCTTACTCCCATATTAGACTGGGAAGCTATTAGATCTCTTTTTTTAAAAGTTTTTGATTTACTTTATTTTTCATTTAACAAAAATCTATTTTCTCTCCATCTCCCCTCCCTAATTAAAAAAGAAAATTCCCATATTGGTCAAGTCCAGAAATATGTCAATCAATCAACAAATCAACAAACCAAGTCAATAAGCATTTATTAAATGCCTACTACATGCCTGGCACTGTGCTAAACACTGGGAATACAAAGAAAAGAAAAAATACTTCTGTCAAGGAATTCACAGTCTAATGGGGAAGACAACACGAAAAGAACTATATGTACTGTGTGTGTGTGTGTGAGTGAGTGTATACATATACATACATACATACATATATATGTGTGTGTATATATATTATATATATATATTATATATATATATAATATATATATATATATATATGAAATGGGAGATGATCTCAGAGGAAAAGTACATGCATTAAGAGAAACTTGGAAAGCCTTTTTGCAGAATACAGGATTTGAACTGAGAAGAAAGAAGCCAGAGAAGCCAGGAGATGGAATTGAGAAGGGAGAGAATTCTAGGCATGGGGGACAGACAGTGAAGACACACAAGTCAGGAAATGAAGTATCTCATGAGAGGAATAGCAAAGAGACCATTGTTACCAAAGCAAAGTTGTTAACAAAGTTGTAAGAAGACTGGAAAGGAAGGAAGGGACCAGGTTAAAAGGATTTTAAAAGCCAAACAGAGGATTTAAGTACTTAGATGTGCCAGGCACTGATGCTATCTTATTCTACATCTGAGTCCATCACTTCTTTGTCAGGAGGTAGGTAGCAAAACTATTTTAGAGTTCTGAGGGTAAAAACTTCTGCCACTTTCTGAACTTGCAAGGGTAACACAAAGATGAACAATCTTCATTCTCTTTTAAAAGAAAATGATTTTAAGTCCTGGGATCACTAACTTCAAAACATGATAAGTATAGGCGTTCATAGAATGATATTAGCTCTTTGAAGGTGGGGGCTTTTGGCCTTTTGTCTTTGTTACCTGATTTATATCTCCTAAAAAGCCCTGAATAAATACTTGTGGAACTGAACTTAATTACTTCCAGGGCAAACAAGAACTCTCAAAAAAACAAACAAACAAACAACCACATCTCATTTTATTATCTTTAATGAAGTGTTTGTTGATGCATCTATTCAGGGGGAAAGGGAGAAAGTCATAGAAAATTCCATTAACAAGAGTACACTTCAGGTGAGGCTTTCTCCTTTGTTTCAACACCTAGATGAGAAAAGAGTGGGTGGAGTGACTTGAGCTGACAGTACTTACAGCCTCAGAGATGGCTTTTAACCTGTGAGCACAACTGAAATCCTATTTCTGGGATTGCTCGACTTTTATTGCTTCATTTATTATCTAGGTTCTCACATTACAAATGTTACTATTTGGAACATCTTTAGTATGTACTCCCTTCTTTTCGCTGGCAATGCAACCACTTGCATATGATCTCATCACTTGACAGCTAGGCTATTAAGATAGCCTCCTAATTGGTTTCCCTTGCCTCAAGTCTCTCCCCATTCCAGTCCATCCTACCAACTCTAGCATGCTTCTAGTTATACATAAAGCATATCTGGGTTGAGTAACCTAAGTGATTGTTGAGTAAGAAGAGCTGATGATGTGGGTTGCCACTCCTGGTATAAGAAGAGGTAGCTTCTTGCTGACGTCTCTTGGAGGCAGCTTCTGAGAAGACAACATACATATTTGTGTCTACTGGTAGCCATTTCTAGGGTGGGGGGCGAGAGGAAGGGAAGGAAAAAAAAGGGAAAAAAGAAAGCTACATGATTATTATATATTTAAAAGGAATAACAAGTTGTACACAGTACATTTGCAGTTTCATGTACACTCATCTTTTTTTCTATTCTACTGTTATGAAAATGCTTGTTTTATGCTTGTTTTATTTCTTAAGTTCAGAATAAAATAAATAAAATTAAAAACAAAGAGACAGAGAGAGAGAAAAGAGAGAGAGAGAAGAGAGAGACAGAGAGAACACAATAATATATGACTGCAGTGGAGGAAGGAAGGTCTTTCTTTACTCCAGGACAGAGGGCTCTGTTCCCAATGGTAAATGTAAACTCAACTAGCTGGGATTGTACCAGGGGCCCTGGCTTCCTTGTCTCCCCTTTCGCATTTCTGTTCCTCTAGCAACAATGTTGTAAATATCAAAAGGTCCTGCAAGGACTAAAAGTGCATGAGGCAAGGGCAGTGTCAACCTAAATAATTTCCCTTGCAACCACAGCAGTAGGATTGAGCTTGTGACAAGGAAAACAACAACAATGGAGAAGGAGGCCCAGGAAAGAAGATCTTTCTTGGAGTGCTCAGTGGAGAGGAAATATGAACTGACTAGCAGACTTGCAAAAATTCTTCATAGCCCAGTAAGGCTTAAATATTAACTTTCTAATTCAATAGTATCAGTAGTGATAAGTTAATGGATTCTGTATTAATAATTCTCTTTCCTTATCACTTAGTATTCCATTTTCTGTGAGGGAATAAACTCCATGTTGAATGCATTTCTACCCCAAACTATGTGTGTGTGTGTGTGTGTGTGTGTGTGTGTGTGTCTGTGTGTGTGTGTGTGTCTACACTCCTTTGACCAGTTCATATGAAAATGAATTTTCAGTGATGACTGCTCCTTCAACTATTTCCTCATTTGTACAGCCTTCTACTTGCACCCAAACAATTTGAGATAAAACGTTTCTCCCATTCCTCCCCTTTCCCTTTCTTTTATTCTTTTATGATCACTTAAATGTAACAAAATCACTCCTAGGCCCTCTGTCTCATTTTACTCCCTTTATAATCCTTGATGACATTAAGGTTCTTAGGGGACACTTGTATCATGCCCTTCAATAGAATGCAAACATTTCATTCTTATAAAGTCTTTTCTGATTGTTCACCCGTATTTACATGTTATGTCTTTTATTTCATTAAAGATTTATTTTTTTCCTTGCCTAGGATTACACCTAGTTTTGCTGGGTAACTTATTCTTGATTATAATCCTATATTTTTGCCTTCCAGAATATCACATTCCATGTTCTCCACTCCTTTGTAACAGTTGATACTAGATCTTGTTTGATTCTAAGTGTGGTTCCTTAGCACTTGAATTCTTTTTGGATAGGTATTTTTCTTTAAGTTGCTAGCACTGGATTTTGGCTATTAGATTACTGAGAGTTTTCATTTAGGGGCTTCTTTCAGGAGTTTGACCCATGGATTCTTCATATTTTCACTTTACCCTCTTGTTTTATTATGTCTGGACAATTTTCCTTCATGATTTTTTGAAATATAGTATTTGCACTTCTTTTTGGGTTGTGATTTTTAGGTAGTTCAATGATTCTTACATTATCTCTCTTTAATCTGTTTTCCAGGTCAGCTGTTTTTTATATGATTCTTCTATTTTTGCAATATTTAGACTTTGTCAAAAGATTTTATTTTGTCAATCTTTTGACTTTTTACTATTTCTTGATGGCTCATGTAATCATTATCTTATGCTTGGGCCATTTTTACTTTTAAAGAAATCTGTTTCTTAGGTAAAGTTTTTTACCTCTTGTGCTAAGCTGTTAATTGTCTTTCCAAGTCTTTCCTCTAAAATTCTCATTTCTTTTCCAGTTCTTTAGTGATCTCATTTCATTTATAATATCATTTTAAAAACTTTAACAAAAAAACCCTTGCTTCATTTCTTCTAAGAATTCTAATTAATCTTGTGGCCAAGATTCATTGAGGTACTGTGGACTTATTCCCTTCTTCTGGATTTGTGTCTTGGGCATCTACGGTATCACAATAGTTCTTTATCTTTTCTTCTAGCCTTACTTCCTGGTGACTTTTGTGCCCCTCTGGTGGGACTGCTGTAGCTGTATGATCCTGGCCTGTCTTATTTAAAATCCTACCACTGGATTCTTTGAGTACTGAGTGCTATGTTCTTCAAGGATCATGGGGCAGCTGGAACCAAGTTGCTACACACTTCCAGTGAGCCCTATGCAGTCAGATCAAAAGCATGGTCTAATCAGTGCCTCCCCAGGCTTTTTAGGCTCTTGACCCTGGTTTCTATGTAGGTGACATATACTGAAGACCTACCCCTGGGTGGTTCTGTAGAAGATAGTACTTAACTCCAGTCTCTGTCAGTTAGCCAAAAGGCCCAGTAGGTTCACTATGACTGTACTGCTAGCCTTGCCCTGATTTGGGCTTGGGGCTATACCTTAGATCTAGCCCCTAGGAGACCTTGGGCCCTAGCTATTCGACAACCCAACTTGTACTGCACTACTGGCCCAGTCTTGTTCAGAGCCCTGGGTAGTGAATCTATGTTTCCATGCTGTTGGCCTGGGTCTGGGACTGAGTCCAAGACCCCAGCCCACCCTGTTCCATCTGCTTTGGTTACTTACCTGTAAGTAATTTTTTTTTTAAATCTTGGGCTAGAAAAATGTCCCATTGAATTTTCTCCTCAGATTTCCATATCATTACCTAGTCTGTTTTGCTTAGATCTTTGTTGGAGGACACATAGAGAAAGTTGGTCTGTATTGTTTTTTCTTACTCTACCATCTTGGCTGGCATCAACTTAATTAGCTTTTAGCAAAACCATTTACTTAAGATGATATAGTAAGAATAACTGCTATAAAACACTACTCTCATAAGCCTGGAGCACCTTTATTCACAGATATATACAGTGCTTGTGAGAAGGAGATGATCAAACAGTATATATTGTGGCAGTGAGACCCATGTGCAAGATACACATGTGGTAAAGGCAACCCCCAACTCCTTGGAGTATGGGACCCAGAAGCTATTTCATCCTATTTCACACTTTCCTTTCCACAGACCTACTCTTCATTGTCCAGATCACAACCCTTAAAATTGCTTCCTTGCTCAAGTGACCATCTCTCTGTTTCCATGTCTATCCAGAGTGTGTCTCTGCTCCCTACTGAATGCAGTGTCTCCTACTGGTCCAATAGCTCCCATGCCTTGGCCAATGAGGGGGAGAAGGAAAGAAAATCTTTTCTTTCCTTGCTTCCCTCTAGTAGAGGAACAGGGATCTCTTTTCACCACTGTCTTTAGCTCTCAAGTGTAAACTCAAACTCTTCAACTTCACTGAGCTTCTCAAGAATTAGTTATTTAAAATTCCCAGCGGTATGGCCAATTTATTTTCTTAGCTAGTAGCATTACTTCCTTTATTAATTCAGCCAGAGAGGCTTGCACCTCATAAAGGGAACAGGACTTATATGTATCTTGTATACACATTACAGCCTCATCACAGACTCACTAGATGATGGAGAAGCAGAAATAATGGTATTCAATAACCCAGTGTTCTATAAACCTTCAAACATAAAATTTCTTATAAAATTCTTATGTGTTAAGAACTGCTGGGAAAGCTAGGAAGAAGTCTTAGGCCAATTTCTTATATCATATTCTATAATAAGTTCAAAATGGATATATAACCTGAATATTAAAGGTTACACCATTAAAAATTAGAAAAAAAAAGCTGATCATATGGCTTTCACAGCTATGGGTAGCAGATGAATTCTTAACCACATCATGGATTAAGACAATTACAAAAGATAAAATAGGTAATTTTGGTTGCATTCAATTGAAAAACTTTTGAGCAAATAAAATTAGTGCAGCTAAGATAGGAAGGGAAATGATTATAGGGGAAAAAATCTTTGTGTCAAATGGTCTGGTATCCAACACATATAGATAGCTAATAACTAACTAATACAAGAAGAAAAGCCATTCCCCAATAGATAAGTGGTCAAAGGATTTGAACAGTTTTCAAAAAAAAGCCAATTATAAACTCTTAATAACCATATGAAAGAATGTTTCAAATCACTAATAATAAGGAAAATGTATATTAAAATATCCCTAAGAGTTTACCTCACAACCAGCACGTTGGCAAAGATGACAAAGATGGGAATAATCAATGTTGGAGGGGTTGTGGGAGCATGAGCACACTACTGCATTGTTGGTGGAGCTGTGAATCAGTATGAACATTTTGAGAAGCAATTTGGAATTATACAAATAAAGTAGCTAAAATGTTGATACCTTTTGACCCAGAATTTCTACTACTAGGCATATATCATAAGGTATATAAATGATAAGAAGAATGTCTCTATATACACCAAAATATTTATAGCAGCACTTTTTATGGTAGCAAAAAATTGGAAACATAGTAGATGCCCTTTGACTGGGGAATGACTAAACAAATTGTGGTATATGAATGTAATAGAATGTTGCTGTATTGTAAGAAACAATTATCATTATGACTACAGGGAAGCGTGGAAAGACACGATCTGATGTAGAGGGAAGTAAGCAGAACTAAGAAAACAATATATATAGTAACTACAACAATGTAAATGGGAAAAAAACCCAAACACAAAACATCAAAAGTGAATGTTGCAAAATTAAAAGAATAAGCATGGCTCAAAGGAGAAATATGAGAAAACATCTCGCCCTACTCCTTTGTACACATGGGAAGGCCATAGGTGTGGAACACTGTATATACTGTCAGATTTTTTTTGGATGTGTTATTCAGTCTTGCTGACTTTTTTCTTTTATTCTTTTTCTTTAAAAATATTCTTTATGATAAGAAATGGCTTTCTGAGAGGAGATAGAAAGGATACAGGGGGAAATTGAAGAAAATTTTAAATGAAATAAAAATAAAAATGTATCTTTAAAAAAAGGAGGTAAGCTCCTTGACAAGGATATGATTGTTCCTGTCACTTAAATAATTAGTGTTTAAAAACAAATATCATTTCTGACTACATCAACTGAGGGGTGTGTGTGTGTGTGTGTGTGTGTGTGTGTGTAGAGAGGGTTGGCACCAAGCCCTCCTACCTACATTTTATATTATTCTCCTATGAATATATATGTCATATCCTATGTGAGAGATTAGCTCAAATTACTTCCAATCTTCTTTTTTATTCTTTCTTCTGAGTCAAAACAACTACTAAGTATTTGGGAGGTATAAGTAGTTTCTACAAATTTTTAATTATTTGGTGCTTTATCATCTCTTTGGGCCTGTTTCTGTCTTTTTTCCCTTCTCTTTCTTACTTTAATAAATTGTTTTAATTATTCCACTGTTAATAGTGTCTCCATGAGAAATTGATTAGGGTCAATTATGGAGCCATAACTAGGGTGAGGTGACCAGAGTCAGCCAAATCTTGTTCTTGTCTAATGGTGGATGAGTCAGGGGTGTTGAGGGATTTGACTCATAGTCTTGGCCATGAAATCAAGCTGTAATGTTTAGGGAAGAGATTATAGCTGATAAAAGCTGAGGAGATGGTAGTCTAGAGCACTTGCCAAGTTCGAGCTACAACTGTTCAATAAGAACTCTGTCAGTTCAGGGAAGGGACACAGGCAAGAAGTGCTGAGAAAGAAGCAAGCCGGGCATGTTGCTTAACTAGTCAAATGCAGAATAAGAGTCTACGTCAGAAATAATAAATTTTGCAGAGATAGGAAAGCAGATCTGGCAAGAATGAAGAAATACTCTCAACCCACACACTGCAAACAGCTGGCTTTTCAAGTTTGTCCTGCCTATTAAAAATTAATCTACAAATGAGTATCAGCTGGCACTGACACCATCCCCCATCTTGGGTGTCCTCCTTTGGCACCAGTGACAGACCCTGTGTGGTCTCTATTGGTGGACACAGTAGTGCCAATGTTCAAGTGGGTTTCCATTTGTATGCTTTGGGTCCTTATCAGAGACTGCAGAGGTCTGCATTGTCACCTGAAGTCAAACACCTCCCTTATCACAAATTCATCCTAGCTGTCTATTACTATCAGGCTAGTTGAGGAGGGGCTAAAGGAGTTTGGGATCAATGTGGAACTTCTGGAACAATGATTTTTCTCAGAAGTAAAAAGTTCCGGTCAGAACATTCTAGGACCAACAACTGGGTGGTTAAACAAGGCACTAAGGCTGCATGGAAGATTCCTTTTGTTTTTGTTTGTTTGAATAAGGTTTCTTTTATTTTTGTTCTATGAATTATTTTTCCAATCAAGAACTGATTTTCTCTCTCCCATTCCCTCTATTACTGAAAAAAAAAAGAAACCCTTGTAAAAAACATATGCATAGTCAAACAAAACAATTTCCCTCATTGGTTGTGTCCAAAAATATGTCTCATTCTGCACCTTAAGTCCATCGCCTCTGTCAGGAAGCAGATAGCATGTTTCATCATCAGGTTGGTCATCACAGTCATCAGAGTTCTTATGGCTTTCGAAGTTGTTCATTTTTACTGTTGTTTTTATTGTATGAATTGTTGTTAAATAATATTATTATAAAATGTTGTTATGCAACAACATTCACCTTATTTCACTCTGCACAATTTCATACAAGTTGGAAGATTCCTTTTGGATAGCCACATCCAGTTTCCAACTTGCATGGGCTCATTTGCATCTGTTGGTGATCTCCAGCCTGCCTGTGAGTTGTCTTAGCAATATGCAGAATGTTTTGTAGGTCTGCCTGTATGGTTTCTAGTTCTTCCAGGTAGAGGTTAACTGTGGGCACAGATGTACGGGGTTTGAGATCAGTACAAAAGCCAAGGATGAAAACTATAGTGGATGAAGAATGGTGGGTTCTGTGTAGTTGTGTTCTCTCAGTTCTTAGAACACAACCTTGTCATGGAAAAATAAGTGGCGCAGTTTTCTTAGTGGTGGGAAATGTAACTACAAATATACTGTTAGAATATCTTATCATCCAAGTAGGGTGGTATTCAGTGGATAATTATCCACTGCGAGTAATTTGTGGCTACAGCATAATATAGATCTTTGAATCTGAAGTCTGGAAGACATAAGTCCAAATTCTTTTTTTAAATTAAATTTTATTTTATTTTCAAAAATCAGCCTTCTTTGTCTCCCATTTCCCTCACCCTGCCCCACACTGAGAAAGCAAGAAAAACAAAACCCCTATTACAAACATGTATAGTCAAACAAAACAAAGTTTTTCACTGACCATGTTTAAAAAATTAAAGTCTTAATCTGCTTTCAGTCCATCACCTCTATGTCAGGAGGTAGGCAGCATATTTTATTATGAGTCTTCTGGGATTGTAGTTGGTCATTGTGTTGAACAGAGTTCCCAAGATTTATATGCTAGATATATGTATATGTGTGTATATGTATGTATATATACACACATATGTTTGTTCAGTCAAGATCCACCTTCAGTCAAGATCCACCTCCTCATCACCCTCAAACTCCCCCCTCCCATTTACAAGAAAAATAAAACTCATTACAAACATGTGTTGTCAATTGTAACAAATTTCTACACTGGTTATGTCTTTAAAAATATTTGTCTTATTTTGCATTGAGTCTTTCACCTTTCTATCAGGAAGAAGGGCAACATATTTCCTTATTAGTCCTCTGGAATTCTGGTTGGTTATTAAGCTGATAAGAGTTGAGCACAATAGTATTCCATTACATTTATATACCATTAACTTGTTCATTGATTCCCCAATCTATTTGCACCCTCTCAGATCCCAATTCTTTGCCACCTCAAAAAGACCTACAGACATTTTTGTACATCTTTAAAATTTGTTTTGCTTAGTGTTAATTCCTCCCTTAATCTACTCTATCTCTAATTGTTCCTTCCCACTTCTCTTTCCCTCCTATTTCTTTGCTGAATGAAATATATTTCTGTACTCTCTATGTGTATATGTGTATTCTTCCTTCTTTAGATCAGTTCAAATGAGGGTGAGGTTCAAATGCCAGCCCCTTCCCCATCCCTCTTTATTGGTATTGCTGTCTAGTTGTGTACCATAATTATGCGAGATAATTTCCCCTAACCTTCTTTTCCCTTCCCCCACAATATATTCCTCTTCCCCTCCCTTTCCATTCCTTTCTTAAGATCATTAAGATATGAGAACCACTCCCAGGACTTGTCTATTTGGACTTCTTCCATGAACTCTGATGGTGATTGGGATCAGAGGGGACACATGTATTATCTTTTCATATTTGAATGTAAACAGTTTATCCTTATTTAGTCCTTTATCAGTGTTCATTCATGTTTACCTTTTTATGTTTCTTTTCACTCCTGTGTTTGTACTTCAAAGTTTCTCTGCAGCTCTGGTATTTTCATCAGGAATGGCTGGAAATCCTCTGTTTCACTAAAGGTCCATTCTTCCCCTCACTACTTATCCTGCTGGTAACATTATACTCAGTTTTTCTGAGTAAGTTATTCTTGACTATAACTCCAGATCCTTTTCCTTCTGGAAAATCATATTCCAAGTTCTCTGCTCCTTTGTAATGGTGGCTGCTAAATAATGTGTGATCCTGACTGTGGTTCCTCAGTACTTGAATTCTTTCTCTCTGGCTGCTTGCCCTATTTTTTCTTTGACCCAGAAGCTCGCATTTGGTTATATTTCTAGGAATTTTCATTTTGGAGTTTCTTTCAGAAGGTGGCCAGGGGATCCCTTCTTTTTCCACTTGGCCCTCTGGTGCAGAGATCTGGACAGTTTTCTTTCAAAATTTCTTGAAATACATCTAACCTTTTTTGTTGTTGTTGTCATGTCATTCAGATAGTCCAATGATTCTTGAACTTTTTTCTCCTCAATCTGTTTTCCAGTTTAGTTGTTTTTTGCTCTGACGTTCCTTATATTTTTCTCCTTTTTTTCCTTCAATATTTTAACTTTGCTTCAATATTTGTTTTTGCCTCATGGAGTTTTTTGCCTTTCTTTGTATCCCCAGCAATTCACACAGTGTTTGGCACATAGTAAGCACTGAATAAATGCTTGTTGGCTGATCAACTTGGAAATGGTATAAAGGCTAGATTAGAGAGGTGAGGGAATGAAAGCAGGGGGACTCACTAGGGGGGTTATTTCAATAGTCAGTGAAAAGTAATAAGGGCAGACAGGAGAATAGATAGAAAAGATTGTGGCTGTGGAATTGACAAGACTTGGAAACTCTTTGGATATAACAGTTGAGGGAGAAGGAAGAATTAAATCTAATTCCAAGGTTGTATACCTGAGTTATTAGAATGATAGTGCTCTCAAGAGAAATAGGAAAATTTTCAGGGGTGAAGGAATGAGTTTAAGGCAAATACAGTAAGGGTTTTTTTTTTTTTGATATATTGGGATCATTCAGCAGAGGGCTCTCTTTGGTAGGAACCCAGGGATCACAGTGCTCCTTCTTTGACAGGTGCCCCTACTTGAGGAAAGGAAGGCATTATTCCCTCCATCTTGTGAAAAAAGGACTGTAACAGGGGAGAAATGAAGTTTAGAAGCACTGAAAACGTCACCAATCAGTCTGGCCTGGCCACTGCTACACACTAGTGGGTAGGGTGGAATTTCAAAGATGCTGAGTCATAACCTTGGCCAGGGTTTATCATGTCAGGCGTGACAAACAAAGGTAATGAGCAATGAGGCAGGCATAGTACAGGAAAGTCTGCCAAATCCAAGCCTTAGTTTTTCAGGAGGTGATCTAGAGATACCAGTACAGGGAGTGAACACATATGAATGGTGCTAAGGAGGTAGAAGCCCAGGGAGTCTGTCAAATGAAGGCCCAAGAAATTCAGGAGTTCAATGCCACTAGAATGGGTTCTGTGGAGATGGTAGCAGTGGAGATGTTCTTTGAATGCTCCAAGAATGTGAGTAGCTGTATGTTCAATTCTGTTCCATCTACACGAAGCTGACCAGCAAATGAGCAAAATCTGGTGTGAACATTCGCTTTCTTTTTCAATTCACTTTCTTCTTCCACTGCCCTGCTACTTATTCTTTCATCCTGCCAGTAAACCACGATCATTGCTGACCCACACTGTTTGTGCTCAGGACTGAAAAGGCTCCTAACCTCATATCCAAAGCATTCTCTCAAATTATTCAGTCTTGCTGCACTCAGCACAGTATTCACCACATATATATTTCCTTCGTTGAAATTTATTCAACATTGCAGAAACTACATGCTCAAAAGCTGCCTGATATTAGAAGATCTGGGTCCAAATCCCATCTTTGATATATGAACTTGGGAAAGTCATTTAACCCTGTTTGCCTCAGTTTCCTCATCTGTAAAATGAGCTGGAGAAGGAAATGGTAAACTACTCCAGTGTCTTTGCCAAGAAAACCCCAAATGGGGTCACAAAGAGTTGGACATAATTAAAAAACAAACTAAACTAAACCAGTGTTAGCCAGTCAACAAGCATTTATTATGCTCTTTCTAAATACCAGGTGCCTAGCTCTGGTAATACAAAGAAAGGTAAAAATATTTGCATGACTATACATATCTAACCTATATCAAATTGCTTGCCTTCTCAACAAAGGCGGGTGGGGAGGGAGGAAGGGAGAGGATTTGGAGCTCAAAGTTTTAAGAATAAATGTTAAAAATTGTTTTTGCATGTCACTGGGGAAAAATAAAATACTAAAAAAGATAAAAATAGTTCCTGCCCTAAAGAAAATCACATTCTAAAGGGAAAAACAACAAGCAAAGATATACAATGCAAGCTTTGTACAGTATAAATGGAAGGTAGCCTTGGATAAATCACTTAATCTCTGTGGGCCCGTAAACTGTAAATTGAAGAGATTGAACTGAGGTCACTTCTAGCCCTAAATCTATAATTCTTTGATCCTAATCATGAAAGCACTTTTTAAGCTAAGAACATTAATATTTTTCAGACCAATTAATGATCTTCTTTCATGATGTTAATAAATTTCATTATTCATTATGATGAGTGAATGATTGTATAGCAAAGTACAATTGGCAAGAAGTAGAAACAAACTGGAGTCACAACAGCTCCTCTTATTCTGTCCCAGTCTTAGAAGCTCTAATGGATCCACAATGAAAGTTAGGCTCAAGGGTACAACCAAGAAGGCAGAGTAGCAGGAAGAAATACATCAAACTTCCCCCAATTCCCTTCCTCCCTTTCTACAACTCCTTCAAACAGCTTTAAAAAATACACCAGACCAAATCCTGATTGGAAAATCCAATAAAAAAATCACAAGGAGTCATTTTTCCATGATGAGTTAACACAGGGAGGTGTTAACAGAAAGGTCTGTGGACGCTTGGGATGGAATCTAGCTAGGAATGGCAGTTGGTTTCCAGAGACAGAGAGAGATTATGCCCCAGGGCAAGAAGAAGTCCCAGATCCAGTACAGAGGGGTCTAAATTTGTACAGGGTGCAGGAACAAGTGCCAATTGGCAGCTCTGACATTTACAATTCATTTTTTAGGGTACAGATTCAGGGCTAATTGAAGAGGGCACCTGCACTGAGAAGTGGTATTCTAGGGTGAAGAGCTGTTGCTAGCCCTAGCCCTAGAAAGGAACATGTTCAAAATCAAACAGGAGCTCTGTGGTTCTCATCCCAGATGTGGAGTATGGTCCAGTTTCCAGGACAGGATAAAGCCGTAGTAGGATAACCAGAATAGAAATACTAGACTAAAAGGGAGCCTGCAGTTCTGTCACTCTTAATCAGCAGTACTTTCTAGCTACCTGATAGTGGCTGAGTCTAGCAATAAACAGTCTACTGGAACTCCAAAAAGTTCAAGGCCACAGGTATGTTGCTTAGACTCAAAGCCAGGTCAAGAACTTGCAGAACTCAAACTAAGAGAACTATGATCAGACTTCACACTGGATCAGACCACTTTGGGATCACTGAAAACTTAAAGGCCCCCCCAGTCTGAGCTATCCCTGAGATTTTAGAATAACATAACATTCAATACCCCCAAGAAATAAAAAAACAGAACCAACCCAGACATTCCTTCCAGAAATGTACAGAGCCCAGTCCTAACATAAAGTCCAAAATTAGCAAGTAGAATGGAAGAATGAGCAAACAAACAAACAAAAATCCCAACATAAAAAACCCCCACTATTGTTGTGGCAGAACTCTTAAGACACAAACTCAGAATAAGAGTATGACTCTAAAACATCTTCATAAAAGATCTCAAAATAAAACATAGCTTGAGCACAAGTTCAACTAGAATTCTTGGAAGAAACTGAGCAAGAGTTTAAAAAAAGAGAATTAATTAAAATGAAATATGAACACTAGAGGAAAAAATTAGAAAGGAAAGAGAGTTATGGAAAAACAAATTGGAAAGGGAATTAACAGCTTGGCACAAGAAAGGTACAAAATGTACAAAAAGGTACAAAGGTACAAAAGGTACAAAATGTATAAAAAGGTACAAAGGTACAAAAACCTTTGCTAAGCAACAACTCCCTGAAAATTAGAATGGACCACATAAAAGGTAATGACTATAGAGTGTCATTAGAAAAAGAACGTCAGGCTCACTAATCTTAGGCAATGCAAGGTCCTGAATTCCCTTTCAAAGTTCTACTTCTAGGAAGTTACAACTAGAGAAAATATTGGATAAATGACTTGTAAAATATATCCTCAGTTACAGTCCCAACCTACTGCCAGCTCCCCAACCATTTACTAACCCAGCACACTGTCCTTTACCTTTCCCTCTCACAGTTGGCTTATCTCCATTTCTCCTTCTCTATGAGCATTCTACTAAGATCTAAAAATTATAATTAATAAGGATTTGACTGTCTTTTAATGTTATTTTTGATGGCATTATTATAACTATTGTGTATACTGTTTGAACAGTTTGGAATACTTTATCTTCTATCAGTTCAAACGCCTTTACATGTCCTTCTGAATTTCTTATATTTGTCATTGCTTATAGCACAATAATATTATATTGCTATAACACAATTTGTTCAGCCATTCCCCAATCAACAGGCACCTGCTCTGTTTCTAGTTTTTGCAACCATAAAAAAGTGCTGCTATGAATATTAGATACATATCAATCCTTTCTTTCTGTATTTGACCTCCTCTATGTTTGTATTAATAGGTATTTGCCTATCAATAGGATTTCTGGGTCAAAAGGTATGAACAAATTAATGATTTTTCCTATAAGTTCAAATCATTTCCCAGATTTGGGGATCAGTTCATAACTCTACCACCAGTACATTATTGTTTCTGTTTTTCCATCCAACATCATTTCTCTTTTTATTACCTGAGCCACTTTAAGGATATAAGGTGATATTTCAAAGTTGTTTTGAATTTGCATTGTTATTATTATTGCTATTTTGGAGCATTTTTATAGGTTTGTTGATTATTTGCAATTCTTCTTTTGAAAACTATTTGTTGATTTAAGTCACTAATAATTAGAAAAATGCAAATGAAAGCAATCTTGAGGTACTGTCTCATACCCATCAGATTGGCTAAATTAACAAAAAAAAAAAAAGAAAATGACAAATGCTGGAGGGAATGTGGGAAGATAGATATACCAATGCACTATTGGTGGAGTTGGTTCAATCATTCTGGTGTGGTGGGTGAAAGATGCAATGACTGAGGAAACAAAGGTTCAAACTTCTGATCATATCGATTTATTGAGAAATGAATGCCAGTTGCCCAAAAATAGGGACCAGCAGCCTTCCTCAGCTTTGGCACTGGATTCCAATACAGGGAGAAATAGATTTTTATACATTAAAAACAATCAAATAAGGCCAATAAATTAAAATGAAACAATTAACCAGGATATAGCAATAGGTAATCTGATTTCTAATGGAGGAAAGAGTAGGTACTTTCCAAATTGGGAGGGTAGAGTGAACAGGTACAATTCCCTGAAATCTGAAAAAGAGGTGCCTCATTCTCCCCCAAAGTGTCTGTGAACAATCAAATGAACATGGAAGCAATAATGGATTGATCAGTATGGGGCCAGTTTTCAGATAAGATATATGGGTTGCTTGAGACATATAATTGTGAGAAAACTCCTTGTATCAATCTTTGGATCTGACTGAATTTCTGGTCATCATAACCTAAGTCCTTAGTTAAGGACTTAGTTAAGGACTCTACCTCAACAGCAGGTAGAGGTGGTCCAGCTTCCCAGCCATGCAGAGCTCGGTTCAAATAATGCAATAAAGTTTTCTCCCAGTTCCCATAAGTGAAGTAAGTTTTCTCACAGGACAGAATTCTGACTAGACCCATAATTGAATAGAAAGAAAAACGAGCTAGCTCCAGAATTGAGTGACAAGATACAGTCAGTGTGGTTCATTCACTTCCCATGACTAACCACTTGTTACCTAATCCTCTCAATTTCCTCACTAGAAAGCAATTTGGAACTATGTCCCAAAAGTTACTAAACTTTATATACCCTTTCACCCAGCATTGATACTACTAGATCTATAACTTATAGATATTGAAAAAAAAAGAGTAAAATGACTCATATGTACAAAAATACCTATGGCAGTTCTTTTGGTGGTGACAAAGAATTGGAAACTAAGGGGAAGCCCATTGATTGGAGAATGGCTGAACAAATTATGATATATGAATGTGATTATATACTATTGTGCTAGAAGAAATGATGAAGGAGATGGTTTCAGAAAAACATGGGAAGACTTATATGAACTGATGCAAAGTGAAGAGAGAGCAGAACTAGAAGAGTAATTTATATAATAACAACAACACTGTAAAGATAATCAACTCTAAAAGATGTAAGAATTCTGATCAACACAATTCCAAGACTCATGATGAAATATGTTACCCACTTCTAGATATAGAATGGATGGACTCAGAATGTAGATTGAAGTATATTTTTTCTCTTCCTTTTTTTCTTTTTTTTTTTTGGACAAGCATGGCTAATGCAGGAATTTGTTTTGTATAACTACATATTTGTAATAAAATTTTTCTTATCTTCTCAGTGGGTGAGGTAAAGGGAGGAGGGAGAGAGAGAATTTGGAACTGAAAATAAAAGAAAATGGAATATAAAAAGAAAATTATTTGCATTTTAGATCACTTTTTTTGCTGGAGAATGGCTTTTGGTTGTATGAGTAATACCACCTCTGAGGCCACTTTCCCAACTCCCACTTGAATTGTCAGGCTGGTTTCCCAAAGAGTGATTATTTCTCCTCCTCCTCCTAGGGTTCTAGGGCTAAGTGTAAAGGATTGGTTTTCTTTAAAAAAAAAAATATTGCTACTCATAAGCCCCAACCAGTGTACCTTCCATTGATAACTAGTCCTCATTAGCTTTTAGAAAGAATATCTACTAAGTAGGTATAGCAAGGACAGTTGTTTAAAAAAAAACAAACCCTCTCAAACTAAGAGTATACACACGATGTTTTTGAAAAGAGTGGGTTCAAATTTAAAACACGAGTGTGATGAGGCATGTATGAAGAGAATACATATGGCAAAAGGGCAATTCAGCTCCTGACTACTGGGAGCCTTTTTCTCCCTTCATCGAGCCCTTATGAAATTCCCCTTAGATGTAGCTCTCTGCATCTCTAAGGATCAGGGCTTTTCTAGTGTTTAGAGGCCAAATTTCTTTCTACCTTGAGGGGTCATGATCCCTAAAGCCTTTTCGCAGTCTGTCTAGGTGTGTCGTTGTTGTATTTTAGCTCCCAGTCGAGATGTTAACATCTCTGGTTGCTATTCCAGAGACACTGCTACCAAACAAGTCCAAATCTTCTAACTTTTTAAAGTTCACAACATTGGCCACTGGGGGATAGAGACTGGAAGAGAGATGTAGAAACTCACTTCTCTCCCTGCAAGGACAATTCCTTCTCTGTGATCCTTCACAACTGTCTTTATTCAATGATCTAAGCACTTTATTCCTCTCAAATTGATTATGTTTGTGTTAGCACCTAGTTTAAACTTCGATTGATTCAGTGCAACTATTTAGGTTTTCTAGGATTAACTGATGTAGGGGGTAAAACCCCATCCTTACATATATATTTACAACAATTCTCAATATATCTTGGATAGCAGATGCTTTATCAGAGGTATTTATTACTTATTAAAAAGGTTTTCTCCAAACAACAGTTTCTCTTCTATTTATAGCTATAATTTTGATCACGCAAAAATTTTTCAATTTTATGTAATTAAAATTCTTATTTCATTCTTTATAATTATCTCTATATGCCCTGAATGGTTAAGAATCTTCTCCCCACACTTCCAGTTACAATGGATACCAGAAAGGTCCAACAGGAACCCAGCTTTCCTACATACAGTTCAAGAAAGATCTAAAAGGGGACTAGATAGAAGAATAATGATTAAAAAGATGAAATAGAAACAGTAGTAAGTTCCTCCAGCTACTCTAAGATAGCATAAGAAATGACTAAGAGCAGTGGGAGAGGTTCATAGCAGACGAGGTAGAAGAAAGCATTAACTGGGGTAAATGACTAAGTCTGCTTGGAAGGCAGAGTTAGAATCCATGATTGGGATCTGAATATAGCCTTCTTTCACAGAATGTAAGGCCTGTGCATGTTTGATGTGATCAGAGGTGTACCAGGGATGATCTAAACCCAACCCAGATCTCATAGGGCCTGAAAATAGGGGTGATCTGAGTATCGATCTATCAGAGAGGTGGAAGTCAGAGTGGCTGTCAGTATTTGGGGCTTGAATTCAGCAAGATGTAAGCCCTGGTCTGTCTCAGCTGCAGCAAAGAAAGAGCCAAAGCTGATTTGGCAATGGAGGGACGTTAAAAATAGATGAACAGTTGGCTAAACTTACAAAAAAAGAGAAGAAAACCAAACTACCAAAATAAAAAATGAAAAAGGAATATACACAACAGATAAAGAGGAAATAAAAGAAATTATTAGAAAATATTTTGCCCAATCATTTGCCAACAGAATTGAGATGAAATGGATGGACATTTACAAAAACATAAAATACCCAGGTTATAGATGTCCCAAACTGAACTTATTATCCTTCTCCTCAAATTCCCCACATCCCCCATTCAATTCCTTCCCTATTGCTGTCAAGGGCACCATTATCCTCCCAGTCCTAAGTGTCATCTTCAAGTCCTTACTACTTTTCACTCTCCCTTCCCCATAATCAATTTGTTTCCAAAGCCAATTTCATCTTTGTAACATCTCTTGATGAGAATCTCCTTCTGTCCTCAAATACTGTCATCATCCTGGTGCAGGTTCTCATCTCCTCAAGCCTGGACTATTATAATAGCCTGTTGGTTGGCCTACCTGCTAGAAATCTAGAGCTAAGAATTAGCATTGTCCATAATAAAGGAATGCTAGAAGTCTTTCTGATAATATCAGGGGTAAATCAAAGATGTCTATTGTCACCTCTATTTGATATAATTTTGGAAATGCTAAATGTAGCAATAAGACACACACACACACAAACTTGACAGATAAGCATAGGCAAAGTATAAATAAAATTATTGTTTTTTGCTGATTATCTGGTGGATTACAGAGAATGCTAAAGATTTAACTAAAAATGTAACTGAAATAATAAAGTAGCAGGATATAAAATAAACCCACAAAAATCATCAGACTTTCTGTATATTACTATGAAAACTCAGTAGGAAAAGAATTTCCTTTTTAAAAAAATTAGAGTGTATAAGTATCTGATATGAGTATAAGCCCTCCCTCACTTAAATCTAATTCACTTGCTTGTCATGGCATCACCTCCCTGATGTCATAGTCCCCTTCAAGAATGAAAGACAAAGGGGGGTGGAGCCAAGATTGTGGAGTGAAAGCAGTGACTTGCTTGAGCTCTCCCCCAAATCTCTCCAAATACCTGTAAAAAAATGGCTCTAAACAAATTCTAAAGCAGCAGAACTCACAAAAAGACAGAGTGAAACAAATTTCCAGCCCAAGACAACCTGGGTGGTTGATTGGAAAAGTATATCATGCCTGGCAGGGAGAGGAGCACAGTTCTGTGTTGGCACGCAGGCTGCAGCGAACCTGGAGCAGGCCTCAGAGGACTAAATCACGGACAGCTGTGGTGGTTTCCAGACTTCTCAACCCATGAACTCCAAAGACAACTTAGAAGGTCAGTGGGAAAAGTCTGTGACTGCAGTGAGAGAAGGAGCTAGATTTCAGCCACAAGTCCTGAGCATGGCTTCTGGGGCAGTGGCTGCCTCCTGAGCTTCTGGCCCACAGACTGAGGGGGAATCGAGTGGCTGATCAGAGGGGGATTGCAGAGATCTCTTTGCCAGTGCTGAGGCAGGAATCTCTTGCTTTATCTGTACTTGGATCTGGGTTACAGTTCTGAGGGGCAGTCCTGGGGCGAGGAGGAGCCCTGGCCTGGTGGAGCTTGTTGTAGCGGTGGGAGGAAACACCTCGCCCCTTATCATACCACCTTGGAGGAACTGAAAATTTACAGTGCCCTAGAAGTAGCTCTGAAAACAGTTGTACAAACCCCCGAAGCTTGGGACAATACATTCTTCACACTGGAAGCAGACTCTTACCTTAACAAAGAGTTTAAAACTCAAATAACTGGCCAGGATCATGAGTAAGCAGCACAAAAAGGGTCAGACTATATTATCTTACTTTGGTGACAAAGAAGATCAAAACATACAACCAGAAGAAGACAACAAAGTCAAAACTCCTACATCCAAAGCCTCCAAGAAAAATATGAATCAGTTCCAGGCCCTGGAAGAACTCAAAAGGGATTTTGAGCAGCAAGTAAGAGAAGTAGAGGGAAAACTGGAAAGAGAAATGAGAGTGATGCAAGAAAATCATGAAAAACAAGTCAACAGCTTGCTAAAGGAGACCCAAAAATATACTGAAGAAAATAACACCTTAAAAAATAGCCTAACCCAAATGGCTACAGAGGTCCAAAAAGCCAATGAGGAGAAGAATGCCCTAAAAAGCAAAACTGGCCAAATGGAAAAGGAAGTCCAAAAGATTACTGAGGAAAATACTTCCTTAAAAATTAGAATAGAGCAATTGAAAGCTAGTGACTTTATGAGAAATCAAGACACAGTAAAGCAAATCTAAATGAATGAAAAATTAGAAAACAATGTGAAATATCTCATTGGAAAAACAACTGACCTGGAAAATAGATCCAGGAGAGAAAATTTAAAAATTATTAAACTATCAGAAACCCATGATCAAAAAAACAGCCTAGACATCATCTTTCAAGAAATTATCAAGGAAAACTATCCTGATATGTTAGAACCAGAGGGCAAAATAGACATTGAAAGAATCCATCTATCTCTTCCTGAAAGAGATCCCCAAAGGAAAACTCCTAGGAATATTGTAGCCAAATTCCAGAGTTCCCAGGTCAAGGAAAAAAATAGTACAAGCAGCCAGAAAGAAACAATTCAAGTATTGTGGAAACACAATCAGGATAACACAAGATTTAGCAGCTTCTACATTAAGGGACCGTAGGGCATGGAGTATAATATTATGGAGGGCAAAGGAGATAAGATTGCAACCTAGAATCACCTACCCAGAAAAACTGAGTATAATCCTTCAGGGGAAAAAATGGTCATTCAGTGAAATAGAGGACTTTCGAGCATTCTTGATGAAAAGACCAGAGCTGAATAGAAAATTTGACTTTCAAATACAAGACTCAAGTGGAACATGAAGAGATAAACAGGAAAGAAAAATCATAAGAGACTTATTAAGGTCTGTTAAACTGTTTACATTCCTGCATGGAAAGATGATATTTGTAACTCATGAGACCTTTGTCAGTATTAGGGTAGTTGGAGGGAAAAAATTATATGTATGTAGATAGATAGATAGATAGATAGAGGGCACAATGGACCATGCCAGTATAATAAAAATGACAACAATTTGAATTAATTTATAGGTTCATTGCCATACTACTCAAACCACCAAAGAGTTACTTATTAGAACTGGGAACAATAATAGCAAAATTCATCTAGAGGGACAAAAGGTCAAGAGTTTCAAGGGAAATAATGGGGAAAAATTTGTGAAGAAAGAGGGTCTTTCAGTACCAAATCTCAAACAGTACTACAAGGAGGTAATCATTAAAACTATGTGATACTATTTTAAAAAAATAGAAAATTTGATCAGTGGAACAGATTAGCTACACATAAGACCCAAAGAAAATCAAATGCAGTAGCATAATGTTCATTAAGCCCAAGGCTTCAACTCTTAGGATAAAGGCTTACTAACAGACAAAAACTATAGAAAAAACTGGAAAGCAGTCCCGCAGAAATTAAGTTTATACAACATCTCACACCATATGACACAATAAGTCCAAATGGAAACACAACCAAGATATAAAGGTTCAGATCATAAACAAACAAGAGGAGCACAGAAAGAGATATAATTTACAACTATGGATAGGGGAAGAGATCTTGTCTAAATTAGGGATAGTGAGGATCACAGAAGTGAAATGGACAATTGTGGTTTTATAAAATTGAAAAAATTTTGCATAAACAAAAGTAATGCAGTAAGAATTAGAAAACAAAGAGTTAACTGGGAGTAATCTTTTAAACAAATATCTTGGATTAAGATCTTCAATCCAAGAGATTTGGGAATTCCTGCAGATGCATAAGAACAAGCAAATCTTCAATTAGAATGATCAAAGGATATACAGAGGAAGTACTAAAAAGAAAAAAATGAAAGCTACCAACAACCATGTGAAAAAAGCTCCAAAACCTTACTGGCAAGAGAAATGTATGTTAAGATAGCTCTGAGGATCTACCTTACATCTGTCAGATTTGCAAAAAATGAAAAATTACACTTACTGGAGAGGCCAAGAGAGGAGAGGTATACTAATGTACTGTGGTTAGAGCTGTAAAATGGTCAAACTATTCTGGAAAGCAAGTTGAAAATATGTGCCAAAAGTAATGATACCAAATTGTCTGCCCTTTTAATAGTTGAAACAACTACTAGGCAAATTCATGAAACAGAGGACAAAAAATGAAGAAAAGGACTCAAATGTACAAAAATGTTTATATCAGTCCTTTTTGTGGTAGCAAAGAATTCAAAACAAAATGGAGTCCATCATTTGGGAAACAACTGAAGAATTTATGGTGTATGAATGTAATTGAATACTATTGCACTCTAAAACAGTGGTATCAAACTCATTTATAAACAGGGATTATTAAGCCGTAAGGAAAAATCTCTGTGGGTGCACACAGTTGTAAAACCACATATTAACATTATCTATGTTTTATTGGATTTTTATTTATTCTGTTGAATACCTCCCAATTACATTTTTATCTGGTTCTGGCACTCTGGAATGTTGTGGGCCACAACTTGGTGATGTTTGACATCTCTACTCTAGAAATGATGAAAGGGATACATTTTAAAAGCTTGGGAAGATTTATATGAATATATACAGAGTGAAATAAGCAGAACCAAGAGAGAAACTTTAAATTGACTACACTATTGTGAAGAAGGACAACATTAAAAGATTTAAGAATGCTGATCAATTCAATGACCAATCATGAATCCAGAATACTGATGGAGAAGTATGTTACCATCTCTTGGGAGAGAGGTGATAGACTATAGGTGGACAAAGATATAAATTTCTAGATATGAGAAATATGTAGATTTGTTTTGCTTGATTATAATTATTTGTTACAAGTATAATACCATGGTACAAAAATTAGCTCATTTTTTTAAGTCTAGAGGAACTATACTGAGCCCTCAAGTCCACTTGGTTTCATCTGCTGTTCTTTTAGGAAGTTTAGATTAAAAGTTAGGAATGCCATCATAGCCAGTTCCCAGTTATGAAAATTCCTAACATTTAGGAACAAGTGTGGATCTCTGCCTTACTTTTCATTTATATTTAGTTCCTTGCTAAACCCTTGGCCTCTTTGAAGTTGAGGCAAAATTTAAGTTACTGGAAATATTAGGGTAAAAAAGCATCTAAATATGTTGTAGTGTTTGTTAATAGACAAGGATTAGGAGGGGAAGTTGGGGAAAGAGCAGACATCTTCTTGGAACTTCCCTGAGGCTTTGAGGAAGCAGATACAACTGGTGGCATCAGCCCAAGTTTCCTGCTCTGAGATGCCTGTAGGGCAGATGGCTCTCTTCAGACTCTCCCTTCTTTGCCACAATTATCTTACTTTTTCATTCTCCTTTAGCTGGTTGCCTTTGTGGTGCAGATTTTTTTCAACTTAACTCTTGATGTGCTCACTCTTTTCTCTCTGCTTCTAGACCCTCAAAATCTCTCCTTGGTTTTGAACTAACTCCACCTTTGATACAAACTTCTCAGGGTATGACCCAGTCCCTCCCCCAATCAGAACAGATCATTGGTTTCATCTAATTTGAATATCGATGATTGATTCAAGGAGCTGTCCAGGCCCTATACTCTTCTGGGAGATTGATACTTACAACATCAAGAAATGATACAGTTTGAGGGACCATTAAACAGGCATTTCACATCTTCTCTCAGTTCTGTATTGTCCAAACACTACTCTCTAGGTCTATGTCTTCTGATAAGTCAGGTCAGGACTTGAACTCATCCTCTGGCTGAACGTCATCTTCTCCCAGAAGCACTGTGCTGGATGTTGAGAGGGTACCTGCTGTAGAGTAGCCAGTAACCACTTAGGAAGCAGGATCTCGAGACCTCTCAGATTCTAAAGACTGTCTCCAGGCCTGGACACGTCCATCTTGGGATCCATGTTGGGTCATTTATGCTCAGATAAAGAAACATAAAACAGCAGAGGCAGTAGGAATCTCAAGGCCCAGGCTAAGCTCACCTAGTCAAGTCTTTGCTCCAGCCATGATTTTTCTTGCAGCTGACATGCTGTCAAGGTGTGGGAACAAGTGCTTCCTTTTCCCCATTTCCTCATAGGAAATCTATGGAGAAAGAGCAACTTGACCCAAAGGAGAATCAAAGAAAGAGAGAGAGGAGGCCGGGTCTTCATTTTTATTATTATTACTTAAAAAGTCAATTACTATTGAGAACACATTTTCTCCAATACAGCTTTCTACTTTTAACTGCTTTTAAAAAAAAAAAAAAACAAGCATTTATTTTGTCTTCCTCTTCCCACGAATGCACAATTTAGTGGGTTTGGGGGAACAGTTCCAAATTGTTCTCAAGAATGGCTGGATCAATTCATAGTTTCATGAACAGTGCATTAATGTGCCTATTTTCCCACAGCCTCTCCAACATTTATCATCTTCCTTCTTTGCCATCTTTGCCAATTTGATAGATGTGAGATACAATCTCAGAGTTGCTTTAATGTTGTTAGGACCATTAAAATTTATTATGAGAAATAAACCTCATAAGAATAATCTGAAACAGTCTTAAAAATAAAATTTTTAGGTCATTTGGTAAGGAAAGAGCCAGAAAGAAGGGGTGGCTCCCCTTTCAAGTATTTGTGAGATTACATTATATAGAGTTCAGACAAGAGCCTAAGGATATTTGCCTGATTAATCTTAGGAAGATAGTAGGCACTCTCCAGAAAGGCAGTCTGAGATATGTATCAGCAGGTAAGTTGATCTAATTTGGGAAACCTACAACACAAGCTTTGGGTAGACCCCAAACCAGCACCAGGTGGGACCTATGCATTCCTTACAACCATTCAGCTTCCCTGGAGTGTCTCTGAAGTCAGCCTGACCTCCACAGTAAACCTAGCATTTTGGGTTAGATAATTTCCAGCCACAAAAAGCTAGGTTCAAACAATAATGTTATTATTCACTCATTTCAGTCTGACTCTTTATGACTCCATTTATGATTTTCTTGGTAATGATACTGGAATGGTTTGCCATTTCCTTGTCTGGCTCATTTTATAGATGAGGAAACTGAAGCAAGCTGGGTTAAGTGATTTGCCCAGGGTTACACAGCTACTAAGTGTCTGAGGCCAGATTTGAATTCAGGAAAATAAATCTTCCTGACTCCAGTCCAGATTTATAAACAGGGGTCATACAAATTTATACAATTTTATTTAATTATTTATTACATTACATATTTATTATATTATAATTATGTTATGATATATTATTTATTATATTTTATATATACTTACAATTACTTAATATAAATTTATAAACAGAGGTCATATAAACAGTGTTCTAACCACTGTGCCACCTGGCTGCCTTAAACAATATTAATAAATGATAACTAATAAATACTTTCTCCACAATATGCATTTTTCTAATTATTAGTGATTTAGAGCATTTTTACATGAATGTTGATAGCTTTCAATTTTTAACTTCTTAAAAAAATAACAAGCATTTACTTTGTCTTCTTCATTTCCTCACTCTGCTCACCTACTTGTTACAACAAGTTTCATTAATGTTTTTTGTTTTCTTGTAGCTGACATGCTGAGAGGGTGTGGGAAAAGGTGCTTCCCTTCCCTTGTTTCCTCATAGGAAGTCTATGGATGGAGAGTAACTTGACACAAAGGAGAATTGAAGAGAGAGAAAAGACCAGGTTACTGACTGTTTAAAATCATCACTACTCAAAAAGTCAATTACTATTAAGAACATGTCTTCATCAGTACAGCTTTCTATTTTTAACTTCTTTTAAAAAAAATAACAAGCATTTACTTTGTCTTCCTTATTTCCTCATTCTATTTATCCACTAAATTTTCTGTTGTAACAAAGAAAAACAGTTATGCCAAACTGACCAACACAATGATCACAGAGTCATAGATATATGGCTGAAAAGGACATTAGAGATAATTGAGCCTATTTCATTTTTTGATGAACTGTGACACAGATAAGTTAAGGAGCTTGTCCATAATCACATAGCTACTAATGTGTTTGGCAGGATTTGAACTCAGGTCTTTCTGATACTAAGTTCTGCACTCTATCTTCTCTATCATTTAGCTACCTGACTCTCTGTAACAGCGCATATAATAGTTCATTCCCTCTCTTCTGAGAAGAAAAAATGTGTTTCTTTCTTTATCCACTTGGACCAAGATTTATCCCCCAGGTTCTTAAAGGTGATGCTAGTGGAATGCAAATTTTGGCAGATTCTACCAAGCTGGAAAGACTTCAATTACAGTCCTAGTAAGCAAACTAAGCCTTGTGAAGAATGGAGAGGTTCATCACCGGTAGGTTGGCTTGTAGGTCAATAATTCTTTTGACAAGATAATTCATAAAACGAAATGATCTTCTGCTCTGAGTGGCACCTTCTACTTTCTATGATGGCAAAGGCAGAGAGGTAGAAAAGGAAGCCAAAGGTGCGAAGAACAACACAGTTTTTAGATCACCTGTACACATTACTTTAATATTCACATTAAATGTTTAGAATAATTAATTAATGATATAACTAATTAACTAAATAATTAACTAATTATTCTAAATGTGACATAATTTCCACTGACCACTGATTTGACATCAATCTTGACATTCTTGTTATAAGTAAAACCAGAAGATATAAGGATGTGGAAAGACCCCTCAGGTTCTTCTTAGAAACATAAACAAAGGAGTCAATGGAAATGTCTTCAGCATGACCCAAAATAAACAAGAAATATCATTTCAAGGGTTGACTGGTTCTTCTGGATTGTGTGTTCTCATGATGAACATAAAGTGAAGATAATTATGGACACAGTGAAGATAATTATAGTTCATGCACCAACATCTATTGAGGCAGAGAAATTTCAAAGAAAATTTGAGGGTTTTCACTGGCCAAAATATAATTCCCTAAGCAATCAAGAATCAGTGCTGACAAATATGCATAATAAAGACTGAAACATAGACTAGGTGGTAGAACATCCTCAACCTACCTTTTGTTTTGATTCAAATATAGTACATTTATTGCTAAGCCAGAAATGAGTTTGGGAGTGTGTAAGCTTGTATAAACCCCAAGTTTATCTGTAAGCTGCAAATCTGTAAAGTTTAGCTATAATTATCTATCACAGAAGGCTTTGGTCTTTGCCCACACATAGTGGTCAAAAGGGCCCTCCATCTGGCTTTTGTTAGCTGGGTGGAGTGGCTATGACCCAAGATCAATCTACTAGCCACTGTACTCAGCCTGGCTCTGAAGAGATGAGCCCTGAAGAAAGCAGCAAGGAACAACACCCAGCAGAGAGGCACTGACACTTGCAGAGTAATGTGTCAGTGGAGAATTTTGTGGCAAGAATGGCAGAAGTTACTGTAAAAAATATGTCAGCAGAAACATTGTACCCAGTGAGAGGCAGACCTACTGAGTGACCTTACCACGGATCAAGGACCCGGTAGCCTCTGAGATGTGACTTGCTTCTTCATTGTGGTATCCCTCACCCATGATCCCTATACATGTTCACCTTCACCCATGAGATATATTTTTGGGAGATTGTACCCCCGTTTGGGAGGGGCACATTCCATTGAAAATATTATTATTTGATTAATATTAATCAAATTTGATTAATATTTGATTAAATAAATTAAATTACTTTAAATTTTCAGTCAGCCAATAAGACTTTATTAAGTGCCTGAAGCCATCACCAGTCATCTTGACTTATGTCTTACCACTAGACTTTGATGATTTTGGAGGAGAGAGTGAGACTGATGACTTTGCACAGCCCTGCCTCACTTAAATCCAATTCACTTGCAAGTCAAAACATCACTCTCCTGATGTCATTGGTCCTCTTCAAGAACTGATAAACAACAACAACAACAACAACAACAACAACAACAACAACAAAGTGCCTACTGTATTCCAGGCACTATGCTAAATGTGGCACATACAAAGAGGAGCGAAAACAGTCCCTCCCCCTGAGGAGTTGACAACCTGATGGGAGAAACAACATGCATACAGCTATGTGCACACAAGCTCTATACAGAGTAAATTGGAGTTAATCTCAGAAGGAAGGCATTGGCATTAGGAGGGATCAAGAAAAATTCTTGCAGAAGGTGAGATGTGAGCTGAAACTTGAAGGAAGCCAGGAGGTGAGAAAAGAGAGCTCTTTTTGTGGCTAGGCAATGGGGTTAAGTGACTTGCCCAGGGTCACACAGCTAGTAAGTATTTTGTGTCTGAGAGAGCAGTTTCAGTTGAATGATGATATCACAAGACAAAATTCAGAGAGTGAGAGGAAAGGAAGTAGATGTACTTATTGTAGATGAGTTTCTCACAGAGTTTTCACTCTCTTCTTTCAGTCTGAATTTTGCCACCATGCTTCAGTGACCTTTCCCCATCCCTCCTGAGTGAGTTTTTGGTGAGTTCCTTCTTTTTTTGGTGATTTCTTCCTGGAACCTCCATTTTGTGGAAAAGCCAAGACCAGCCATCTTTCATTCTCCTGATTTTGCCACCATGTCCCTCCTCCCAGGAAGGAAAGAAGCAGAATATTCTAAGAAGTGGAGGTGAAAAGGAGTATGTTCCAATTATGCAAGATTTCCTGTACAAAAACAAAGAAGCAGGAGATGGAATGTCAAATTCAGGAAACAACAAATAGACTATTTTTGTTGAAATGAGGAATGCCTGAATAGCAGCACTGTGAAATAAATATGTAAAAGTTGGCTGAAGTCATATTATGAAGAGCTTTAAATGCCAACCATCAGAATTTGTATTTTACTTGATACTGAATGAGACTGGAGACTTTCAGGGGCAAAGCCAAGATGGCAGAATAGAGAAAGAGCTTAGCTGAGCTCTCCCAACATTCCCCTACAAACAACTTTAAAATAATGCCTCAAATCAAATTCTGGAGTATCAGAGTCAACAAAAGGTCAGAGTAAGACATCCTTCCAGCCCAAGGAAACTTAGGAGGTTGGAAGGAGAGATCCATGACATGGAGTGGAGGCTGACCTGAAGTTCATGTGGATGAAACATCAGTAGTGGGACTACGTGATGGTGACAGAAGCAGCAGCAGCTTTGGGTACATTCAAGACAGAGATGGTAAGGGAACCTGGCAAATGGTCAGAAAGAGATTATAGGTTACCCCTGTACTAGCACTGGATGTGGAACCAGAGGCTATTTGGCAACTATATTGCCTACGCCCACTTCTGGGTCATAGTTTAAGGGCAGATAGGAGCACTTCCAGTCAAGGGGGAGTGGGAGCCCTAAGGGGTAAGTGTTTGGCAACTCCATCGCCTATACCTACTTGTGGGTCATAGTTCAAAAGCAGAGAGGAGTACTTTCAGTCAAGAGGCAGTAAGAGCCCTGAGCCAGCTCTTGTCCAATGTGAATTGAACAAAAGCCCAATAAGATTTCCTGGCAGAGCTAAAAAATTATTTTCAAAATCAAATAAGACTGGTAGAGGAAAAATTAGGTAAATAATGATAGCAAAGGAAGAAAATTATGAAAAGACAATTAACAGCTTTTGGTAAAAGAGGCATAAAAAATACTGAAGAAAATAACACCTTAAAAATAAAAATTGGCCAAATGGAAAAAGAGGTACAAAATTCCCTATGAGAACAACTTCTTAAAAAGCAGAATTGGCCAAATGAAAAAAGAAGTACAAAAACTCACTGAGGAAAATAATTCCTTAAAAATTAGAACTGGACAAATGGAAGCTAATGACTCTACAAGACATCAAGAAACAATAAAACAAAGTAAAAAAAATGAAAAAATAAGAAAAAAAGTGAGATATCTCATCAGAAAAACAATTGACTTGGAAAATAGATTGTGGAGAGATAATTTAAGAATTACTGGACTACCTGAAAGGCACGATCAAAGAAAAAGCCTAAACATTATATTTCAAGAAATTATCAAAGAAAACTTCTCTAATATCCTAGAACTAGAAGGTAAAATAGAAATCAAAATAATCCACTGATCACCACCTGAAAGAAATCCCCAAATGAAAACTCCCAGAAATATTATAGCCAAATTCTAGAGCTCCCAAATCAAAGAGAAAATACTTCAAGCAACCAGAAAGAAAATATTCAAATGTTGTAAAGCCACAGTCAAGATCACGCAAGATTTAACAGCTACCACATTAGAGGAGTGGAAGGCTTGGAATATGACATTCCAGAAGGCAAAAGAGATAGGATTATAACCAAGAATAACCTACCCAGCAAAACTGAGTATAATCCTTCAAGAGAAAAAAAAATGGATATTTAATTAAAACAGTCTTAATGAAAAGACCAGAACTGAATAAAAAATGTGATTTTCAAATATAAGATTCAAGAGAAGCATAAAAACAGTAAATATCAAAGTGAAATCAGAAGAGATTCAATAAGATTAAACTTTTTACCTTCTGATATGGGAAGATGATACATGTAACTTCTGAGAGCTTTATTATTATTAGGGCAGTTAGAAAGATTCTATATAGAAGGAGGATGTGGAAGTGAGTCATCTATGTTGGGATGATGTAAAAAAATGGATAGGTGAGAAACAGGGATGTCCTTGGAAAAAGAGGAAGGAAGAGGAAGAATGGGGAAAATTATCTCACAAAAAAAGAGACACTCAAGGAAGAACATTTACAGTGGAGGGGAAAATGGGTGGGGTAGGTAATGCTTGAACCTCATTCACATCTAAATTGGTTCAAAAAGGAATATACACACAAATGTGTATGTATAGATAGATAGATACAGATATGGATACACATGTCTATATTTATATCTATCTATATATACATACTCAATTGTTATTAGAACTCTATCGTGTTCAACAGGGAAGTAGGAGGGTAGGAAATAAAAGGAAAGGGGGGTGATAAGATAGAGGGCAGATAAAATAATTCATCAGAAGCAAAACAGACTAGAGGAGGGTCAGGATAAAGAGAGAGAAGGGTAAACAGAAGAAAATAGGAGGGAGGGGAAATGAATAGTTAGTAATCATAACTGTGAATGTGACTGTATACCTCAAGTTAAAGTGAATCCCTCTCTAACCAAACTTCCAACTGAAGAAGTTTTGAATGTCATTAGGTTCCTCTCATGTGCAAAGCACCTGGTGCTGATTCCATCTCAGCAGAGATCTACAAGACAGGAGGTCCACTACTCATACAGAAACTGACTGAAATCTTCTGGATTATACGGCAAAAGGAGGTTATCCCCTAGGAGATCAAGGATGCCTCCACTGTCCATCTCTACATAGGAAAAGAAAACAAGTTGTCCTGTGACAATCACATGGGAGGGAGTCTCTCCCTTAGTCATTGCTGGCAAGATTCTTGCCAGCATCTTCCTTAATGGGCTAATACTTCACCTGGAAGATGGTCATCTACCCAAGAGTGAGTATGGCTTCAGAAATGGTTGAAGGATGGTCGATATGGTGTTTGTTGCCCAGCAACTCTAGGAGAAATGGCAGGAGCAGAACAGAGGTCTGAACAAAACATTCATCAACCTGACCAAGGCCTTTGATATTGCCCATATTAAAAAAAAGAGGAAATAGAATACTTAAACAACCCCATCTTAGAAAAAGAAATTGAACAAGCCATCAATGAGCTCCCTAAGAAAAAATCCCTAGAGCCATAAGGATTTACAAGTGAATTCTACCAAACATTTAAGGAATAAATAATCCCAATACTATATAAATTGTTATATATTTATAATATTATAATTTATAATGTAAATCATATATTTCAATATACCTATTGAAAAAACAAGTAAGTAAGGAGTCCTGCCAAATTCCTTTTATGACCCAAATATGGTGCTCATACCTAAACCAGGGAGAGCAAAAACAAAGAAAGAAAACTATAGACCAATTTCTTTAATGAATATTGATGCAAAAATTTTAAATAAAATACTAGCTAGGAGATTACAGCAATATATCACAAAGATCATACACTAGGACCAGGCAGGATTTGTACCAGGAATGTAGGGCTGGTTCAATATTAGGAAAACTATCAGTATAACTGGCCATATCAATAACAAAAACAACAAAAATCACGTGATTATATCAAAAGATGCAGAAAGGGCTTTTCACAAAATGCAATACCTATTCCTATTAAAAACAGTAGAAACTATAGAATTCAATGGAACCTTCCTTAAAATGGTAAGTAATTATCTATCTAAAACCAAGAGCAAGCATGATCTGTAATGGGCATAAACTTAAAGCCTTCTCAATAAGATCAGGGTGAAGCAAGGATGTCCATTACCACCACTGTTATTCAATATTTTATTAGAAATGCTAGCTATAGCAACAAGACAAGAAAAAACTGAAGAAATAAAAAGAACCAATGAGGAAATAAAACTATCACTCTTTGTTAATAATATGGTGGTATAATTAGACGACCCTAGAGAATCAACTAAAAAACTACATGGAACAATTAACAACTTCAGCAGAGTTGCAGGATATAAAATAAAGGCATATAAATCACATTGGGAGCAGCTAGATGGTGCAGCGGATAGTGTGTCAGGCATGGAATCAGAAAGGCTCATCTTCCTGAGTTCAAATTTTATCTCAGACCCTAATCAAATCATTTAACCCTATTTCCCTCAGTTTCCTCATTTATAAAATGAAGTAAAAAGGAAATGGCAAACCACTCCAGTATCTCTGCCACGAAAATTCTAAATGGGGTCATGAAGAGTCAGACACAACTGAAAAACAACTGAACAATAACAAAAAAGTCATCAACATTTCTATATACTACCAACTAAATCCAGCAGCAAGATGGAAAGAGAAATTCCATTTAAAATAACTGCAGACAATTTAAAATATTTGGGAATCTACCTGCCAAGACAAACCCGGGGATTATATGAGCACAGCAACAAAACACAAATGAAGACAGCTCTAAAGAAGTGGGAATATTAATTGCTCATGCGTAAACCAAGCCAATGTAATAAAAATTATAATTCTACCTAAGCTAATTTACTTATTTAGTGTTATACCAATCAAACTACCAAAGAATTATTTTATATAGCTGGAAAAAAATAATAATAAAATTTATCTGGAAGAACAAAAGGTCAAGAATATCAAGGGAATCAATGAAAAAGTATGAAGGAAAGAGGCCTCTCGGTACCAGATCTCAAACTGTATTATAAAATGATAATCATCAAAACAATCCGAAACTAGCTATGAAATAGACTGGTGGATCAGTGGAATAGATTAGGTACACAAGACACAGTAACAAATGACAATAGTAATGTAGTGTTTGATAAACCTAAAGATCCAAGCTTTGGGGCAAGAACTCTCTATTTGACAAAAATTGCTGGGAAAATTGGAAAGCAGTTTGTGAGAAATTAGACATAGACCAACATTCACACTATTTAACAAGATAAAGTCAAAATGGATATTTGATTTAGACATAAAGAGTGATATAAATAAATTAGGGGAGCATGTTAAAATGTACCTGTCAGATCTATGGATAAGGGAAGAATTTATGATCAAACAAGAGATAGAGAGGTTCACAAGAAGTAAAATAGATAATTTTTATTACATAAAATTGAGATTTTGCACAAACAAAATTAATGCAGCCAAAAGTAGAAGGAAAACAGTAAACTAGGGGAGAAAATTTATAGTGAGTTAATAAAGGCCTCGTTTCTCAAATATATAGGGAACTGAGCTAAATTTATAAAAACAAAAGCCATTCCCCAGTTGATAAATGGTCAAAGGATACAGATAGGTAGTTTTCAGAAGACAAAATCAAAGCTATCAAGTCACATGAAAAAATATTCTAAATCACTACTGATTAGAAAAATGCAAATTAAAACAACTCTGAGATACCACCTCTTACCGATTAGATTGGTTAACATGATAGAAAAGGAAAATGACAAATGTTGGAGTCAATGTGGAAAAATTGGGACACTAATGCACTGTTGGTGGAGCTGTGAACTAATCTAATCATTCTAGAGAACAATTTGGAACTATGCCCAAGGGGCAATCAAATTGTGCATACCCTTTGATCCAGCAATACCACTATAAGGTCTGTATCTCTAAGAGATTAAAGAAAAGGAAAAATGACCTATATGTGCAAAAATATTTATAACAGCTCCTTCTCTGGTGACAAAGAATTGGAAATTGAGGGAATGTCATCGATTGGGGAATGGCTGAACAAGTTGTGGTACATGATTGTGATGGAATACTATTGTGCTATAAGAAATCATGAGCAGCATGGTTTCAGAAAAATCTGAGAGCATTTATATGAACTGATACAATGTGAAGTGAACAAAACCAGGAGAACATTGTACACACCAGCAGTAATATTTTAAGGATGATCAATTGTGAAGGATGATCACCTTAACTACTCTGATCAATACAATGATCCAAGACAATTCCAAAACACTTACAATGCAAAAGGCTATCCACCTCCAGAGAATTCTGAATGCAGATTGAAGCATACTTTTTTTTGTTGCGTCTTTGTTTTTTTTTAATTTTTTATTAATTTAATTTGATTTATCAATAATCACTTCCTTATGCTTTTGAGTTTAAAATTTTTTTCCCCCTTCCACCCCACCACCCTCCCCAAGATGGCGTACAATCTGATATAGGCTATACATTTACATTCATATTAAACATATTTTCACATTAGTGATGTAAGTAGAAATTAAAATCAATAGGAGGAACCATCAGAAAGAGGAAACAAAACTCAACAGAAGAGAAAAAAAAACAATTCGGCTTTCATAGTTCTCTGTTTCAGTGTGGATAGCATTTTCCATCACAAGGTCTCTGGAGATGTCTTAGATCCTTGTATTGCCAGGAAGGGTTAAGTTTATCAATATTAGTCATCACACAACGTGGCTGTTATTGTGTACAACGTTCTCTTGGTTCTGTGAAGCATACATTTTTAAACTGTATTTTTCTTGTTTTATTTTTTGTCTTTGTGTGTGTTGATTTTTTTTTCTTTTTGCAAGATGACAAATATGGAAATATTTTGCATGACTTCACATGTATAATCAATATCAAATTGTGAGCCTCCTCAAGGAGGCGTGAGGAGTGGAGGGAAGGAGAGAGAATCTGGAACTCAAAATTTTTTAAAATGTTAAACATTTTTTTACATGTAATTAGGAAATACTTAACAAAATAAATAAAAATGAATTTAAAAAAGAGTTTGTATTTTATCCTAGTGGCAACAGTGAGGGACTGTAGATGCTTCTTGATAAGGAAAGGAACCTGTACTTTAGAATACTATTTTGGTTGGTTTTTGGTTTGAATTCCACCTCTTTTAGCAATTTCTTCAACTCCTAGGACAGAAAAATCAGGGAGTGAGAAAGAATACCACCAATCATACTAATTAACTTCAGTTTTGTATTATTATAACTACTTCACATAACATTTGTATCTATCTTGAAATATAATGTTTAAATGTTAATCTGTACCTCTATTAAACAATAAAAATGAATTTTAAAATGTTTAATCACTCAAAAGCATTATTAAGAGTCTATGATGTACAAGACACTGTACCAGGCACATGGTACTAAGAAAAAGAAAAAAGAAAAAATCCCTCCTGTCAAGGAGCTTACATTCAAGTTACTCCATTTACTGAAGAATTTACTAAACACAGTCTCAGAGAAAAGAATGTGGGGACAGCAGCTTAAAGAGTGAAAGGGACAAAGACAAAAGAATTAGAGAGAAACACAAGGAAACAACTATGTATGTACAAGACATTTATAGGGGAGATGGAGGATAATCACAGAGGGAAGGCACTAGAATTAAGGGGAACGATAAAAGGTTCTTGCAGAAGGTGGGATTTTAGCAGAGATTTGAAGGAAGCCAGGGAAGCCAGAAGATAGAGATCAGGATGGAGAGCATTCCAGGCATAGAAGATAGCCAGTGAAAATGCATAGTAGGTAGATGGAGAGCAGAGGGCAGAGGAAGAGATGAAGCGGTACTTATGCAAACTGTGGGTATGTTTATTATTATATATGTCCCTAAGAAGACCTTACTGAGCTAGTCTTTTGGTGAGTGGGTTAATGACTTCCTGGGCCATCCCCTCACTGAACCACAATAAATAGAAAATAAAGCTGTATCAGATGACTAAAATATCCAGGTTATTCTGTCTCTATGAGCAGAGTTGGTGTGGGAGGGAAGGTTAGGGAAGAAGGGACTAAACAGAAAATACATCAGCGATAACAGATAATACTTTGGGGAGGTGGGTTTATAAATGACTGAATCACTGGACCCATAGAGAGGCAACGGAGAGGGTGTTCTCAAGCAGAGGAACTCAGAGTTCTGACCATGCCCTGAATTTTGGTAAATAGATGTTCACCAAGTAAATGTGAAGTGATTATTAGTTGGAGAGTTTTAAGAATTATATCCATCCCTTCGCTGAAGACAGCAGCCAATTCCAGCATGTTCAATGTTCATACATTTCTTGTCATATTAAAATGCTGATGTACTTATTTATTTGAATGTTTTTGCCTTGCTTGACTTCTAGATCTCACAAAAATATTTTGCTCATGTTAGAGAATGAACTTGGAGTTATTGGGCCTGAGGCAAGTTTAGTTGGGAGTGAGGAGTATATGGAGAATAACCTTACCATGAGTGCAGTTGTGCTGGGAGAGGTGCAACCTATACCTCAAAGGATCTTACCCTCACTCTCAAAGGGGAAAAGGCAGGAAGGTGGACTCAAGGAGAGATTCAGTGAAAGATTTCAACTTGATAGATAGGGACAGTGATGGCCATTGGGAAGGTATTGGTATCATGGGGAAAAGTACCACTTGCCCCATACCTGCTCTGTATCATACAAACCCATACATTATTTTTTTTATTACTACATTAGTCATGTTGTGAAAGAAGACACTGACTCAGGGTGAAAAAAAAAACCAAAAAAAATACAGAAAGTGAGAAATAGTATGCTTCAATCACACTCAGGCTCCATCAGTTCATTCTCTGGAGGCAAATAGCATTTTCCATCATGAATCCTTTGGAATTGTCTTGGATCATTATATTGCTGAGAGTAGCTAAATCATTCACAGTTGATCATCATATAGTATTGCTGTTACTGTGTACAATGGTCTTCTGGTTCTGCTAAATTCACTTTGCATTAGTTCATATAAGTCTTTCCAAGTTTTTCTGAAATCAGACTGCTCATCATTTCTTACAGCACAGTAATATTCCACTACAGTCATATACCATAACTTGTTCATACATTCCCCAATTGATTGACATCCCCTCAATATTCAATTCTTTGCTACTACAAAAAGAACTTCAATAAATATTTTTGTACAGAAACCCATACATTATTACAAAGTTTAAGGTACTTTAGACAATGGAGCCTTCCAAGTGAATAAGTTCAGGACACTAGGAATTTTCTTAATAGCATGTGTAACAAAAGCCTATGAGCAGGAGAATCTAGAAATCATACTAAGGTAATTTATCTGCTATTCTTGATTACAGATAAGCCAACAGTTGTGTTTAGAAATTAACTATTTATGTGTTCCACCAGCACTATCAGATAACTAGGCATTTGAGGCTGAAAGATGTTCAACATTACTTGGACTAACAAAAAGGTGGAAAAAAATAAGAGTTCAATATTTGGGGAAGAGCTGAATAAACCACAGAATATTACAAATATGACAAGAATTCAGAGAGTAGGGAAGACCTACTTGTATGAAATGATGCATATGAAAGACAGGTGCAACAAAAGAATGCTATACTCAGTGACTACAGCAATGTAAATAATATGGAGAGACAAGAAGACTTGGGCCAAATACAATGGACAACATTGATACTATTCTATCAGAATTAAAGAACACAATGGGATTAACTTAGAGAAAGATAGGAAGATTTTGCAGAATGAATGGACAGAACCAGAACAATTTTTGAATTAACTACAATATTGTAAAGAAAAACAACTTTGAAAAACTTAAGGACTCTACAATCAATGTGATGAGCAATCACAATTCCATTAGACTGATGATAAAGCATGCTTCACACTTCCTGGCAAAGAAGTGATAGACCATAGGTACAGAATGGGACAAACTTTCAGACATGACCTACGTATGAATTGGTTTCACTTGACTATACTTATTTGTTACAAGGCAGGGCTTTTATTTCTTAGGGTGAGAATGATTCCATATAGGTTGGGAATACTGATAGGGATGCAGAAAAAAAGAAGAAAAGGGAAAAAATAACATCAATAAAACATTTTTAAAAATACAGAAATGAGTAAAAGGAAGCTCAGAAGGGGACAAGGGCAATCAGAGCACCATTTGTACTATATGTCAAATTTAACATTCTAAAAAAGTTACATGTAATAGATTGTTTCATATACAATCTTGTCTTTTTCTTTTTATTTGTATCATGAGATTTTCATATTCGTCTAGTTTCACATATGTACAAAAATGTTAAAGCATACATCCTTTCTGTTAACTCAACTGGCAAATTACTAAAGTGGAAAGTGATATGTATTATCAGTCTTAGTCATGCTATTAGGCAGTTGTACTTAACTGTATTCAGGAAATGTACTTGGGGAATTATATGGATTTGTTGGGATTGGATGAATAAAAAAAGCATTCATAAAGTACTTACTAATGTAGTACCCCTTTTACTCGAAGAGTAAAAGGAATGTAGCTGAGACAGCTGTCCGCAGGATAGGACAAAAATCTTTGATGTATTCTGATTGAAGGACTATAGAATTGTGAATATGTCTGAAAAGATAATCTTCTTTCATCTTAAAGGACAGGTACAGCTGAAATCTCATGAGAAGGTAGAAGTGAGCGTGCCGAGGGGGTGGATAGAAGGTTTTCCCATGCAATCAGGAGACAACAGGAGAGGATGAAACCTGGCCTTTCAAAAGGGAGACACTGAGAAAAGACAATAGCTGAAACATGCGGAAGTCACACCCAGCATATGCAGAATGACTGGAGCTGTATTTGTTACTGAGAATGAATCTAAAGACACTACAATTTTCCTATTGCCTGTTATTGCTCTGTTATGCAGAGTCTCTAACCCCAGCCTTCATTTTTAAAATAATTAGTTCATTTTCTCTATTTACCACATATTTTCAGAATCGACTGATTTTTCTAAGATATTGTTCATTGTTATATGTGTCTTTGGGGGATTAAATGATGAAGAGAGGGAGGTAATGAACAGTGAGGTACAAAGAGAAATAGATTCTTTATACCAGAGGTTCCCAAACTTATTTGACCTACTGCTCCCTTTTAAAAAAAAAATTATTCAGCACTCCTCTTGGATATCTACTTTAACTCTGTAATGGTTTTTTTTTTTTGAAATTTGTGTCATTTCTAAAAAATATTTTTTAAAAAATGATGCAGCTTAAATTTAATAATTTATTGTAAATGTGTTTTTTCTCTCCATTGAAATTTTTATGATACAATATTGTGTCATGTAACTGAATAGTTATTACATTGTAAACAAATTATTACACGCACATATTCCTGCTGACACATGATGTACTTCTCAACAATATGCAACATGGTCACCTGCCAACACTTGCTTGTTAAAATCTGTTGGTGAACTTGACAACTGATCAGTATAACTTGCATTTTGTGTGGGGTTTTTTTTAAATAATGTAATTACTACAACTTTAATTCTGTTACACAGCAGATGAGACATGTACCAATGGTTTTTCAAAATGTTCTTATCTTGTCTTCTTTCCTCATGCTTCCACCACCCCCTTATTTTTATTCAATGCCTCTCAATTGCACAGGAGGCTACTACCATCCTCCCATCATTCCAGCACCCCCAGGTGGCAGCATCACCCACTTTGGGAACGTATTCGAGTCTAAATAATCTACTAGGACTATCAGCTGAGGATTCAAACTGAATAAAAGATCTTTTCTGGCACATATAATTATAATTCCACCAAAGCAGAGAAAAATAAGTGAAACTGGATTGTATTGGACATGGGATGAACCAACAATTTTCTGGTGGGTGGAGGTTTGGTAAGTGAGTGTAAATTAGTCCTATGAGATAGCAGCTTCGGGCAACTTCCCTTTTCTTGGGAAGTTTTCAAAGACATTCATTCCCTTTGAAGGTCAGAATGAGAGTATTAACTAAGGGAAAAGTTATATTCGGAGGTCGTCTAGAAGGGAGAAGCTGGGAAAGAGTGGTGCTTCCCATTAGAGACTGAGACTCAGTGACAAGGAATAGCTAGCTCTCCTGCTCAGCCAAAAGCCTCCAATCCCTGACCACTGATAGACTATATGCCGAGTGTAGAGTTAAACTTTGAGAATACAAATTTAAAAAATTATACAGTCCCTGCTCTCAATAAGCTTATTCTAATTAGGGGAGACAACACATTTAGGAGGGTTTAGCCTATCCTGTGGATAGATGGAAAGGACTGGCAGGAGGGTTCAGCATAAGGACAGATAGTAGATAAATAAAATTAAAAGCTGGTTCTTTGAAAAGACTAATAAAATTGATAAACCCGTAGACAATCTGATTAAAAAGAAGAGAGCAGAAAATCAAATCAAAAAAATAGCAAATGGGCAAGGTGGAATGACAGCAAAACCAGAAGAAATAAAAAAAATTAACAGAATATATTATGCACAGTCACATGCTAACAAAACTGAATACACAAAAGAACTAGAGAAACATTTTCAAAAACAGAAAATACCCAAGCTACCAGAAGACCAGATAGAAATCTCAAATAACTCAATCTCAGAAAAGGAAATAGATCTAGCGGTAAAGGAACTAAGAAAGGAAATAGCTCCTGGACTTGAGGAATTCACAGGAAAATTCTATCAGACTTTCAAAGAACAGTTAATACCTATCTTAACAAATTATACTAAAAAATTGAGAAAGAAAACACTCTTCCAGAATCCCTTTATGAGATAAATATAGCTATAATACCTAAGCTAGGGGAGGATGGAACATGGGAAGAAAACTCTAGGCTAATATTGTTAATTAACACAGACTCAAAAATTTTAAACAAAATCCTATCAAACAGATAGACTATAGTGATTTATTAAAGAAATCAGGGGCAGCTAGGTGGTGCAGTGGATAAAGCACCGGCCCTGAAGTCAGGAGGATCTGAGTTCAAATCCAGCCACAGACTAAAACACTTGATAGTTACTAGCTGTGTGACCCTGGGCAAGTCATTTAACCCCAATTGCCTTAAAAAAAAAAAAGTAGGAGAAAATGTTAAAAAAGAAATCATTCATTTTGATCAAGTGGGATTCATACCAGGGATGCAATGATAGTTCAACAACCAACATAATTATTCATATCAAAAAACAAAACATCCAAAACCACATGATCATCTCAATAGATGCAGATCAACTTCCCAAAGCACACAAAAAATTCATATAGATTCAATTACTAAGTGCTTCTTAAAGAAATAAAGAAAAACCTAAATAGAGGAATATTCAATGCTTGTGGCGAGGCTGTGCTAATATAATAAAAATGACAATACACCAAAATTAACTTATGTTTTAATGTCATACCAATTACCAAATTTATAGAGCTCAATAAAAGAATAACAAAATTTATTTGGAAAAACAAAAGCTCCAGAATGGAAAATGATGAAAAGAAGTAAGGATAAGAGAGGAATAGCACTTCCAGATCTCAAACTATATTATAAAGCAGCAGTGATCAAGACTATCTGGTATCGGTTAAGGAACAGAGAAATAGGTCAGTGGAACAGATTAGACAAGGGAGATTCAGAAAACAACAGAACTCAATAAATCAATGTTTGATAGAGTAGAAAACATAGGTTACCTAAGGAAAAACTCTCTATTTGAGGAATAGCTCAACATCAATAACAAATCTTTTTATATCTATAAAAATAAGATCAATTTCACTTGTTTTGTGATGTTACTTAGTCTTCACCAAGTACATTACCCAATGATTTTTTTCTCAAAGAAAGTATTCATAACATAGAGATGTGGAGCTTCTTTGAAGACTGAGTCTTTGGCCTCTCTCATTCCTTATTCCTGACCCACAATTTTCAACATAATTCCCACCGTCCTTACCTATTTCCATTTTTATGTTAAAGTCACTGAGAATAAAAGTAAATGATTCTTTAATTTGCAGAATCTTTATTGAATTCATTGTAGAATTTCCCCAGCTCTTCATTCTCTGCAATTGTTGCTAGCGGATAAACTGTAAATATCTTCATGGCGTTCTTTTTACAAATACTTACCAGAAGCACTGCAATATAAAATAACCAAATGTCCCATGAAATCATGCTTCTTGTTGCCTTTGGATATATTATAAAATCCACCCCACCAGTTCCTTTCTTATCCTTTCCAAGAAGTAGACTATGATGGCTCATACTTATGAGCCATCTTTGCATTTAGCTCCAATTTCCTTTATTCTTCTGATTTTGTTTATAGTCTGGATGTCAGGATTGACATGTGTCAATTCTTCTAGTACTATATGTTCAGTCTGTGATAACTGGACAAATATCTGACATTTAAAGTACTAACAGCCAAGTTAAGATTTATAGACTATTTAAACATGGGACAATTCTTAGCATCCTCTGCTCTATTTTCTACCACTCTGCGATTATAACTGCAGAGGCTTAAGTAGGCCACGTAGAATTGAAGGCCATTTTGTAGTTTTCTTTCTTTTATAGGTTGCCATGACCAAATAATTTATCAACAAATAGCTAATTTGTTAGTGATGAGCCTTTCTATTAGGCTTGTCCTCAGCACTGTAGATCCAGTGTGTTTCCAAGAATCAGCCTTTCTAGTATGGCAGAGAGCAAGCTAGGTGGCACAGTGGATAGAGTGCTGCGTCTGGAATCAGGAAGACCTGAGTTCAAACATGACCTCAGATACTTACTAGCTGTGTGACCCTGGGCAAGTCACTTAACCCTGTTTGCCTCAGTTTCTTCAACTGTAAAATGAGCCAGAGAAGTATCTGGCAAACCACTCCAGTATTCTTTGCCAAGAAAAGCCCAAATGGGATCATAAAGAGTTGGACATGACTAAAAGGACTCAACAACAGTGTGGCAGGATCTGCCAAAGTTTAGACTTCATTGGCATAGCACTTGAGAAACAGGGTCACCTCCGTGCCGTGATGAAGCATCAGAGTAAGACTTTGCGGAGGTTTAAAGAAAGCTTTATGAGAAATCCAACTGAGCAAAACTATCCTGAGGGCATTTAAGGGTGAAAATGGTAAGACAAAAAAACTGAAGAAAAAAATGGAAAATATCTGCAAAGACTTTTATAATAAACTTATTTCACCAACAAAGATGGCAAAGCCGCCACATTTGGATTCTACAGTTCAGTTCTAGAAAACAGGGCGTCTCCTAAAATCTTTATAGAGAGTTACAAAACAAATACCACATGAGGTCTGATGGGGTACTTATAAAAAAGGCATACTAGATTTTGGAGGCTAATTATACGGGTTGGAGAGGTAATCAGGTTCACCTGACCCTTCTCCAAAATTTAGCATCAAATATTCCCTAAATGGCTAAGTGTATGGTAAATGGAACCTAGTGTTTCACCACTAAAAGGTGAAAACAAAAGCCAACGTACCACTTACGTATATAATAGCAGGCTTTATTTGGGACACATAAGTTATAGCTAGCCAGATTTCATGTGAGTAGCAAGTATAAGGAGTGAGAAAGCTGCCAAAGGTCCTTCAGATGTGGGACGTGTTCTTTATGACCTATAGGGGACTTGGTCCTCTACCAGCCTTTTTCCATAATTATATAATGTCCAGTATACACGTAGGGATCTCAGGATGAGCATTTGGCAACAATGCAACCTGAGACTGGATTTCTCTTTTTTTCATATCGAAATAGCTATGCTTAACATCATTTACCAGTATGATCCCTCTTTTTAAACATTATTGAAGATATGAGAGCATTAAGCTATGCCTTATAGATAGCTTTTTTTTTGCATTAATAATTAGACACAGATTAGTAACATTCCTCAGTAACTTTATCTTAGACATTGTCCAAATTAATCTTCTATATATCTCACTTCCCTAAAATATTTATTAGTATCTCATTGCCTACTAAATAGAATCCAAACTCCTTAGCCTAACACTTAAAACCTTCTATGATCAGCCTCCGGACTGCTTTTCCAAACATCTTACTTTACACTCTTCGCTCTCCACCATCTCTCCTTCACTTTCCCAGCTATGCCTTTACGGGGAGAATTATACTCTCTAGATGGTAAGAGCCAATTATTAAATTTTTAGTGTAAGTATTGACACCTTGGAAAAAGACAAATGCTACATGCACATGAGGGCTCAATTTATTATTCTATTGGTTTTTTTTTAATTAGGAAAGTGATGAAGAAAATATCACTAACAGATTAAACTTAAAAGTGCATTCTACATTACATGCCTGTTACTAAACATTTACCAGAATGCTGGTGATAATGTACAACATAGAATGATGAGGGGAATATTAGAGAGTGTCAACTGGATGGAACCGTTCTCTACCCTGTGGCTACATGGTGACTAACAGAGCAGGAGAGAGACAGGAGCATCAGGAATCAAACAGAAGTTTCATTTCAAAATGAGGGGAAACAGTTTGCAAGCAAGGACACATGTGCCAGGGTTTCACCCCTAGTGGGGGTAGATCCGAGTCAGTGTGGGGAGATCTCAATACTATAACAGTGAAAATCCAGTGAGCTGTAGCCCTGACGATGATGGATAACAGCAACAATGTGACAAATTTCACAGCAGTGATTCATAGCAGTACTTCATGTCTGGAACATGGTTACAGCAGGAGCTTGTCTGCGGTCAGAGAACAGCTGGTGCTGGTCAAAGCAACACCATAATTACGTGAAACAATTCCAGGATTTCGCTGTAGCTGAGATCATCCAGAGGGTGAGTGCAAAGGATTGTTGTTATGCCAAGCTCAGGGCACAGCTTGCTTGCTTGGCCTTAGCTCTAGAAAACAGGGTGTCTCCTAATATCTTTATAGAGAATTACAAAGCAAACACCATTGAGGTCTGAAGGGGTAAGATCATTACCAACCAGAGGGATCAGGGAAGGTTTCACACAAAAAAACTGCAAAGGTCCTGAACTGATCCTAAATTTCCCATCAAAGCAAAGACCCATATTTTTAATACTAACATTCTCCTACTGTTCCTAAATGACAATGAGACATTCAATGCATCTGCCTCTAATGGGGCAGCATTTAGCACAGTACCTGGCAACAACAGGTGCTTAATAAATGTTTATTGATTACTCCCAGAGGGCAATCTAGGGAGCATTTGAGTTAGGATTTACAAAATGGTTAGGAATTCAACACTGGATAAAGGTTGTGGGAGGAAGTAGGACATTCCAGATATAGAAATCAGAGCAACCAAAGACCTGGAAGTATAACAGTCCTTGCAGAGGTGTGCTGGCTCCAGCTTGAACCAAGAGCTGATTGTTAAATGATCAGTATGAGCATTTGTAACTTAATTTTCAACAAATGCCACAAAATCAGGATATGACTTCTTATTTTGTCGATTATCTAGATTTAAGAAAGTGATGGAGAAAATGTTAACAACAGATTAAATTTAAAAGTGTGTCATATATAGATTTTTTTTTTTTGAGAACTGGTCGTTAAACATTTACCAGCACATCACTGGTTTTGGGAGAGCAGAGAGAAGTACACTTTAGAACATTATTAGATTTTATCTTACCAACAACCCCGTGAGGAAGGCATTGCAGGTTTTATTATTCCCATTTTGGAGAAAAGTAAAGTAAGATACAGAGAGTTACTTGTTCAAAATCATGTAACTACCAAATGGCAGAGGCAGGAGTTGAACCCAGATTTTCTGACTCTAAATCCACTGCTCTTTCCACTGCACCATAGTTTCCTCCACATCTTTGTATCTTCCTGAGTGATTAGCACAGTGCTTTACATTTGTTGTTGTTCAGGTATGTCTGACTCTTTGTGACCCCATTTGAGGCTTTCTTGGCAGAGATATTTCTCCAGCTCATTTTATAGATGAGGAAACTAAGGCAAACAGGGTTAAGTGACTTACCCAGGGTCACATAGCTACTAACTGTTTGAGATCAAATTTGAACTCCAGTCTTCCTGACTCCCCGGCCCTGCCCTCTATCCAGTAGGACACCCAGCTGCGCCTACCTGTTTTTCATGTAGTAGGCATTTAAATGTTTGTTGAATGTGTAGTTCTTACTAGTGAGGGCCATTGCCAGTTGTCCTGACCTATGTCTTGCCACTGGACTTCAATGACTCTGGAGGAGAGAGTGAGGCTGATGACTTTGCACAGCCCTGCTTCACTTAAATCCAATTCACTTGCAAGTCAAGACGTCACCCTTTTGATGTCATTGGTCCTCTTCAAAAACAAAGGATGAGTAACAACAATCTGTACTAGCACTTGATTGTTCTGCATTGTTCTCTAATTACATAGCATATATATAAGTCTTACTACTCCAACAAAACTATGAACTCTTCAGGGGGCAGGAACTTATACTGGTTTGGCATCATCTACAATGCCTGTTTGACCTAATACTAGTTACATAGCTGTCTAATTGGAGCCCAATAAATAGTCTTGACTGTGAGGAGCTTGCAATATTAACAGTTTTTCTTTCTTTTAAAATATGTATTGAAACATTTTATTTTGTCTCAACAGGCTCTTTCTGACAAATACTCAAACAATCTCACAATATGTTCCCTGAGAAACTGTTGGTTGCTTATTATTAGTATTGAGAATAATAATAATAATAATTTGTTGTTGACAGATATGAGGGATATGACCTTTGATAACATGGAACTAACCAGACTAGACCAGCCTGAAGTTTTGTTGACTTTCCATACTGACTTTATTTACACTGCCATAATCAAGACAGCCAACTAAGTAAAAGTCCTCCCAAAGCCACTGAAAGATAAAAACAGAGGGAGAAATACAAGCAGAAGGAAAAATTGAAAAGATTTGCTATAACCATTTTAACAAACTTTTCTGCATCAATAACAATGGCATCATCACACTTGGACCCTAAACATCACAGTCCTGCATGTGTTTATGGAGAAAACAGAAATGGCACTGAAGAGAACAAAGATGGGAAAGGCAGCCATGTTGCATCAATTGTATACAGAGAATATCTGTACTAAAGGCGACACAGTTGTGAGGATATTCAATATTCAATGTATATGAAAAAAAGAAGATATTAAAATCAAGGAAAAATCATGGAACTTGTTAATGAGAGAATATCAATAACTATTGACCAATAAGTTTACTCTCCTTTTTGTATATAACATTTCTGAGACTCATCTATACATGAAATGAGGGCATGCTCAAATGAAGTCATCAGTAGAGATCAAACCTACTTCCGCAAATGATATTCAACAATGGAGCACATTTTTGCTATTTCACAATTTAACTTAAAGATGCAAAGAATATAAGATCTTATTATATTTTTTATTGATTGATTATTGCCATGGTGGAGTCAGGATAGTGGAATCAGAGGAAACACTTTTGCCCAGCTCACCCAGCACTCTTTTTTCACAACAACCTAGAAAACACACCAGAAAAAGAATTCTGATTGGGAAAGTCAAGAAAAGTCACAATAAGTCATCTTTCCAGTTTAGGATAGCTTAGGGAGAAGACAGAGAGGTCAGCTCAGGAAGACAGAGAGAACCCCCATAGGAGCTGACCAGGAGTACCCTCAATGGCAACTGCAGTGAGGAGCATTCCAGTGCCCAGGGATGGAAAGGCTGAGACACAGAACCAAAGCAGAAAGTACAGAAAGTGATCTTAGGTGATCTCTCAACTAGCATTGGGTGCAGGAATGGGGGCTATTTGGCAACTGTATCACCTATTCCAGTTCTGAGTCATAAATCTAGGACAGAGAGGAGGGGCTAAAAGCAACTGTGGGTACTAATTGCATACTGAGCAAAGAACAACTTCCTCAAATGCAGCCACGTGCCTATGAACCTAGGAGTGCAGTGACTCAGTTCTAGCCTTTAACCCAGGAGTAAACCCGGAATAAAATGGCCAGGGCAGAAGTCCCAGACCAAAGGGCAGCCGGTATGTCAGTCACTCTGAACCTGCAGAACCTCCCACTGGGCTAAAAGTGACTGAGTCCAATAGCAGCCTGATGAAACCCAATCACACACAAGCCTGTTAACAGACCCAAACCTAGGTCAATAACTTCCAGAGTTCAAAACAGGAGGGCAGTGAACTGACCTATCCCTTCATCACACCACTTTGGGAACACTGAAAACTGGCAGGGCCCCAGATTGAGCTGTGAAAGCAGCAGAACATAAAAGGACAGAAGCTTTGGCTAGACATTTTCCACCCCCGGAAGTGTACAGATGATAGCATTATCATAAAGTCCAAAGTCAAGAAGAAGGCTGGAAGAATGAGTAAACAAAAGAAGGACTGAACCATAAAGAGCCACTATAGTAACAGCAAAGCTCAAGACACCAACACAAAAGACAATGACTTGAAAACACGTACAATCAGAGCCTTAAAGTAAAATACAGATTGGACACAAATCCAATAAGATTCATAGAAAAGTTAAAGGGGATTTAAAAAAGCAAAAAAAAATTTTTTTTAAAAACCCAATGAGGACACTAAAGAAAAAAATGGGGAAAGGAATGAGAACTATGAAAAAAGAATATTAAAAGAGAATCAATATCTTGGTAAAAAGAGGTACAAAACCTCACTGAAGAAAATAACTTTGAAAATTAGAATTGGCCAAATGGAAGCTAACGAAATAGAAGAAAATGTGAAATATCTCATAGGAAAAACAACTGACCTAGAAAATAGATCAAGGAGAAATAATTTAAGACTTATTAGACTACTTGAAAGACATGAACAAAAAAAAATAATCTAGACAGCATATTTAAAAAAATCATAAAAGCTCTCCGTATATCTTGGAACCATAGGATAAAGGAGAAATAGAAAGTATCCACTGCTCATCTCCTGAAATGAACCCCAAAACAAAGACTCTAAGGAATATTATAGCCAAAATTCAGAGTTCCCAAGTCAAGGAGAAAATACTCTAGTATTTTAAAAAATTCTGTGGTATTTTAGCTAGCAATCAAAAAGAAAAAATTCAAGTACTGTGGAGCCACAGTTAGGATTACACAAGACTTAGCAGACACTCATATAAAGAAAAGGAGAGCTTAGAATATGATATTCTAGATGACAAAGGATCTCAGATTACAATCAAGAATAATCCTCCCAGCAAAACTAAAAAATCCTACACGGGAAAAAAAATAGATCTTCAATGAAATAAAAGACTCTTAAGCATTTCTGATGAAAAGACAAGAGTTGAGTAGAAACATGAATGAGAAATGATAAGGGACTCAATAAGGTTGCTCAGGATCACACAGCTAGTAAGTGTCTGAGGCCAGATTTAAACTCACAAAAATGAGTCTTCCTGTGTCAAGGTCCATCACTGTTATCCACTGTGTCATCTACCTGACCCCACACAAGTAAACATCTATACAAATAAGGAGAGGGCAACTGGAAGGACAGTTGGTACTTGAACTTTAGCCTGATTTGAACTTGTCAAAAGAACACACACACACACACACACACACACACACACACAGAGTCAGGTACAGAAATATGGTTCACTCAACAGGGAAATATGAAGGAAAAAGGAGAAGAAGGGAGAGAAAATTAAAGGGTGAGTAAAATAAGGAAGGCCAGCTAGGTGGCACAGTGGGATAGAACCTGGAGCTTGGAGTCAGGAAGACCAGAGTTCAAATCTTGCCTCAGATATTTACTAGCTTTGTGACCCTGGGCAAGCAACTTAACCTTGTTTGCCTCTGTTTTCTCATCCGTAAAAATGAGCTGGAGATGGAAATGGCAAACCACTCTAGTATCTTTGCCAAGAAAACCCCAAAAAGGGTAATGAAAAGTCATACATCACTGAAAACATCTAAACAACGATGACAACAACAAAAAATAAGGAAGGATTTTGTTGTTGTTCAGTCATGTCTGATTCTTCATGACCCCATTTGGGGTTTTCTTGGCAAAGATACTGGAAGTGGTTTGCCATTTTTTTCTCCAGCTTGTCTTACAGATAAGGAACTGAAGCAAACAGGGATTAGTGACTTGCCCGGGGTCACACAACTCGTAAGCTATGAAAAAAGAATATTAAAAGAGAATCAATATCTTGGTAAAAAGAGGAACTATGAGGATGGATTTGAACTCATGGAGGTGAGTCTTCCTGATTCCAAGCCCAGTGCTTATCCACTGCCACCAAGGAGGGAATTGGTCCTAAGTAAAACAAACTGAAAGAATGTACAAAAATATTTATAGCTCTTTTTAAGGTGACAAAGAATGAGAATCTGAGGAGGTGCCCATCAATTGGGCAATAGATGTATAAACTATGATATATAAATATGATGACATACTATTTTGGTGAATTCTGATCAGTGTCTGACCAACAAGGATTCCAGAGGACTAATGATGAAATATGCTACTTTCTCTCTTGTCAGAGAGATGAAGGACTCAATGCAGAATGAGACAAATTTCTTTTAGACATGGCCAATGTGGAAATTTGTTTTGATTGTCCATATATGTGTATAATGGGTTTGTTTTTCTTGTACTCTAAATTAGGAGAGGTGAGAAGGTGGATCTCGGCTGATTAAAACAAATTATATACGTGTGTGTATGTACGTACACACACATATATATGTGATCATACATGCATTTATATATGTGTATGTAGGTATCTACCTTATCTTTTGATTAGTGGAATTATGTCTTTGTTCATCTTTGACTATATGGAAGGAGAATCATTAATTACAGAGAATGGTTCAAGAGAGAATGTCAATTTGTTTGCCAGAGAAGTGTCTCTTACTTATCATGTTTTAAATCAAGATAGGTGGGAATGAGGTGAGGGTGTTGGGAGGGTTTTATTATACTCTTGGACTCTATCTTAGTTATCCAGAAAGACAGACCATACTTCTTAATTCTATTCTCCATTTCTATTGTTCTGTTTAGTGACTCAAACCTTAAAATTAACTTTGTCACTTTGTACCCTAGCTTAAGATTGACTGTGAGTTTTGTCTTTGTTTTCCGATCTCTATAAAGTATAAAAAGATGTTGGTTGTGAAAAAAATGTTTAATAAGCAGAGGGAATCTCTACCCTGATTTGGATCTTTATTTAAGCAATACTACTTGAAGATAATTACTGAGTTGTCTCTGACAGACATTAGCTGAGTAATGGAAGAGTACTGAGTTTTTTTTCCATACCATGTTGCCTCTTTGGACATCATAAAATCAATGAATTTAGAACTTAGAAGTCACTCAGTCTAAAACCCTAATTTTATAAATGAAGAAACTGAGGCCTAGGGACATCAAAGGTCACACAGATACTAAGTAATAGAGCTGTGGTCCTGGTGCCTAGGATAGTGCTTTCTACCCAGCAGGCACTTGATAAATTTCTTCTGAAGTGAATTAAATTCAGGTCTTCTGGGTTCTTTCTACCATCCCTTGCTGCCTCTGGAATTTTTAGATTACTTTTTAGTCAGCAAATTTTCATAGCTGAATTTTAAACCAAGCCTTAAAACTTATAATCCTCAATTAAGCTTGAAAAAAAACAACCCAAAGCTAAAAGACTGAGGAAAACATGCCAATTCTGAGCTAACCCTTGAGGGATCACTGAATTAAGAATGAACAAAAGAAAGGATATGAACAAACCCAATGAAAAATTTAATTTTATTTCCCAAGACTTCTTTTTTCCCCCCAAAAGTTAAGTAAAACTGTAATGGTTGTCAAATATTTTATTGGGGGTGAGGGGGAAATACTCTCTGTCTAGAGTTTCAGTAGTAGGCATTGTACATTGCTGAGAACACATTGTAGTCCCTTCCAAAAAGGAAAACTGTGAGCCTGCCAAAAATCCTTCTCTGAGCCATGGATTTGTTTCAAGTTACAGAACCTTCTTTCATACTTTCGCAGTAACAATTTCGCATATAAAATGCTAAGAATAACTGACCAGTGGAAAACAAAGTACAGTAATAAGATGCTAGGAGGAATAATCTTAGACTAAAACAATAAGTAAGCCTCAGGAACAATAAGGTAGGCCCAGAATGTCTCAAAATAGCTTTCTCTCTGGGGGGTGGGGAAATGGAATAAAGTTGTTCCAGTTATATATTTAAAGAAAAACTGTAGCTAACTTATTAAAATTATTTAGATACAATATTATCTTATGTTTATTATCTATCTATCTATTGTTGTTTCCTCTATTAGAATATTGAAAGTAAGGATTGTTTCATTCTTTGTATGTGTATCCCCACTGAAGCCCAGCACATGAAAAGCATTTAATGCATATTGGTTGGTTGCTATAAACATAAATTATAAAATCGTGTTTATATTATTTTTTCATATTAAGAAATAGCTGTCACATGATCCAGAAGTACATACCACAGTATCTGTTCTAAGGTCCTTTATTTTCAAGTGATGGTTTCTATAAAGGTTCTACAAGGAATTCAGTCATTCTGTTGGGTAAGTGATTTACCCCAGTTTGGTGCTCTTTTTTGAATTTAAATGTGGGTAGCCAGATGTAGTGGTGAAGAAAACACCTGTTTAGCTTGCTTTGAAGATTTGCCTGGAAACTATTTTTTTTTTATTCAGCTTTCCCTTAATCCTCAGTTCTAATCTCTTTGTTTATTCACTTCCTGCCCCGTATTAGATTCATTACTGACTTCATTGGTTCCTCATTCTGAACCAGGCCTCACTTAAGATGACTATTTTATATGACTCGGACCGATCTACAATCACTACTGGTTAACATGATCATCATAAAATTTTCTCCAGTGTTTTATCTCTAAACAGACCTGGTATGGTCATCAGAAGAGCTGTCTTTTACATAGCACTTGAAGGTTTGCCAAGTACTTTATTGTTGTTGTCCAGTTGAGTCCAACTCTGTGACTGCATTTTGGGGTTTTCTTGGCAAAGATCGTGGAGTGGTTTGCCAGTTCCTTCACCAGCTCATTTTACAGTTGAGGAACTGAGGCAAATAGAGTTAAGTGACTTTCCAGGGATCACACAGCTAGTAGTATCTGAGGATGTATTTGAACTCATGAAGATTAGTTTCCCTGATTCCAAGCCCAGTGTGCTATTCACTGTGCCACCTAGTTGCCAAGCACTTTACACACACATGATATAGCAGATGAGGCACTGGACTTTGGGCCAGGAAGGTCAAGGCTTGAATTACGTCTCATATACTTACCAACTGTGTGACCCTGTGCAAATCACTTAACCTCTCTGAACTTCATGGGACCTAGAGGTGAAAGGGACCTCAGAAAACATCTCATCCAACCCCCTCATTTTACAGATGAACAATCTGAGGGTCCAGGAAGGTTATGCCCAAGGTCATATATTGTAAGTGTAAGCTGGGTTTCAACTCAGATCCTAAGTTTAGTGTCCTTTAAACTGTACCATAATGCCTCTTTGAACTTCCTCATCTATAAAATGGGAATAATAATAGTACTTATCTCACATAGGGTGATTGCAAAGACCAAATGAGATAACTGTAAAGTGCTTTGCAAACCTTGATCTCCAATGATCCAATTACTGTGGATTTCATGGAAGAGAATGCAATATTGCAGGTCTCTATGCAATTAGGATTATATTACCCACTAATAGGAACATTTGGAAAACCTTATTTATAGTGTGTAATCTTCCTCCATGACCTTGGCAAACATCTTAAGGTAAACCCTATTTTATACTTAGCTTGATGTTAATACTCACTGGCTTGTTGAATCAAGTTATCTCTGTAGTTTCATTTGTCATAGGATATTATATAATTTTAAAATAAATTTGAGTGGGAAGTACCTTGTTTGAGAAGAGTCTTCAAAGCTGCATTTTGGTAAACTGGTGAAACAGATTAAAAATACATATATGTGTGTATATATGTTTACATATGTTTTATGTATATTTTTATATGGGCAACTACTATTACACAGAAGAAGTGAATTTGCGATACCTTTGTTAAAAGCTAATTTAGATCCATCATGCCTTAGATGTACTCCCAAATCAAATATGCTGACATTTAATACTGCTAAAACATCACTGTGTTAAGAGATGCTGCAGTACAGTGGCAAGTGTGCCAGACTTAGAATCAAAAGAGACTGGATTCAATTTTGTGGCCATCTCTACAACATGCTGCCTCCATCTCCGTAATCATCCCCAACTTCTTTCCACATGATTCTTGTACTTTGCCTCTGGAACCGTACTATCTCTGAAGAGGTAAGTTTTTGCCTCATCTCATCCAGACCCAGGCCTTCCTGTTACTTATCATATCACCCCCTCCAGCTCCCTTTTATGTGCTGTCTTCCCCCATTAGAAGGCAATCTCCTTGAGGTAAGGGACTATCTTGCTTCCTTTTATTTGTATTGACATACTTCAGCACAGTGCCTGACCTGTAGTGGGTATTTAAATGTTCTTTGTCCATTGGTTGGTCCATCCATCTATCTGTCTGTCTATCTATCTATCTATCTCTCTATCTATCTATCTATCTATCTCTCTATCTATCTATCTATCTATCCATCTATCTATCTATCTATCCATCTATCTACCTATCTATCATGAACTAGCTCTGTAACTATAGGAAAGTCGCTTAAACTCAGTTAAGTGTCATAGTTTCTTCATCTTTAAAACTGGCAAAAGAAAATTGGCAAAATTGAAATACTTACCTCCCATGGCTGTTGCGAGCATCAGATGAAATAATGTAAGTAAAGTCTATCTCAGTGGTATCAAACTAAAGTGAAAGCGGGGAACACTAATCCATACTTAAGGATCCCTGCAGGCTGTATATTGGTTTAGTTTTTCAATGTAATCTTACCTAGGTTTGATTATATTTTGGTTTATTTTATTAAATATTTCCCAATTATATTGCAATCTGGTTCAGGTGGCAGTACAGAGTGATGGGGGTAATTTATGCCTCAGCACTATGCAAGCAGCAGCTTTTTGCTCTTTTTGGTTTTGGTTAGGACCTCTGATTTCACTGACATGAGAAATCCATTTTGGAAAGGTCTATTAAATAATAACAACTTTGTTTTTTGTTCAGACCTATGATTTCATTGGTATAGGAATCTCCCACTGAGGAAACTCTTTACCAAAGAAGACTGCCAACTATTCTGTAATTTGTAGTCTTAGAGAGTTGTCTCCTGCACTAGGGAGTTAAGTGACCTAGCCCAGGGTCATACAGCTAACGTGTCAGAAGGATTCAAACCCAGGTATCCATGACTTGGAGGCTGGTTTTGCCACATTACCTTTCCAATTATTATTATTGTTGGTATTTTCACTGAGAATAATAATATATTATTTGTTAAAATAGCATATTATCTAGGTTGATACATTCCCATTCACACTTTAGGGGATTTTTCACTTCTGAAGGGTCTGTCTGCTCTAGCCCTTGTGGTAGGGGTGCCAGAGGCACAAAGTATGGGACCTGCCTTGAGAACAGAGAGTAAGGGGGGGTGCTATTACTTCAACTTTCTCCCAGCTTGAGTTTCAACTCAGAAGCCTGGGAAACTCTTTCACCAGAGAGATAAGAATTGTTTAGTAGCTCTAATTGCTGGAAAGTTATTCTTTCTATTGTGTCAGAAAATGTGGGAGCCTAGTGGTGAGGGAGTACCATCTCTTGGCCTCTCTGCATTAGCAGGTCATGACAAGAAACATTACACAGTGGAAGGGTAGTCCAACTCCCTGGCACTAACATTTGGCTGTCACTATGGAGGTCACTGAGAAAGGCATGAGACAGCCTGGGGGACTGGGGAGGAGGTGGGTGGTGTCAGTGGCTGATGATTATACTTTTTGAAACAATCACTGGCATTGTATGAGAAGCAGGGCTGGTTCATCAGTGCTGGTGATTCTTCCGAGGCTGCTGCCGTGATTCTAATACAAAATTTGTGAAAGTATGACTTAGTTACTACCTAGGAAATGGGGCTTGCCCATGGGTTGACCTGTTGGGTGAGTATTTGTGTGTTCCCTATGTGTTTTGTCCATGACTCGAAACTAGAAGGGAAAAGTCTTTTCTATGTGTTTTTTTGAGAAAGGGGAGGTCTCTGGGGAATCCCCACTTGTTTTGTCTGCCCATGGGTTGAGGAAGTAGACTGTGGGAAAGACATAGGTAGCTAGGTGATATAATAGATAAGAGTGTTGGACTTGGATTGAGGAAGATAAGAGTTCAAATCATATTTCAGGCACTTACAATTGGTGGGATCCTGGGCAAGTCATTACACTCTATCAGTCTCAATTTTCTCAACTATAAAATGGGAATGATAAAAATAACAGCTACCTCATAGGGTTATTTGTGAGGATAAAATGAGAAAATATATGTAAACAACTTTGCAAACTTTAAAGCAATAAATATGAACTGTTATTAAAACTGAATCAGTTGTCACCATCCCAGGAATAATGTTAGACTGATCACAGGCTGAGCTTAGTGGTATGCATTTTCAAAAAGACTCAGCTAGTATATTTCCTATGAGTTAGTCCAAAATAGTGGTGAAGCAGGGTTACCTGGCATACTGGGGTAGAATTTGTCTCTCTACAATTTCCATTCATTGATCCTACTTATGCCCTTTTGAATTACATAGAATAATAAGTCTACTTTCTCTTTGGCATATTACAGCTTCCCAGTTTTTAAAAGGCAGCTGCTATACTCCACTCAAGACTTTCCTTCTCTATGCTAAATACGTGTACTTCCCTGAAAGATGCCTCATATATTAAGTGACATATCTAGTGTAGTGGAAAGAATACTATATGTTGAGTCAGAGGACTTGAGTTTGAATGGTAGTTTTTTCACTTATGACCTGCTGGATATTGGGTAAGTCACTTGACCTCCTGGTGCCAATGTTCTTCATTTATAAAATTATAGCACTGGACCAGATGATCTCTAAGGTCCTTTCCAGCTCTAAATCTATGAGCCAATGACATGCTTTTATCACAGTCCTCTGGACACTCTTAAGTTTGTCAATGTGTTTCTTATATGATTGTCAGACTTGGTACCATAGTTAAGGCATGGTTTCACTAATGAAAAGTATAGTTGAATTACCACCTCCCTTGATCTGGACACTATTTTTAATTAATAAGCCTCAGACCACATTAGCTTTCTTAGCACCATGTTGACTCACATTATGCTTGTGTTAAAATAAAAGTCCTAGTTTTTCCACATGAACTACTATCAAACTAGATCTCTACTATTCTCTACTTATGTAATTAGTTCTTTGAACTTAAATTCAGGACTTTATATTTATTCCTTTTAAATTTCATCTTATTCAGTTGAGTCCATTAGTTTAATCTACTGAGATACAATTGGATCCTTTTCACTAATTTGACATCAGCTGTTTTGTATCATACACAGATTTGATTAGTGAGCCTTCTAAATTTTCATCTAAGTTATTTATAACAATGATGACTAGGTCATAGGCAATATCAAAGTCCTATAGCAAGATAAATTTATGAGCCTCTTATAAACACTCTTTCTGGACAGTTGTTACCGATGAAGGAACTATGAACCTGCCTAAATAGTACTATTATCTAGCCCATATTAAATAAAAAAATAAATTCCAAAAATTTAAACTGTTTTGCCAATCAATCAAAAAGCAAGCATTTATTAATACAAAAGTGAAATTGTCCCTGCCCTCAAGGAGTTTACATTCTAATGGGGGAGATAATATGTAAAGATGAAGGTATGTGGAGAATATATACAAAGTAGTGATATTAAAGAGATGCACTCAAATGAAGACAATTTCAAATGCCTGAGAAATCTGGGGCTTATGGAATCCTTGGCTTCCTTCAAAACAGAGTTCAGGAATCACCATCTCTAGGAGGCCTTTCCCTATCCTCCCCAACCCTAGTTGTTTATGCTGTCATGTGTCAAAATTATTTGGTAATTTTGCATTTATTTATTTATATGTTGTATCCTCCAAAAAGAATGTAATCTCCTGGAGCACAGGAACTGTTTTACTTTTTTTTGTCTTCATTTCTCCAGGACCTAGTCCAGTGCCATATGTGTGTGTATGTGTATATGTGTATATATGCATATATATATATAGTGTGTATATGTTTTATATATATATGTATATATAACACACACATCTATATTTTTATATAGTGGGTTCCTTTTTTTTTCAGTATTTTTTTGGGTCTCCTTTAGTAAGCTGTTGACTTATTTTTCATGATTTTCTTGCATCACTCTCATTTCTCTTCCCAGTTTTTCCTCTACTTCTCTTACTTGCTTTTCATGGTCTGGGACTGATTCATATTTTTTTTGGAGGCTTTGGATGTAGGAGCTTTGACTTTGTTGTCTTCTTCTGGTTGTATGTTTTGATCTTCTTTGTCACCAAAGTGAGATTCTATGGTCTGACTTTTTTTTTTTTTTGCACTGTTTGCTCATGATCCTAGCCAATTACTTGAGTTTTAAACTCTTTGTTAAGGTAAGGGTCTGCTTACAGTGTGGAGAATGTACAGTCCCAAGCTTTGGGGGTTTTGTGCAGCTGTTTATAGAGACACTTCTAGGGACCTGTAAGTTTTCAGTTCATTCAAGGTGGTATGATCAAGGGTGAGGTGTTTACTCCTTTCCTGGCCTGTGCTCTGGTCTATGAGTGACCACAAGCACTCTTTTCTGCCTTGGAACTGTGAGGATGATTTCCTCTCCACTGCCACCAAAAGCTCCACCACGCCAATGCTCCTCCTCATCCTAGCACTGCCACCCAGAACTGTGACCTACATCCAAGCACAGGCAAAGCAAGAAAATGCTGCCTCAATGCTAGCAAAGAGATCCCTGCAATCCCCCTCTGATCAGCCACTTGATCCCCCCTCTATCTGTAGACCTAGAGCAACAGAAGCAGCCGCCACCCCAGGGCTGCACTGGGACGGGGGCTAGGACCCAGCTTCTGCCTCACCAAGGTCACAGACCTTTCCTACTGACCTTCTAAGTTGTCTTTAGTATTTGTGCGTTGAGAAGTCTGGAAACCACCACAGCTGCCCGTGATTCAGTCCCCTGAGGTCTGCTCCAAGTTCACTAAGGCCCAGTCTTTTCATGGGTGGCCCATGCTGAACTGTACTCCTCTCCCAGTTAGATGCAATAGACCTTTCCAATCAACCATCCAGGTTGTCTTGGGCTGGAAATTTGTTTCACTCTTTTTGTGGGTTCTGCTGCTCTAGAATTTCTTTAGAGTCATTTTTTACAGGTATTTGGAGGGGTTTGGGGGAGAGCTCAAGCAAGTCACTGCTTTTACTCTGCCATCTTGGTTCTGCCCCTAGGCACCACACTATATAGTGGGTTCTTAACAACATTTGTTGAACTGAACTGAAGAAAGCTAAGGAGTCCAAGAAGCAGAGGGGAGGATGGAAGATATTATAGGCAGGCAGGGCAGTACCCAATGACTTGAGAGAGAAGAGTGTTGTGTTTGAGAGGATAATAAGTAGGTCAATTTGGCCTATGGGAGCCATTTCCTAAGAGGTACATCTTCATCCTTTCAGTTCATCTCAAAAATCCCTCGATATCATTGCTCACACACACTTCTTTTCCTCTATGCTCTGTTAATGGAGTAGATTTTGTCCCTCTACACGGGCCCTGGAACCTACCCCTTCTTTTCTTCCTTAGTAGATTGTCCCCTTAAACATGCCTGCCCCCAGTGTTTAGACTATCTACTAATTCCTTCACTAGACCCTAACAATCACCTCAAAATATTTCATTCGATCTTTCCTCCCTTTCTCAGACTCCTTGTTGTTTCCATTTCTTCTCTTTTTACTTATTCCTCAAGTCTTTGCAATCTGGCTTCTGGCTTCATTTATTCAACTGAAACTTCTCTCTCATTAATTGCCAAAGGCTAATCGCCTTTTTCTCAGTCCTCAACTTTCTCAAACTTTTTGCTTCATTTGATGCTGTTGACAACTCTCTGGTCCTCAATACTTTGGCCTTTTTGGGTTTTCCTAACATGATTCTCTCCTAGTTCTCTTACCTGTCTGTTCCTTCTCAGTCTTCCTTGCTGGCTTATCAACCAAACCACACCCCTGAACTGTGGGTGTTCCCCAAAGCTCTATCCTGGGTCCTCCTTTCTTCCCTCTCTACATTTTCTCTCTTGGCAACCTCATCTGTTCCCATGGATGTAAATGATCATTTCTATGCATATGACTCCCAGGCCTATATATCCAGCCCCAGTCCGTCTCCTGAGATCTAGAGGCAATAGGGAGCCATTGAAACTTTTTGGGCAAAGGAGTATCAAGGTCAGACTTGTGCCCTAGGAAGTTTAGTTTAGTAACTATGTGAAGAATTGATTAGAGAGAGGTGAGACTGGAAGAGAGACTAATTAAGAGGGTATCACATGACTCCTCCTTACCCTTCCCATATTCCCTCCTCAGGGGTCAGGCAATGACAACGGTATTTAGTACAAGAAAATTTCTTTACTAGGACCATGAAGATATATATGGACAAAAATATCACAGGCAGGCAGTTACAGGCAGGGACAACTGACAATGGAGTCCATTTATGGCTAGCATAGTGGTTAAATCTTACCATAGATACCTACCTCTGCCTTGTCATCTGAAATCACTCAATTTTATGGCTCCACCAAGAAGTCTCAGCTCTTCTTAGTTTCACACTGTAGCAAAAATTCCCTAACAATCAAGATAAGCAGTATCCAAGAAGAGCCAGTTTTCGAGCCAGGGAGACCAGAATTCAAATTCTGCCTCTTGTATACATCTTGCCTGCATGACCCTGAGCAAGCCACTTAAGTGCCTCAGACAACGCTTTAAGACAATAAGTTTCAGGTGCGGCTCTTCATTGGTAACAGTTACCTCTATCAATATAACCACTAGTCCTGTCCAAAAAGACATCAGATGGGTACCATTGAAGGGCAAGGTCTTGGTGGCTCCTCCACATCTATGTCCCTTACTGCTCCACGGCTCTGGTTCCCGCTTGGGTCAGCTCTTTTGCCATTCAGACCCACTCACCCACCCAAGCAGCCTGCTTGAACTCTTGTTATGTCTGTTTAGAACTGCTTTATTTTTTGCCTCGATGTCCACTTCTCCAGGTCTGCCTATTCTTAAGAGTTAGGGTGACAAAAATTTATCTTCTCGTTTCATCTTGCTTCTGGCTGCTAGGGCCAGGGCCAAGCAAATCACCCAGAGGCTTCATTTAGTAACACTGGAGAGGGGAGGTAAAGCGAAGCCTTAGGTGCTTCTTGGAGGAGGGCCAGGGAAAGCAACAAGGTGCTGTGTTTACCTTTGCATGCACACGGGGAGCCCCGTCTCCTCCGCATGCAAATTTGTAGAGGGGGTCTTACGAAACCACATGCATGACCAGCATCCTTTTAGCCTCTTTCTTGCGGTGTGTGGGACGGTACCTGGGGCTGGTACGGAGAGGAGGGGTCAGAGTGGGTAGGTAAGGCACACTCTGCCTGTGCATGCTTTTCCAGTTTTCAAGAATGCCTGGGGAGTTGGAAGGGAGTGTCGGGAAGGTGGGGAGAGAGAGTGGGAGGACATTCCGGGCAGAGGGGTTCAGCCTCCGCCCGCTACCTCCAGCAAGCAAGGGAAAGAGGTAGTCGCAAGGAGGGCGGGGCGACGGCTTCCCAAGAAGGGGCGGGGCAGCGCGAGAGTCTAGGGCATCCCAGCCGCTACGAGGGGGACGGGGGCGTGGCCAAGGCGGGCGCGGGGCGTGGCCGCGCGAGAAGCAAGGCGAGGGGCGGGCCCGCGCGGGACACTGCCCTCCGCCCTCCTCCTCCCTCCCCTCAGCTCTACCCAGGCTTCCCAGCCTCCCCCGCGCTTCCTAGGCTCGGGCAGTCGCTGCAGCGGGCGCGCGTCCCCGTCCCCGGCTCGTTCCGTGCTATGGCGGCCTACAGCAAATACCTGACGGCGCGGAACTCCTCGCTGGCCGGGGCCGCCTTCCTACTGCTCTGTCTGCTCCATAAGCGGCGTCGCGCCGCTGCCGCCGCCGCCGCCGCCGCCTCCTCCTCCTCCTCCTCCTCCTCCTCCTCCCGTGCTGGAGGTCCGCAGCACGGGTAAGCGGGTCCCGCCGCCCCCTCCTCCTCGGGCGCATCCCCGCGCCTCTAGCACACGCTCTGGGGTCCTGCCGGGGCCCCTGTTATCGGGACCAGCATGAACCCGCTCGATCGGTCCCCGCACCTCCCTGATCTCCGGGCTTCGAGGGGGTCGGCAGGGGTGTCCTCTCTGGCGCGAGCCCTTGACCTCCCCCCACCCCGTGCTCCTCCCCTTCCCCCGGTGCGCGAGTGCCCGCGTCCCCCTCCCTCTCCGCGCTCGCGGCCCTTTCCCTTGCCCCAACTTTACCGGGTGTCTTCGGACTCCCCTTCCTGCCCACCGCGCGGGTGGGTGCAGGACCTGGCGCGGTTGGGGGCCCCGCCTGTGAGCCTCCTCCGCCCGTGTCCGTGGCTGTCCCAGAGCCCAGGATAGTCAGGGGTCTGACCACAACCATCAAGGAGGAGGGGGAGTCTTAAAACTCCCTTAGATTCACTTGGCAAAATCTTCTAGGAAAGTGATTTGCTACTTGGCCGGTGACTTGTCATCGAGACCGGCCGAATCTGTGACCCAAGAACTTGATTGACCAGGCTGCCCTGCCCAAGGTCCTTTACAGCTTCCTCCGCTCAGCGCTCAGCAGGTGAAAGGTGAAATCTCCTCCCTCTGCCTCGGTGCAGGTCCGCGCCTTTTGCCCTCAGCTTCAGAAGGATTTCACCGGGGGGATTTAGCTTCTATTTTTAGGATTAGGGAAACTGGAGGAGAGGGATTCGGGGGTCATTGTGCATCCTGAAGAAGAGCATTGGGAAGGAGGATGTTACGAGGACTGAGTATTTTTGTCTTCTTAGATAACTGGGTTTTTGTTGAAGTTACAGTCCAATGCCTTGCGCCTTCATCTTCATGTTCTGTTTTTTCAGTCATTATTTTATTTAATTAAAACTGCCACCACTAAAATCTGGAGTAAGAAGAAATTAAGTTTTATTCAATTGGAAGAAGTATGGCTAAAACTAGAGACCATATTACCTGTTCAGTTTTATGCTATGAACTGTAGTTTCCAATAGGAAATAGTTCTGAATTGCCCAAAAGACTTAGTTTAGTAGGAAATTTTTACATTAAAATGAGCATATCTAAGGGGGAAAAACCTGACAACTCTTGCTAGGCACCATAGTTCTTTAGATAAAATAATTCCCCACCTTTTTAAACATACTTGATTCTATTCCTCACTTAGAAAGTTATCCATTAAAAATGCAAAAATAAAAATGTAACCTGACTTTCTATTAATATTCTCTCAGAGAGTAGTGGTGCTTAAATGAATAGAATAAATGCATTAGTGTTTAAAGAGTGGATAACAGAACTAGATAGGCCTCAATAAAGATTTTAGATATTTGATTGGAAAACAATTTAATTTAATACTAGCAGTAGAGTAATAAGATACCATTTTTGTTAAAATCACACAAAAATGAAGATCCTTTTATTAGAAATTATGCAAAGTATTTTGAAATTAAATTGTACTCTGGTGAATATATTTGAATAAGAAATCTTTGTGTCATGATCTGTTGAATGGAAATAAAGAGATTTGTAGGTCATAGGTTAAATTAGGAATTTAGAAAAAGAACCATAAAACAAATGGTTATCCCTCAGAATGTTTATAGGCTTGATAAGGATTTTAAAGTGTTATTTTTGGGGAGGGGATGAAATGGTCAAATCAGCTTTATAGGGATGGGACAGGACCAGTGATTTCACTTGTAGGAATAACTCTTGAATGAGGAAACTCCTACCAATTTACCTTCTTTACCTTCTTTTACTATCTTTACCTAATCTGTAATTTAGGATTGCCTAGAGCATTGAGAGATTAGAATCAGAGACAGGACTTGAACCTGCATCTTGTTCTGCCATCTGCCTTGCCAGGAGGCCTTTATAAAGCTTTATAGGTGTACTGTGGTCTCAACTGTTTTAATTATCTTTCTGTAACCAGCTAAGATAAATGAACCTTTTGTATTAAGCTTATGAAAATTGCCTATTTAATAGGTGGAGTACTATATTTAACTGTCCTTATGAATCTCTTTGGGAGTGGCTAATTAGATATATGTAAAGGTTAATCAAAAAAGAAGGCCAGTAGTCATGCCTTTCCTTACTCTATGCAGTTAAACATGTTGGACACCAGAAGCCTCTCAAGTTGAGCTCTTGTAAAGTAAGGTGAGAACAGTTTTTGTTAGAAAATGGGCTGACTGGAAGTTGGCACCCATATAGAGTCTTTTCTGCTAACCTGTGAGCTCTACGAGGGAAAGTACCTTGTCTTATCCAAGGTTGTGTCTCCTTTAGTACCCACTTAGCCCAATACTCTGTATACCCTAAGTGCTTAAGTACTTTTTTTTTCTCCATTTATTCAAAAAGAATTTCTTTTGGTGAAGACAGAGCAGCGTATTCAATCCAACAAGTATATATGGAGCATTTAACCCATAATTATTTGATAAGAGAGCTACAAAAAGTATGTAAATGATAGGGTAGCTCCTGCCTTTTGGACATTTTCACCTGGATGACCTGTCTGTGTCTTAAGAGTCAACATGCTTAAAACTGAACTCATTATCTTTTCCCCTCAAGCCCTTCCCTCTTCTTAACTTTACTATTACTGCTCTGGGGATCACCATCATCTCAGTCACTCAGCGTCCCACACTAGGTATCATCCTCAACTCCTTACTCTCTTATACCCTTCCTACCCTTCAATATCTAATCTGTTATCAGAGTCTGTCAGTTTTATCTTCATAACGTCTCTTGAATACACACCCTTCTTTTTTCTGAAACAGCTGCTCGGCCTTTCTTTGTATCCCCATGTCTTAGCACAGTAAGTGCACGTAACCCTTAATAATTATGATGTCAATAAAACAAGCATTTAAAAAAGTTTTAAAATGTAAGGTAATTTATGATTAGGTGACAGTAATAAATATATGTAATAAATATGAATGATTAATAAATGTTAATAGAATTCAGGAGAGATCAATATGAGTGGTCAAGGAAGGCTTCATTAAGGAGGGTAAGACTTGATTGGGGCCTTGAAGAAGGGATAGGATTTTAGATATGATTTTATGTGGAAGAAATAAAATATTAAGGGTCATTTATTTCAGTTCTTATTGTGTTTATGAGTTTTGATGAAAGGAAGAAACTTTCTGTTCTATTCCCTTAGTCACCTTTTGGGAGGATTATATAATATCTACCGTAAGGATAGGCAGATTCATGTACCTCATGTTCATCGAACCTAATTTGTAGGGGGAAACCTTAATAAAGTATGAACAGGTAATCTGTCAGTTATGAATGATAATTATTAAGTAATTATAAGGCAACATTTTAGTAGGATGGAATTATTAGATACAGGAGTATGTAATCCTAAAATACTTGGGTTTCTCCTCTACCCGTATTCCTTCTCTGTCCCCTCCATCCCCCAACTCCTCAATAAAAATGATGAAATGTTTTAGAACATCTGAGAATAGCTAATCAAAAGTCAAGCAGTGTGTCTTGCCTTCCATGATACTTTTCTCTTTTGGTTCTTCTTGTACCTTTCTTACTACATACTTCTGTCTTCAGCCTGTATATGTTACCCAAAGCTCAGTACTTGGCACTCTTATATGTTTTCCATCTTAAAACTCATTTGTAGGGCTTTAGTGTTTTAGAGCTAGAAAGTACTATAGAAATAATTTAGTCCAATCTCCTTGTTTTACACATGAGGAAACTAAGGTCCAGAAAGAGAGGTTAGATAATTGGCCTAAAACTTTCTGGCTTCAACTGCGTCTTATGAAGAACTTTTCGTCTTTTTATCTCCTGCTATTAGGATGTCCTCATTTGAGTAAGCTGTCAGCATGGCATAATGGAAAGGGCACAGACTCAGGCATCACCAGACTGAAGCTTTGGTTCAGGCTTTGTCAACTTGTAATGTGAACCATAGGCAAATCATTTCACTTCTGTAGACTGCAGTTTCACTGTCTTTTGAAATGAAGGGATTGGATAAGGCAGATCCTTTCAGTTGTAAGTCTTGAGTGTAACTCTAAAAGCACATCATTATTTCCCTGGAAATTTGTTTAATCTAATAGAGTCTCTTCAGCAGTTGAACTACTTTTCTTCCTAGGAGTCATCTTTGACTTTGCCCATTTTCCCCATGTCAAATCTGTATGTTTTGTCAGCTGTTACAATATTTCTCATTCACTATTTCCATTGTCATCACCTTCTTCTAAACCCTTGCTAACTCATTGCTAGATTACTGTAGTAGCTTTCTAACTAGTCTTTCTGCTGCCAGACTTTTTCTCCTACTCTATTCAGGCACATGTTTATTGAGGGCTTACTATTTGCAAGGTATCATAAGTGTCCAATTATCTGCCTTCAGGGGCTTGTGGTATAATTAGAGATTTCACTTCATACCCAGCAAATTAGCCAAGATAGGAACAGTCAATGATGGTGGAGGCAGGACTAAAGAAAGACAGGTACATTTCTATACTCTTGGTAGAGCTATAAGTTAGTCTAACCAATTCTGGCAAGCAGTTTGAAATACATGCTAAAAAGTGACTAAAATACTCATATTCTTTGACTCAGAGATCTCACTGTTAGACGTAGGCCCCAAGGATCGGTCAAAGATGGAAAGAAAAGTCCTGTATGACCAAAATAAGTGATTTTTGTGGTAGCAAAGAACCAGAAATATAGTAAATGCTCATCAGAATGGCTAAATAAATTGTGGTACATGAACATAGTGGAATATTATGGTACTGTAAAATGATGAATCACAGACATACAGAATTAGAGTTGGAAGGGATCTCAGTGGCATCTAGTTCAACCGGTACATGAAAGGAATCCCCACTGTTACATAATTGATAGTTGGTCATCCAGCCTCTGCTTGAACACCTCTAAGAGGGAGAATGTGAATATGAAGAATTTAGAGAAGTAGATGAAGCTCTATATAAATTGATCTAGACTGAAGTAAACAGAACCAAGAAAAACAGTATATACAATGACTGTAACAGTGTAAGTGGAAAGAACAAAATAATTGAAACTGAATGTAATTTTAATGTAATTGTAATTATAATTTTTTTGTAACCCAAATTTGTAATTATAATGATGACGCATGGTTCCAGAGAATAGGTGAGAAAATATACTTCCCTCCCTTTACAGAGTTGAGGGACTATGGGTGTGGAGCATCACATCTGCTTTCCTATACAGTTCATGTGTTGGTTAGTTTTGACAAACTTTTTTTTCTCTTTCTTTTTTATTCTTTGCTTGCTGGGAGCTTCAGAAATGAAGTTGATACAGTTAAAAACAAAAGATCAATAAATATTAAGTAGTTTAAAAATATAATTGAGGAGACAAGACAGACACGGAAAAATGAAATGAAGTAAGGATAGGTTAATGCTATGTATTTGGAGAGTGCTTCATATATATTATCTTAAATACGCATTAGAGTCTTGTGAAATCAGTAACCACAGCAGCTTATAGGGAGCCACAGCACTTAGAGCTGGAAAGGATTTTACATTGTTTAAAATATTTAAAAATTTACCTGTCTTAACAAGCACCAGAAAAAGCCCCCAAGACCCCAAAACAAAAAGACATTTCCGTATACAAAGTAAAACAGAAAAACAGGATCATACATGAAATTGCAAATCTCTACTGTACACCGCTTGCTTCTCCTTTGGAAAGGACTTTAGAGAACTTCTAGTCCAACAATGAGGAAACTGAGGCCTAGGGAGGTTGTGACTTACTTAGGGCTACACTGTAAATGACTGTTAAAGGCAGAATTTGAATCCAGATTCCTTCTTACTCCTCGTCCATCCATTGCTTTTTCCATTATAGGCCATTGCCTTTAATAAGGACTTTCCTCATAACCATACTATGAAGATTATTAATCTCATTTGACAGGTAAGGAACCTGAAGCTGAGAGAGGCAAAGTAATTTCAATCATTGTTCCCAAGTCCTAGGAATACAAAAGGAAAAATGGAATAGTCTCTGTCCTGTAGGAGTTTTATGGGGAGACAACTATACAAGGTAATTAAACTAGGAAAAGTAGGTTGGAGTCAGGTCTTGAAAGGCTTTAAATTGGCAAACAAGGGTGATTATATATTTGATCCTGGAGGCAAAAGGGAGTCAGTGAAGTTTATTTTGTAGGGGAGCAATATGGTCTGTTTTATGCTTTAGTGTATTGGACACATTATCAAATTTTGGTCATTGAATCTGATATTTTTGACTAATTCATAGGCTTAGGGTTGAGAAGGACCTTAGAGGCCATCTAATCTATTTCTCTAATTTTCGTTTTTGTCACAAGGGAGGTTTCAGTCAGAATGGGGAAGGGACATATTTAAAATTATTGTGGTATAAAGGCAAAAGTCATTAGTTAAATATTCTTTGAAATTGCACTGGTTACTTTAGTTTTTACATCACCTTCATTTCTAAATGTCCTTCTTCCCCTCCCCAAGATCCAGCTCTTGTAACAGAGAATAAGAAAGAAAGAGTAAATAAAAAGACTGTTCAGCACTAACCAATACCTTGGTACAGTAGGCAAGATGTGGGTTCAAATTCTCGCTCTGACATTGACCACCTCTCTGGTTGTGTGGAGGAGGTAGCTAGCTGGCTGGGTGGTTCAGCAGAATGAACAAGTTAGTAAATCTCCTGGGATCTCAGTTCCCTTTCCTTATATTCCTTAAATGAAAAGGTTGGACCTAGATAGTCTCTGAGGTCCCTTTCAGTTCTGGAGCTATGAACCAATGACATCAGCTGAATCTTGACGTACTCATGGTTCGTCACTTTTTCCATCAGCTGCTCTGCTTGCTTTCTGTCCCAGGAATGTCATGCCCTCTGCAGGATAAGCTGATCACTTGAACTCTCAGATTGATCCAACTTTGATACTCACCCCTCCGCAGCACCCTTAGTTGCCTCTCCCTTCTGATCGGAGGGTAGGAGAGCAGAGCAATAAACTCCTGAACACTTTCTTTTATAGAGGGCTCAGAGCTTTACAGTTAATTTCATTTCCATCAGCTGCTCTGCTTAGTTTTGACTCCATCAACATCATGTATTTCTCTGCACTGGGTACTAAACTTTCTCTACTTCCTTACTACCTAGTCACTCGAATAATCCTTGCATTCTGGATTATCAAAAAGAAAAGATGTAGAGAGGCAGATTTTTGGATAAATGCAAAGATAAATTTTTTTTAACAACTATAACTGTTAGCTTTGGTTGTTAATATCTTAAAGTGGTGGGCTACCCCAGGATATGGTGGTCTTCTCTTTCCTGGAGGTCTTAAAGCAGAGTTTGGGTGATGACTTGTTGCTTTTGTAGAATGAATGGAAAGATTCGTATTCAGGTGGGAATTGAACTAGATAGTTTCTGAGATGCCTTCCAGCTCAATCTGTGAGTAATTGAGAGTTTAAAAGTATTTCAATAATTCAAGGACCTATAATTTTGTAACTGGGGGGTTTGCCTCCAGTAAATACCTGAGCTAAGTTTTGGGCTGCAGGTCCTTTGACTCATTTAATGAACTTATGTTGTTGAGTAGATGAGGAGACTGAAGCTGAAAGGCTCATTGCTAGAAAATAGTAGAATTGGGAGGAGAGCTCAGGACTTTGAACTCCCAGAATTCTCTTCACATGACCTCACATTAAGACAACACACTTTGTCAAAGATTATATTTCTAGAATTAGAAATAATCTAGTCAGCATAGGAATTAAAATGTCATTGTGAATGAAGATAACACTAGATGTGTCATAAAATTAAAATACACATCTAAGAACCTTGGAGAAAAGAGAAAGAATAGGATGGCTTGAGTTAATATTTGGGGTTTAAGGAATAAGATTCCTTTCTACATAGAGAGAGGAAAGGAACAGAGTGCAAGTATTGGAGAAATCTTGCCAGGCATATGTTTGCTAGGACGGGGCCCAATCCAAGTCCTGGAAGAAGCATCTAGGGAAGAGACAGGTTTTTCTGCCTCCAGCATTTCTAGGAGATAGGTCTCTTTATAGCTATTTGTCATCAGGTGAGAATACAGTGTATCTGTATTTCTGATAGGAAATAGAACCCCCTTTTTGCAGATAATAAATGACTAAAATATTGATACTTGTTGCTTTCAGTTAACTTATGTGCTGTACAACATACTCTTTAATAACATTTACAGCACTAATCATGATTTTGCTTTCTTTTGATAAAATAAATTTTGGGTAATAAATTTGATAAACTCAAATCAAGTTGCCTCTCCCTTTGATTTTATAACATTCCAGGGTAACTCCTATTATATAGGGAGAATTGAAGGTATAGGTATAGGGTCTGGATCTGAAAGGTTAAATTACTTTTTATATAGTCAGATCAGTGGAGAATTAATGTTGTCAATTTACCCTTTTCACAAATATTTGAGTAACTCTTATGTATGTGTGCTGAATGTTTTGGTGTTACAACCCTTAACTTTTTTCAGTCTGGAGCTTACAGCTGGAACATCTATGGCAGTACACTTGTACTTCACTTTATTTGGGAGACATAAGATATATAAATGTAAGTTACTAAGTTTTAGAAATTATTTTCTTCACAACAACCTTGTGAGGTAGGAATTACAAATATTTTACAGATGAGGAAACTGAGGTATAGGAAGGTTAAATTACTTGTTTATAGTCACATAGTTTGAAAGTGTCTGAATCAGGTCTTCTGGCTTCAGGCATCTTGTTTTCTCTATTTTCCACTGCTGCTCAGATGTGTTCAAAAGGTGTAAATTAGAAGTGGGAGATAAGATATGTATGCAGATAACTATGATCCTCTGATAAGGGTAATAGGAGAGATACAGGTATAATGCTGTTTTAGTTGAAAATGAAGAGATCACTTCTGACTTTAGGAAATATTTCATGGAGCAAGTGGCATTTGAACTGAATTTTAAAAGAAGATTAATGGTTGGAACCCGAATAGGTTATTATGTAGATAGAGGAGAGAAACCCTCTCCAAGAAAGCTAGAATTTATCTCTGCTTCCTCGGATTTCTCTTAGCACTTTGAACTCATTTTTTGTAATCAATTTTGTTTCAGGTAAAAGATTGGAGGTTATAATTTTCCAGCCTAATCTCTTCCTCCTGTTCTATTCTGGGCCCAATTCATTGTCTATCTGCAGTGTCTAAGATGTGTATGTTAATGGAACAGTTCTATAATCTGAAAAATAGGCATTTTTTTATCTAGTTGGTTTTTCCTATGAGGTTAGTTTTAAGCCAAAATCTTCTAAGTGATTTTTAAATCAGTGTTGATCAGCTTGACGTCAACACGATGTCATCTTCTCTGACTGGCACTCAAAGCCCTTCATAACCTTGCCCCCTTCTACCTTTCCAGTCTTCTTATTCCCCAACAAGTACTCTTTGATCCGTTGACACTAGCCTCCTGGCTGTTCCATGAACAGGACACTCCCTCTTTGGACTCTGGACATTTTTTTTGCCTGTCCCCCAGGCCTGGAATGCTTCCCTCCTCCTCAACAACTAGTGACCTCCCTGGCTTCCTTTAAGTCCCAACTAAAATCCCACCTTCTACAGAAAGCCTTCCTTAACCCCTCTTGATTCCAGTGCTTTCTTCTTTTAATTATTTACTATTTATATAGCTCGCTTTGTATATATTTCTTTGCATAGTATCTTCTCTCATTAGATTGCAAGCTCCTTGAAGGCAGGGACTATCTTTTACCTCCTATTGTATCCCAATGCTTAGCACAGTGCTTGGTACATACTAGGTGCTTAGTAAATATTTATTGATTTATTGTCAAATGGATTGTATGTGGAGGATTAAGGTGAGGGAAGAATTAAGGGAAACAAACAAGGTTGAAAACCTGGGTGACTAAAAGATTGGGAGGTGGCCTCATCAGAAATAGGAGAGGTTGGTTGAGAAATGGGTTTAGGATGAAGAAAACAAGGTTGTTTTTGGTCATGTTGAATTTTACGTGTCCATGGAACAGTTAGGTGGATATGTCCCAAAATCATTTAGTGATTTTGGACTTGAGTTCAAAAATGATTCTTGTTGGATATATAGATTTGGGAGTCATCAGTAGAGAGCAGTGATAGTTGAATTCATGGGAGCTGATTAGTTCACCAAAGAAGAGAGTGTGAAGAGAAGACTTTGGGGCGGGAGGGAGGGAATATGATTTGCATGATGACCCAGCAAAGGCAATTGAAAAGGAGCAGTCATCCAAGTTGGAGGGGAAATGGCAGAATCACAGAAGCTAAGAGAGCAGAGAATATCTGAGAGAATAGTGTCAAAAGAGGCAGAGAGGCCAGGTAGAACGAGAACTAAGAGAAGGCCATTGGACTTAGCAGTTAAGAGATCATTGGTAACTTTACAGTAGTTCATTCATGTGATTTGGTCAGAAGCCAAATTGTGTAGATTTGAAAAGTGACTGGGAGGTTAGGAAATTGAAGTTTGGTTATAAAAAGAAGAGACAGGATGATAGCTTTGAAGAAATATCTCTTCCAAATTTTTTTTTACAGATCCAACATCAGAGATCTGTCTGACAAGAAAAGGTGGATATTTTGTGGTGAGAATGAAGGATAACTGATGGACAGCCAGTGCACTTCATTGGTATTCATACAGTGTTAAGAAAAATAGAGGAAGGCCCCAAGTACATTGATTTGACCGTCTTGGGAGGATTTATGGAAAGGCATGGACAAGAGTCACACAAGATGAGAAGGCACAGATAGGTGATGATCTGTCTCATTGTAGAGTACCAGAATCAATGAGATCACAGTTCACTAAAGTGCCATGTTATTTGACTAGGTTAATTTGGAGCTGTAATTGCATGAGGTGCCATCTCTTTGATCTTTCCTTCTATTTCACTGGTGAATTTTCACCATTGCTTTAATTTATCAGCCTTGCTGCACATAGACTGCTGGACTCACACATTAGTCACTGCTCATTTCCTATTGCTAAGCCAGACAAATTCATTTTTTTGAATGTTCAGTGCTTGCTATATCCAGCCCTTTCCAACTTTCTTCTTCATAACAAAAGTATAAGGCTCTTGAGTATTGTTGCATGTCTTTGAACTACTTCCTTAATCCTGAATCACATTTCCCATATTTTTGGCCATCCTCTCTTGGACCTGGTTTTATACTTAAGAACCTGAGTACCAAGGGATATGTGTATAAATGGCATTAAAAAAAACTTTTTTAGCACTGTGGCTGACACATAGTAGGTGCTTAATAAATGTTTGTTGAATTGAGTTAGTGACCTTTGTATTTTCCTTTGTTTTATTGACAACTTGTATTAAAATTTTTACAGTGATCATTTATGAATGGGGCCACAAGAATAACTAGTTAGCATTTGTACTGCCGGAATTCCATATATTTTAGTCATGAATGAATAAATAAAGCATGTATTAAACACTCTGTGTAAGACGCTATGCTAAGTGTTGGGGATTCACCCAGGAAGGTAAGATAGTCCCTCTGAAAGGCTGCATTCTAATGGGGAAGACAACACACATGAAAGTTTTCAGTAGCAAGTCAGTTGGAAAAGATCCATGGTCCTTGGGCTTCAGTGTCAAAACAGATGTTAATGTCTCTTCTTTAATGTCATTATTAGCATTATTTAAATATTGTTCTTAAATTAAATGTTCTTAATATGAACATCACTGAAATTATTCCTGGGGCTCTTGAATTCAGGATTCTGGGCTGTCTCTATTAGGGTCTGAGAGGAGTTGGTGGTCAAGGTGGTAGTGGTGGTTTGACTTGTCCGGCACATTCTTCTTTTTTTCTCTCATTCAGGGTGCCTTGCTGCTTCAGCTAGCGGGGGGGGGGGGGAACCCTGCGGCCTCAAGGTCACATGTGGCCCCTAGGTCTTTGGGTGTGGCCTTTTCACTGAGTCCAAGTTTTACAGAACAAATCCTTTTATTAAGGGGATTTGTTCTATAAAGTTTGGATTCAAAGGACCACACTTGAGGACCTAGAGGGTCACATGTGGCCTCGGCTGCAGATTTCCTACCTCTGAGCTAGGCTGACTTGCCTGCCCTTGTTTGTGGCAATTGATTGCCATCTTAATTCATCTTTATGACTCCCAGTTTTCAGATACTAGTTTGGAACTAAGAGAAGTTTACAGAGTGCCTATTTGTAATGAGTTGTAGCTTTCCTAGTCTTTAATATTGCTCTGAAAATTGTTTATATCTATATGTTTTCGTCTTTCTCTGCTTAATTTCTAACCCATTGTTTAGCCTTATAAATGTTTGAATGTGTATGATCTAATAACTAAAAAAAAGTTACAGCTCTAAAAGTTTCCAAATATTTATACTGTCAGAAAGTTTCATATACTTGAAATATTTTGTGTTGGAATTTGGTGTGACATTCTAACTATCAATTTTGCCTTTTTTCTTTTCTCATTCTACCAATCTGGAGTAGAAAATCATCTCTCCTTTTGAAACAGTAAGTGCTGTTGGCAGAGCAAACTTTTGTCCATGCCAAGGCAGACAAAGGATTAAATTAAAGAATCAGGTGGCTACTTACCACTAACTACAGGGAAAGCATGTCTTTTACTTCCCTCAGTTGTTAGCATAGTTCTATATTTGGTAAATATTCAGAATAAATTCTTGTTGATTGAATGAAGAGCCCATCGTGGCTTCTTGACTTGTGACCAACTACTGACTACAAACTGAGTTATCATTATTTAAAGCAAGAATTAATGTAGAATTTTGTGTTAAATTAAATTCACAGAGGATTGCAGTATCACAGATTAGAGCTGGAATGGATCTTAGACTTCATTTACTCTAACTTCTCATTGTACAAATGAGGAAACTGAGTCTCAGAAAAAAGAAGCAACCTTTGCTGGGTCTTACTGGTAGTGGCAGATCTGAGATTTGAATCCTTGTGCACTGATTCTATATCCATAAATCTTTCTATTGTACCTTGGTAAAAGAAGCTTATGTGGATGAGATAATGTCAGAAGTAAGAGTTTTTTATTAGCACAAAAAGTTTAAGGTAGGGATGGAGTTCCTGATACACAAAGTATTTTCCATCTGAAAGTATTAGATGTTGAAAGGTAAGAAATTTGCCTCACTTATATAGTTAATTGTAAAAAAGATGCATAGTTTGAGAGATAAAAGTTTTGAACAGATTATGAATAGGAGTCAGGTTTCTTTGAAGATTCCCATGAGTGATAAATTGCAAAGAATTGATAGAGAAGTCAGACAAATGTATGCATGTCTAATGAATCGTGGCTGCTGATGGAGATCATATTTTAGATAAAAACAAAGCATTACAGTTCTGATGGTTCACCTCATTCTGTGAATATTGGCAAAAAAAAAAAAAAAAGATGTGAACAATAATAGCTGGAGGGGTTGTGGGAAGACAGACCTGTAATGCACTGTTGATAAAACTGCAGTGGTCCCATAATATATGATTTCATTTTGGAGTTATGCAAGAAGAGTGATTAAACTGGCTATACTTTTTGCCTTGGCAATCAGTCAGTAACAACTTTAATAAACTTCTATTATCCAGACCCAGCAATCCCACTATTAAACATAACCCTAAGGAAGTAAAAAAAAATGAAGTCAAAAGTCTAAAAATAATAGCTAACATTTATGTAGTGATTTAAGGTTTGCAAATTGCTTTGCATATTATCTCATTTAATCCTCTTGACACCTCAGTGACATAGGTCTGTTGGGGCAGATCTAATGTCAGCACCTTTTTAGTTCAGATTTCACTTGGATATGATGAGGAACTTGTAAGTCATTGAATAGTTAAATGGTTTACTTTGCCCTAACACAGCAAGGATAGGCAACAAAGATAAAGTGGCACTTAGCATCTGTAGACAAAGGGTCCATATGGGTCTGGTCAAGTCAGCAGGGCAGAGTATAGTGAATTTAGTAGTCTTCAGGTGTTTTTAATGCCCTTTAGATGAGCAGAAGGAGTGAGTCAAGGGGATAATCAGGTGCAAGGGATAGCTTTACTGCCTTTTTAGGCCAGAAAAACAAGGAACCCTAGTTCTGTCACAAAGTGCTATTCTCATTTTGCACATAAGGACAGTGAATGGTTAAGTGGCTTGCCCAGGGTCTATATGAATAGTACTAATGACTGGGCTATTAAATGTCTACAGTAGGATTCACACTCATTTTTTCTTGCTGCTTTCAACGTATATTAAAGTAGTGATAGTACTTCTTTGTGATAGCAAAGTACTGTTAACTAAATGGGTGCCTATTGGGGAATTACTGAAAAAACTGGCATATGAATTCATATGAGTGAATTTATGAGAATTTAGGGAAATGTGGAAAGATTTTTATGAATTGATGCAGAGGAAAATAAACAGAACTGAGAAGATATGTACAAGGATTATAACAGTGTAAGTTAAAAAATCACCAAAAAGATTGGATTTCTGAGCGATGGGAAAAACAAAACAGTGAAGCTCTGGAAAAGAAGAGATAATAAAATATATCTCCTTCCTCACGGTAAAGAGGTAGGGTGCTATTAGGATAGAATGATCCATTGTTGGACAAAATTTCTGTATCCAATATGTTGTCCTTAATTGCTTCCCTTTGACAGAGTATTTTAGTGTGGGGATGGGTTGGGGTGGGGTGGTGGTGGCGGTGGAAGGTTACTATGAAGCAAAGATAAGAGTGTCAATAAAATGTATTAAAAAAACAAAACAACCAAACTACCAAGTATCAAAGTTTGCAGTGGAAAACAACATCTTTGAAACCTAGAACAGGTGGTGTAGTACAGTGGAAATAGCACTAGGAGTGGGCAGCAATAACTGTGTTGCTGTAGAAGCACATTGGTGTGAGTTCTGGCTCTAGCACTTACTAATTGGGTGACTTTGTACTTCTTTGACTCAGTTTCCTTATCCTATAAATTGTGTATAATGCTTCTTGGATTACTAACTCCTAGTTTTTTTTTTTCCAGAAAGTGCTTTGTAAACTGTAAAAGGCTGTGTAAATGTGAGCTATTATGACTGAAAATCACATGTGAATGCAGTGTTGCTTTGTTTCATTGACATTGAAATTATTCAGAGGGGCAGTCAAGTTAATTATGTATCTGTTCTGAGGTATTTGAGAAAATCTAATTTAAAAGCCATGAATTGTAGTTCAGTGATTGCTTTCTTCATTGTTGATACTGCTTTGGGTCACACATCTACTTTTTGTGAAAACTTTTCTTTTTTAAACCAGAAAACATATCACAGAGTTTAGTTGCCCATCTTATTCATCAAATTTGACTCTAAATTACTTTTGGCTGTTCCAAAAACCAAATGTACGTCCACAGGATGACAACTTGCAAAGTACTTAACTACCTATTAAATTATTTTTGGATATATAATTTTAAGGGTTCAGAGTCTATCCTGAACACAGATTCTTGTATGGTAGATACTTTAGTGTCTCAGACTAGATTGTGGCACTTAATGGTTTATAAACTCTCAATTCAGCAAGCATTTATTAAGTGCCTACTATGTGCCAGGCATTGTGTTAGGTGCTTAGAGTGCAGAGACAGTCCCTGCTTGACCTCAAGACACTTTCCTAGGGGGTGGAGATGAACACATTGTACTCAGATAACTATACAAATAGAATTTCCTTGAGTCAGCACAACACTAAGAATTGAAGAGGGCTGTGGAATTGATGGGGTCTAGAGGTTTAGGGGTGCTGGGACCCTGGGATCACGACATGCCAGTCCTGCCCAAAAGAATTTGACCCAAGCCTTCTGTCAGCCAAAGACAAGATTTATTAATGATCTGCCATATTAGCCAGACTCTTGAGGAATCTGAATCTTGAGGTATTGGCTAGATTGTAAAAATCTGAGCAGTGGCTAGATTATAAGAATCCAAGCCTCTTAATGGAGACAAGATGGACTTTATATACAGAAGGACTATGGGAGGGATCTAGGAGTGGTCAAGTAGTCTAAGGTAATAGAACTCCAGGGGTGGCCAAGGGAGAATGGAGCCTAGATAGGATTAAGGGTGGGAAATTGGGGGGGGGGGGGGAGGGGGGGAAGGGGGGGGGGGGCGGGGGGGGGGGGGGGGAAAGGAGGTAAGACAGTGGAGGGCCAGGCTAGGTTAAGAGTAACAGAGATTGAGCATAGCCACGATGAAAGGCCAGTTGATGGGATTATAGTCTCTGGGGAATGCTAGAGATTAGGCCATGTGGGAAAGTCCAGGGTTTTTCCTTTTTGGGGTCTAGCTCCCATCGTGTTCATAGACTATAGAGGTTTTCCATTATCCTACTCTTTTACTCAGTAAAGTAATTTCCAAAATCTCCATTCACTGGGAAGAAATAGGAGTTGTCCTTGTGGACCATGACACATTGATTTTTGCTATTTGACATGCTGCTGTCATTGTAGCAAATTACCTTGATTTGGCTGAGGGTTAGTATGCAGGGTTAGTGAATTTTTTCTTTTTTTGCTTTTATGTTAAGTTGTTTGAAGGTTATAGTGGGAAGCTACAGTGTATTCGGTATAAGGAAATCTGTTATCCTAGTTTTCTCAGTTATTTTGTCAGGGTCCCATGACCTCTTGTTTGTAGGAGAGAATAGTGAAGGCTTCAAAATGTATTATCAAAGACTCAGTTGTTGCTGACCTCATGACCTCATTGTAGTCATGGTTGCCCAGTCAATGTGTTTTCTGTGCCTAAGGTCTCAGGTTGTTGAACAGTCCAGTACACAATTCAGTTTACTTAAAATCTAGAATTTGTTTTTAGGCTAGGCCGTTAGGCCTAGTTTTAATCTTTTTGTTTCAGTTATTAAAATTATAACCAACTAATCCCATTTAATACTACACTGAATTAATTATCCTTAAATAACATTTAGCACCTTTAGTAAATGATTTTCTTCCACTGTTGACCGTGAGGCTTTGATATTCCATGATTTGTAATTGGGAAATAGAAGGCAGGGAACTTCCTTGTACTTTGAATTTCTAACCAGTGATTTAATTGCCTTTGGTTTTAAACTGCCTACTTGCCTCTTTTTTTTTTTTCTTCCTGTTAGATTTGTAGGTGGGCATCAGGGAAGTTGACTAGATAATAGAGAATCAATCTGAAAGGCAAATCAGACTGAAGAATAGGCATAGGGAATTACAGTTTTAGTACTTAAAACTTTTAGGTACTTCTGACTCTGCTAGTGATCTTTTGCTTAGTATGCTTTGATTGCTCCTTGTGTTTCCATTATTCCATGGTATTTCAGTTGGCATGATAAACTTGATTGTGATTCCAGTATTGCAGCCTGTGTTTGGAATTTGGATTTCCTTTTGTAACTCTGACCCTGATTGACCTTATAGTAGCTGGAGGAGGGGGCCAGACCTTTGCTTGTGAAATCACCATTAATCCAAAATGCAATCTCCACTGCATTTTCATCTCTCATACAGTGATTGGCCTAGTTGTTGCGCTAAGTTACAACCTCATCCTTGCAGGCACAAGAATTTAGGTAGCAGAGATGGCAGTACCAATATTGTCTTTTTTAAAAAAATAAGTTTTCATTGATATCTTTTGCATATAATCATAATTTTCCCCAATATCCCTTTCCTTGCTCCTCTCAGAGAGCCATGCTATATAACAAAAAGTATTGTTTAAAGATAAGAAAAAGGAAAAAACAGTACAACTGATCAATATGTTGAAAAAAATAAAACATGAAATGTGCCACACTGATAGGCTTCCCATCTCCTTCTAGTCATGCTTGATCTTTATAATTTTTCTACATTCTCTTTTAATTTTTTTTGTGTGGATGTTCTTTCCATTTACCTTATTGTAGTTATTAGGTATGTTGTTTTCTTGGCTCAGTTTACTTTACTTCATTAGTTCTGTAGCTCTTTTGATGTTTCTCTGTATTCATCACACTCATTATTTCTCACAGCACATTACTCTTCAGGTATCACAATTTGTTTAGCTATTTCACAGTTGATGAACATTTGCTTTGTTTCCAATTCCTTGCTATCACAAAAAGTGTTGTTATAAATATTTTGGTGTTTGTGGGGACTTTCTTCTTATCAATGGCTTCCTGGGGTATAAGCCCAAGGAATATAATAAAGTCCCTGGGTCAAATGGTACGGACATTTTAGGCACTTTATTTGCATAGTTCCAAAGTGCTTTCCAAAATGTTTGTACCAATGCACAGCTCCACCAACAGTATATATATATATATATATATATATATATATATATATATCATTCCACAACCCCTTCAATATTGACTGTTGGCATTTTTGTCATCTTTGCCAAATTGCAGATGTGAGGTGAAATCTCAGGGTTATTTTGATATTCATTTCTCTTATATTAGTGACTTAGAACATTCATGTGTTTATGAATACTTTACAATTCTTCTTTTGAGAAACTAGCATTATCTTCTCTTTGGAATACTTAGTAGCCCTTATCCTGTTGTATTCTGGGAAATTTTCTGAGTGTCATAAGTAGTAGTAGATGTTTTATGGCACTTTGTAAGTTAATCTTTTAAATAGCAGTTTGCCTTTGAAAGAATTAAAGTGGCTTACATTATTAGGTATACGGAAGGAACTGATTCAGATTCGAGTAACTATGTTATTTAAGTTAGAGAGCTCTATTTAAAAAGAAACTGCTGCAATTTTGTAGGTCAAGGAATAAATATTTATTTCCACCAGTTAGTCAAATATTTATTAAATATTTATCAATCATTCCCCAACAAGTGTATATTAACTACCTACTATGTGCTGCTATTGTTCTAGGCTCTAGGGGACACAACAAAATGAAATAGACTTTGTTCTCTAAGGGCTTGCATTCCATTGGAAGTTGGGGTGGAGGAAAGAGAACAATAATATATGCAACCGAGTCAGGAAAAGCACGTAAAAAATAAATGCAAAGTGGTTGAGGGACACCACCAACTGGGAGAATCTAGAAAGGGCTCTTGGAGGAGGTGGCAATTGAACTGAGTCTTGAAGAAAAAACAACTGGATTCAAAGGATTGGGAGGCAATGTGGAATGAGTGTTAGATTTGAAAACAAAAAAACAAGTTTGAATCCTGGCCCTGCTTTTTATGAACTGTTACTTAGTCTGGACCTCAATCTCCTCATCTGTAAAATGTGGCGGTTAGATTAGATGATCTTTTTAAGGCTTCATTCAGCTTTAATTCTATGATCCTGTGAGGTGAGGAGAATATGGAATATATTAGGGATAAGGTACTGTCCTCCTGAAAAGATAGACTGGGGCCAAATTTTGAAAACCTTTAAATGCTCTGTTACTTTCTAGGGTACCACAATCCTTCTAGTTAACCTTGGTTGGCTACCTTGCTGTCATCCTTGATGCCTCACTCTCACCTCTCATTTTAGTTCAGTTGCTAGATCTTGCTCTTTCTTTCTCTGCAGTATCTCTTACATTCCCTTCTCTCTATTTACATGGCCTAGTTCAGGCCCTCATTACATCTCACCTTGACTATTGCCATAAACTTCAAATTGCTCTTAACTGCTTCGGGTTTCAAACCTCCTCAGAGCTACCAAAGTGATATTCTCAAAGCATACATCTGACCATGTCACCTTTCCTCCATTCTCCCTCTAACTTAAACTACAGTGACTTCCTGTTGCCTTTAGTATCAGACTCCTCTGTTTGGCATTTAAAGCTCTTCACAACCTGGTCCCTTCCTATCTTTCCTGTCTCTTTACACATTGTTCCCCTCCACGCACTCTGTGGGTTAGGCATAATTGGTTTACTTGCTATTTCTCACCTGATATTTTATTTCCCATTTCCTTGCCTTTGCACTGGCTTGTCCCTAATGGCCTAGAATGCTATTTCTCCTCACCTCCAGCTTTTAGAATCACTCACTTTCTTCAAGAATCAGATTAAATGCTACTTTCCAGATCAAGACTTTCATAGTCCCCCAGGTACTATTCCCTTTCCCACTAATGTTACCTTGTTTCTTTTCTATATATATCTTATAAATACCTACATGTCCCCATCTTGTGACCCCTAACATATTGTCTCCACCATTAGAATGGAAGCTCTTTGAAGGCAGGAACAATTTTATCTCTTCTTTGTGTTGCTATCATTTAGCACAGTGCATGGCATGTAGTAAGTGCTTAATAAATGTTGATTGATTGTTAGCAAATGCTGGAATTTTCATATTTTATCCTAGAGACAGTTGTGTTATCTATTTTGGCAGCTGTGTGAAGGATAGATTAAAGAGGTGAAAAGGCTCACTATGAGCAACCACTTAAGAGATTATTGCATGGATGTAGGAATGAGAAAATAAGAGTCTAAACTATGTAGATATGATATGAATAGATAGACAGGGATAAATATGAAAAGTGTTGTAGAGGTAGAATCAGTAAGGCATGGCAACTTATTGGATGTATGGTAGAGTTTTAACTGTACTCCTAGGTTATGAACCTGAGTGACTGAAAGAATATAAGTGCCCTTGACAGAAAAAGGGAATTTAGGATAAGGTGGTTGTTTTTTAGACATTTTAGTTGTGTCCAATTCTTTAGGACCTCTTTTGTAGTTTTCTTCACAGAGACTGGAGTCGTTTCTCCAGCTCATGTTGCAGATGACAAAACTGAGGCAAACAAGGTTAATGATTGACTTGTCCAGGGTCATGCAACTAGTAAGTGTCTGAAGACAGATTTAAACTTAGGAAGATCAGCCTTCCTGACTCCAGGCCTGGCATTTTTTCCACTGTGTCACCTAGCTGTCCCTAGGATAAGAAAGGCTGGGTTTTGGTAGAAAGACGAGTTCTGCTTTGATCATGTTGAGTTTGAGATACCTGTGGGACATCTAGGTGGTGTTGTCCAACAAACAATTGGAGATGCGGGACTGGAACTAAGGAGAAAAATGAGGGCTGGAAATAGAGATTTCAATCAATCTGCGTAGGGCACTATGTAAAGTACTGGTAGGAAATGGGGAAAAAAGAGAAGTATAAGACATCTCTCTTCTCAAACCTTATGTTTTTTAATTCTTTCATCATTTTGGCAGAGCATTAATTTGCCTTTTATCTCAGGTATTAGAAAGTGTTTGCCTTATATTGGCAAAAACATGGGTGCAGTTGTTGTAACCTCAAGCCCACTAAATGTTTGGATTTGTTTGGCCTCTGGTTATAATGCTGGCTGTTAGCTTTAATCTCCCTAATCTTTGTAAATCACTGGACTTCGTACCGGTAGAAGTGAACAAATGACTCATAAGTTTATGATGGGGCCCAGTGTTCAGTGCCGGAACTATGGTCATTTGAAGGTGCATACCTGGAAGCCAGAGTTAAGGAGAGGCTGAGAATGAAACAGATTGTGGAAGATAGCCTGGGATCAGGGGACGTGTGGAATGCAGTGGCTAAAACAGAGGCCAAAAGGTTACAGCTAAAATGAACACTGGGGCAGTTAGGTGGAGCAGTGGATAGAGTGCTGGGCCTAGAGTCAGGGGGACGCTTCCTGAGTTCAGATGTGGCCTCAGACACTTATATCACAGACCTGTGTGACCCTGGGCAAGTCACTCAACTCTGTTTGCTACAGTTCCTCATCTGTAAAAAAAAAAAAAAATGAGCTGGAGAAGGAAATAGCAGACCACTCCGGTATCTTTGCCAATAAGACCCTAAAGGGGGTCACGAAGAATTGGATGTGACTGAAAATGATGATCAGCAACAACAAAATGAACTTTTGGGAGCTAGGAGGTACACATAAATCATGGTTAAGATAGACTTTGGAGGAATACAGGATTGATGGAAAAACGTAAGGCCAAGATGGAGTAGCAAATCAGCAAGTCAGGCAGGCAGGTAGGAACCAGCAGTCACTCAAAAATAAGTGTTTGACAGGGTGGTGGACAAAACTCAGTCCATCAGAAGGGAAGCATGCTGTAGTGAAAAGCTCATTGATCTCGGAGTGGGTTCAAGTGAGTTCAGTTCCCTTCTGTGACTAGACAGCCCAGCTGAGCTTCACTTTCTTAATTGCTAAGTGAAGATAATTGTGTTGCAGGAAAGGGTTGTTGTGATGCAAATGCTTAGTTTAGGAAAATTGGTAAGCATAGATGGATTTGTTGTCAGCAGCTTGGGTGTCTTTGACACTTGCTATTGTGACCACCTCTCCTCCTCATTTTTCTTATCCATAAAATGTGATTTACACATGCACACACCCTTGTCTACCTCACAGAATGGTTCTATGGATCAAATGAGATAAGGTTGAAAAAAAGTACTTTGTAAACCTTGAAGTGTTTCGTAGATGTTACCATTGTAATCTTTAAAATATTAGTGTGATGTAATGGCTTTGCAATTTGGAAGAGCATGATGAGAATATTTCAATAATTTTATATACGCTTCCATAATATATGATTTCCAGCTCTCCACTGAGGGGAGGGATTGTTTTACCTTGAGATGGAAAGTGATTAGATTCCCTAAATGAGGATTGAGGAAATATGTCTCATCTCTATTAGCCCAAGTTCTCTGACATTTTAGACCAGCCAGTAGTGAGGAGATCCTGGGCGAGCCCATTGAGCATCAGGAGAAGAGATCCTTAGTACAGAATAATGGTTTCCAAACTTTTTAAAAAAATTTGACAACAGGGGCAGCTAGATGGTGCAGTGGATAGAGCACTGGCCCAGAGTTATGGAAGACCTGAGTTCAGATTTGGCCTTAGACACATAACACTTACTAGCTGTGGGACCCTGGGTAAGTCACTTTACCCCATTGCCTTGCAAAAAAAAAAAATTATATTTAACAACAACAACAACAAATGTTGGGCTCTCCAGATAAATCTTTTCATAAAGCAGTCTATACAAATACTTTTCTTATTTATTCAGATAAGGTTAAGAATTTATTACGTAAGATGTAATCTAATTTATTACTTCATTACATAATATTCCATAAGCAAATCTTAAATATCAGCATGTTTAGTTACTGACAAAATCTTTACACTTTTTATATTCATAACGAAATATTAAATACTAATGTAATGGGTTGATTTGATTTTTTGGGCACAGAGTTTCTTGAAACAGGTCATTAATATTGTTGATAATTCTTTTTCAAACAAAATCAGAAGTTAAAAAGACAATATGTATCAGCAGAAAAACTTGTTTTGCACAAATTAGATATTACAAGTAGCAAAAAATTTGTAGTTTTATCTAATAAACCAGATAAATCTTTATCAACTTATAACCAAAATATAATAAGATTTGAGGGTTACATCTATCATAGGACAAGTCTATTAACCATTCCTACTCAGGTGAAACAAGAAAATCATATTTGTCCATGGCAGATGGGTTTTGTATTCATTCGTATTTAGTTATTTCTAGATCTTTGAAATAAAATGGAAATTATTTTTGTATCTTGTCAAGTGATTAATAAGAAGGTCTTTACTTCCGTTTTGTCCAATGGGTAGGAATTATTAAAATCAGAAAAATAAAATACTATGTTGTAGAGTAGTTATTGTCTATGAAGCTCTCATTTTTTTCATTTCAGGATCACAGTATGAATTTTGAGGACCTTGCATTGATTTGATTTATTTAAAATATTTATCAAACAGATTTCAAGAGGATTTTTTAATATATAAAATGAGTTTGCTTCATCTTTATCATTATTTCTAAGAAAAATGACAGTTTCTTTTACTTCATTGTTCTCTGAAGTATTTTGGCTGGGGAAAGTCATTGTGTTTCGCAATATAAAAGTGCCCTATCCTTTGCCCACCTATTTTAATATAATTTTCCAAAGAACCTTCCTTTAAATGGACTCTTCATTAATAAAGGTAATTGTACTTGTAACAACAGGAAAAATTCTATTTTTATTTCTCAGCATAAGTGATTGTGAAGCATGTCATATGTTCACATTTCATGAGGGGCCACTTTTTTCAGCCATACTTATTGATCTATGTTTTATACTGATTTTGTTTGAGTTCTCAGTGCAAAGTCCAATACAGTTCTTTCACCTCATCATTTTCATTTGAAAAAAAAACCCCTATCAGTTTATTGAAGATTTCTTTCTCTATGGTACTATCAGAAAATAAATAAATAAATAGTAACATGCTATGTTTCATTTAGCCATTATACATATGTAAACAAAAGAACCTTTTTTTTATATCTGTTGTGTCATCATACCCTTTTAGTACAAAATAGGAAGATTTTAGTTCTCATTTAATTTGTAGCAAATGCCTTCAGACTCAAGGCTTTATTGCTTTTCACTGTGATATCTGCTAGGAGGCATTGTTTCTACCTCATCACTCGCTAGCTGCAAGTAGCTCCAACATTTCCCCTGTCTACTTAGAGTATTTATATTTAGCAATTTTGTAATCACCTTTAGACAATGTAAGTAGTTCTTTTGATGTCACAGACATGATTTTTGAAGTTTATTTTTACTTATTTAAAAGTATCTTATTTTCTCTGAAAGAAAAAAAACAGTATTTAAGTCATTTCAATTAATTAGGTTTCATGATGTGCAGATAAAACATTTTTTACAAAGCAGATACAGCAGTATTTCCATTTCATCATGAACATAATGGATTATATTTGCTGGATTTGGGCTTTTTTACTCTTATTTTGATATTTTTATTCTTTATGCTGTCTCTATTGTCTTTGTTTTACTTTTAGCTATTCTAGTGTATTTTCTATTTATCTTCTACAAAATATTATGAACAAAAATTGGAGACACATTTTAATTTTATTTTAGAAAACTTCAAATAAGTATATCTTTCATTATTTCAGTTTTTTAAAGTATTTTTTGGGGAAAATGAGCTTGTTATATTGTATTTGTCAAAATAAACAATATTGGGAAATGTGATAGGTGTTATGGTACTTTTAATTTATAGACAGTTTTTAAAATTTGGAGTTTTATACCCTTCATGTTCAAATGCAGCAGGCAGTATGAAGATAAAATTGATTTATGTCATGAGCCTACTACACCCACTAATAGTGATGGTTGGTTGGCTGATCATACCCCAGTTGAGATTTTGCACCAACTGAATCATATTTGAACTTGCTTCTGTATGACATATTATTGGCACTGAACCACATTAGTCTTCTTTTTGTTGGCAGTGATTTACTGTTTACATTGAAAAATGTGGATATGGTTAAAGAGGAATTTCATGAAAAAAAGTTGATATTAGAATCTCATCATCTCCTATCCTTATTTTGTCAGCATAATCAGAATTAATGTTTGCTGCAAAACCATCATCTTTTTTAGTAATCAAGGGGTATGGTAGCTTCTGCTTTGGTTCTTTCTGGTTCATCCATCAGCCAATATTGTGGCTGCATTGTGTGAAGAGAGCTTTGGAAACTCGGATTTAACTTTATAGTCAAAATATACTTCACAAAGCTGGGATGGCTTTATATGGTAGAGAAATATCAATTCAGTTACAACATATTCTGGCTTTCTCAGTTCTTTGTTTCTCCAGTTGCTGCTGGTATTTGCTATTGTGGAAGGGCAGAGATAAGAAGGGCACCAGCTACTAGGTGGGAGCACCTGTTTAGAGCCCTTTCCTGGGAATTGAAAATACAAATTTAGATAAGACAATTCCTGCTGTCAAAGAATTTACAGTCTAATAGGAAGATAAGACAGCAACATAACTATAACATTGTAAATGTATTTTTTGTGAAGTCTGAAGGGAAACGTTACCAACCAGGAAGATAAGGGAAGGCATCTTAGAAGAGCTGGATTTTGAGTTGGGTATGGGTAGTCAATCCCTGAGTGAATTGGGAAAGGGAGGGCATTGTAGGCAAAGGGAACATGTAAGCAGTGGCTGAGAAGCAAGAGAATACAATATATGTTCATGTGTTCAAACTCTGGGTAGTAAATTTGTGAGAAAAGAAGGGAAATTCATATTTAGGATTTTAGTTTATTATTTGATATCTTTGGAGATAATAAGTAAAATAACATTTAAGATTTATAAAAATTCAGGTAAAATATTAGTGACGAACAAAGTTTACAACAATAAAATGAAACAAATGCAAGCAAAACAAATATATATGCATATGTACATATGTATGTCTCATTTTCTACTCTAAATCTGTCATGTCTCTAATGGATAGCTGCATATATGTATATGTATGTGCACACATATGCACATGTACATATATATTTTAATTGGGATTGGGGAGAGAAATATTTCGTTCATTTAAAAAATTAGAGGTGGGAACGGTGCTACAGATGCAAAAATGGCGCACACACTTTCAGATGGAGTCACTGTACTATTTTACTTAATAATTTTATGTTGTTAAAAGAGACTCTTATGAATTGGAAGTAATCTGTATTTGTAATGTAAAAATAATCCACATCAATAAAACACAAAGAAAAGGAAAAATATTTCAGAGAGATACAGAAAGATTTGTGTGAACGGATTTAGAGTGAAGTATGCAGAATCAGAAGAGTAATTTGTACTGTGTAACATTAATATGAAAGCAAAACATTCTGAAGTCTTTTCTAAACTGATAGGTGGGTGGGAGTGGGAGAGCGAGAACACAGATTTCTGATAATTAAAAAAAAATAAAAATAGAGATGGTTGGGTGCTTCAGATATGGAATGTTGCACACACTTTCGGATGAGGTCACTGTAATGTTAATTTTGCTTAATTGTTTTACTTTGTTATAAGACACTTCAGAGGTGAAAGTAATCTTTAAATGTTTTAAAAACAAAACATCAGTAAAATTTTTAAAAATCCAATAAAGTAAACCATTCTTTTTTTTTTTCCTCTGCAGTAAGAAAAGTGGAAAACCACCATTACAGAACAATGAGGTAATTCTTTAATATTTTCTTTGCGGTAATTTATTAAGAAATTTTGAAATACAAGCATAAATTGATAGAACTCTAGAGTTGAACCTAGTGTTGACCCAATGCAATTTCTGTTCTAGCATAGGAATCCCTGCAAACATCATCCCTGACAAATGACCACCTAGCCTTTGCTTGATTGTTTCTTGGAGTTGTGAGAAAGAAGGACATTACAATGCATTCTTTGATAGCTCAAATCATTAGATTTCCCTAGGTTGAGCTCGTCTGCCTCTCTGAATTGTGCTCATTAGTATCAATTCTGCCTTCTGGAGCAACACAGCTAAATTGTATTCATTTTCCAGATGGCTGCCATTTAAATATTTGACAACTACCTTCAAAGCTTGTCATTTGCAAATTTGACAAGTATGGCATCTGTGTTTAACAAATCAAAATCAAGGACTATACTGGAGCTCTCCCTCCAGATTGATTTCAATCCATTCAATTACCGGTCTTTCAGTTGAGCTATTCTGAATTCTCTAACTCAGTTTGTAATCTAGTTACTATCTTTCCGTGTTGTCCATGAGGATACCATGAGAATCTTTGTTCTTGGACAATGACTTGTTCTTGATGAACCCATGCTAGCTCACTGATTCCATTTCCAAAAGCTCATTAACCATCCCTTTCACATTACCTCTTGTGATTTTTCCTAGAAATTGACTTTGCTGTCATTGGCGCGTAGTTTGAAGGATTTATCTTATTACGAACTTTGGATATAATGTCATTTTTAAGTCTTTAATACCTTTCCTGTAATTCTCACATTTCATTCTGTTTTGAAACTCATTGACAGCACCCAATTCTGTCACATTTGTAATTCTTCAGTCTCCTCAAGTGTAGTTTTTGTAAATCCATTGACTTGAGCCCATTTAGGTCCTCTCCTACCATCTATTTACTTATTTTGAGTTTTATTTTCTTGTTAGCCAATTTTATTCTCTCTTTTCACTTTTCTTTTTGGCAGAAGGAACATGAGTAAAGTAAGAATTAAGTAGTTTTTTCTTCTCCAGGGCCAATTATTATTTCCTTTTTATCCCAAGAAAGGTTTCTTTCTTGCTTAATCATCTTCTTTCCTCTAGCATTTCTTTAGTTATCATGTTTTTCTTTTCTCTTTTTTTTTTTTTTGGTGGGGGCAGGGGAGGCAATTGGAGTTAGGTGACTTGCCCAGGGTCACAGAGATAGTAAGTGTCAGAGGCTGGATTTGAACTCAGGTCCTGTGCTCTATCCATTGCACCACCTAGCTCCCCCCCCTTTTTTTTTTCTTTAGCCTTCTTTTTAAGCTTCAGCTTATTTGGGGATTTAGCCTTTCTGATATTTTTACAGGAGCATTCCAGCCTTTTTATTGGGCTTTGAAGGATGAGTGGGCATTTAATAGAGAGAGAGGGAAAGAAAATATTTCAGTTAATAGGGAATAGCATGAGCAGAGATATGAAGGTGGGACAGTTCAGGGCATGTTTGGAAGGCAAAGTATTCCAGTTTGTCTGAGTGTGGACTGCCTGGGCAGGGTGAAGCTGATAACAGGTAACATTGAGAATGTTGGATTATGGAAGCACCAGGTTTGGAGGGCCTTGAGTGCCAGACAGATAGGAGTTTAGACCTCACTTGTTTTATAATGGGATGCCACTGAAGATTCTTGAGTGGAAGAATTTTATGATATACCTAAAAAAGACAAGACTGGTAGTCATATGAAGGGTAGTTGGGAGTGGGATGCATTAAGGAGTCAAGCTATAATATTAGGAGACTGTTGGAGTAGTGCGAGTGGGTGAGAGAGGTAGGAGAGATTATAGAGTTAAAATGGGTAGGACTTTGTAACCAAATGACAATGGAGGAAGAGGGAAGAGTTAACTATAATCTTAAGGCTTTAGGTATAGGAGACTACGTGTATGTTAGTGGTGCCATTGACAAAAACAAGGAAAAGCAAATTTAGGTGAAAAGATAAGAAGTTTGATTTTGGTTATACTGAGTTTGAGATGCATATGAGATACCTGGGTTTCTTGTCCTGTAGGTATTTTTAAATGTAAGCCTTGGAAATCAGGGCTGGAGATTTAGATTGGAGAGCCATCTACACAGAGGTGATATTTCAGGAAACAGCATGAATGCAATTTCCAAGGGAGAGAATAGAGAAAGCAGAAAAAAGGGGCAAGAGCAGAACTTTGGAGAACTATTTGCCTTAAGGGATTGATGAGGGCAGTGAAAAGATATTTAAAACATACACATACAAACTAATAAAAAGGTGAGCTTAAATATAAAGAAAAGGGAATTTTTAGAGGAAAAATTATTGTTGGCATTGTGCATGCTATTTTCTTGGCTCTGTTTACTTTACTTTTTGTCAGTTCGTTTAAAGTCTTGCCATGCTTCTCTATATCCACCATGATCACTACTTTTTATAATACGGTAAGTTCCATTACATTCGTGTGCCATTTGTTTAACCATTCTTCCAATTAACGAACCAGTCTACTTTTTAAAAAATAGTTTTTTGATCCTGCGAATTCTGCTGTAAATATTTTTATGTATATGGAATCTTTTTATCAGTTACCTTCTTGGAGTGTATGACTAGCAGTGGAAGGTCAAAGGATGTAAATAGTTTAGCCATTTTATTTGCATAATTTCAAATTGTTTCCCGGAAGAAGGCCCAAGAGAGACCCCTGTGAGATAATTGTGAGATATTTTGAAATAGTTGCACAGTTGTAATAGGTATCAAATTGTGATAAGTTTACAGTTTTTTATGTGAGATGGAATGCTGAATTTGGGGAACAGCAAGCAGATCAGTTTGGCTTAAAAGTAGTGCCTATGAAAGGGAGTAAGTAATGGGTCCTAAGTGTAGACTGGAGAGGTGGTTTTTATATCCAGATTGTGAAATGCTTTAAATGTCCAGAACAGGAGATTTGTATTTTATCTTTCTGGCAGTAGTGTAGCACTGAAACTTCTTGAGGGCCATGGTCACGACATTGGTACCATAGGAAATTTATTTTGGCAGCTCTGTAGAGGATATATTGGAGAGAGGAGACAGTAAACAGTAGAAGGAATACCAAGTACCAGGCTTTGGCATTAAACCAAGGGAGACATGATTAGGGCTTGAACTGGAATAGTCAGTCAAGAAAAGTAAATAGATGTTAAGATTTCTAGAGAGAGAATCAACAACACTTAGCAACTGACTGGATCTTGAGTTGCCAGCCACTAAAGACTCACACACTCTTGAGCCTTTTCTGCTTTTAAGATTTGTATGATTTGTTTTTCAGAGTTTGTCCTATCATTATTAGTTCTAGACACATGAAGATAAAGTAGTTACTTTAGGGGCAGTTGTGTTTTGTCATTTTTACTATGCAGTAGCTCTTAAGTTTAGTTTTCCTATGGGATTATATGTAGCTGAATATCCCCTTGTTTTCCAATTCTTTGCAAGCACAAAAAGAACTGCTATAAATATTTTTTAAAAAATTTTTATTAATTTATTCTGATTTGTCAACAATCACTTCCATAAGCTTTTGAGTTTTAAATTTTTCTCCCCCTCCCTCCCCAAGAGGGTGCGCAATCAGATATAGGCTATATACATTCCTGTTAAACATTTTCACATTAGTCATGTTGTAAGGAAGAATTAGAACCAAAAGGAGAAACCACAAGAAAGAGGAAATAAAACAAAAGAGAAGAAAAAAATAGCAAATAGTATGCATTCAAACTCCATAGTTCTTTCTTGGGATGTGGATAACATTTTCCATCGTGAGACTTTTGGATACTTGCATTGCTGAGAAGGGCTAAGTCTATCAAAGTTAGTCATCGCACAGCATGGCTGTTACTGTGTACAAAGTTCTGGTTCTGTTCACTTCATTCAGCATCAGTGGATACAAGTTTTCCAGGTTTTTCTGAAGTTGCTTGCTCATCATTTTGTATAGCACAATAGTATTATTGTTCATAGTATTATTACTTTTCATAAGTATTATTAATTACATTCATATACCACAACTCATTCAGCCATTCCCCAATTGATTGGCATCCCCTTGATAAATATTTTTGTACACAAAGGTCTTTTTCCTTTTTCTTTGATCTTTTTTGGAATACAGATCTAGTAGTGGTATTGTTGGGTCAAAGGGTATGCGTAGATTTCTAGCCCTTTAAGTAAAGTTTCAAATTGTTTTCCTGAATGGTTGGATCAGTTCACTCATCTACTACCAGTTCATGGTGTTGTTTTTCCCTCATATCCTCCAGCATCTCATTTCTGATAGGTATGAGGTGGTACCTCAGAGTTGTTTTCATTTGCATTTTTCTAATGAGTAGTGACTTAGGAAATTAAGGGGATGTTCATTTGGGGAGTGGCTGAACAAGTTGTGGCATGTGATTGTGATAGAGTACTACTGTGTTGTGGGAAATGATGAGGGGAATGGATTCAGAAAAACATAGCAAGACGTTTATGAATTGTTGCAGAATAAAGTGAGAACCAGGAGATCATTGTGCACATTAATAATAATATTGTAATGATGATCAACTATGAAAGATCTGTTTACTCTGATCAATACAGTGATCCAAGACAATTCCAAAGGACTCATGATGAAAAAATACTCTTCTCCAGAGAGAGAAATGATGAACTTTGAGTGCAAATAGAAGTATAATTTTCTCACTTTATTTATTTTTCTTGCTTTTTAAAAAAATATGACTAATATGGAAATATGTTTGGCATGATTTCACATGTATAATTGATATATTTCTTGCCTTCCCAAAGAGTGGGGGAGGGGTTGGAAGGAAGAGAATTTGGAACTCAAAATTTAAAAAGAAAAAAATGCTATAAATAATAAATTGAAATGTTTTAAAGAAACATATAATAAAAGTCCACGTTTCACAACTATAGTATTCTATCTGTGCTTCATTCTGAATTTCCTTCTGTTCTCTTCTGTGCACTAAAAAAAAATGTTTTAGTGGTCCTCTTCTTCTTTGGCGTCCCTTGTTCTTCTTTGCCCACTACCCAAGCCTCCCCCCCAGTTAAAAACTAAGAGGAAGGAAGAAAGAATAAAAGAATGAAAAGAAGAAAGGAACTCTTGTGAGAAGTATAGTCAAGCAAAATAAATCCACACAGTGGCCATGTCCAGAAATGAATGTCTCATTCTGCACTTTGTGTCCTCTTTGTCAGGAGGTGAGTAACATGCTTAATCAAAGTTCTCCAGGAGATACACACACACACACACACACACACACACACACACACACGTGTGTATGTATTTATACATATATGATTGGTCATTACTTTGATTAGTTATTTTTCTTTACAGTGTAGCTGTACTTGTATAAATCGTATCCCCCTGGTTCTGCTCACTTCACTTTGCGTCAGTTTATACTTGCAGGATTCTTTGAGATTGTCTCTTTCATCATTTCTTATGGCATAAAAATATTCCATTACATATACCAAAATTAGTTTAACCATTACTCAGTTGCCTAAGAGGCAGTCTGAGAGTTGAGTGGCAGGTGGACACCACAGATGGATGAACAGCCCTGAAGCGGGCTTGGCAAGCCAGAGTTACTTGTCTTCTTGGACACGTGGCTCCAAGATGTTGTAGCATATGCAGGGGCCACAAAACTGTCTTGGCAGGTGGGCTAAACTAGATTGAGGGTAAATGACAGGCCTCAGACCCATCGGTGATCCCCTGGTAGAATGAGCATATGAGAACAGTTTGTTTCAGTAGCCATGAAGGCAGCTGAAGTAGGCTTTGTGGAGTGCTTAAAACTTGGTTAGACTTCAAAGCCATCATGGTCATCCATTGCATCCTGGGCAATCGCCAGTCTTGACTTTTGTCTTACCATTGAACTTTGATGACTCTGGAAGAGAGAGTAAGGCTGATGACTTCATGTGTTTGTGTGATTCTGCCTCCCGTAAATACAGTTCATGCACAAATCAAGACATCACCCATGATGTCACTGGCCCTCTTTGAAAATGAAGGATGAATGGCAGCTAGGTGGCGCAGTGGATAGAGCACTGGCCCTGAAGTCAGGAGGACTTGAGTTGAAATCTGGCCTCAGACCCAAACACTTGACACTTACTAGCTGTGTGACCCTGGGCAAGTCACTTAACCCCAATTGCCTTAAAAAAAAAAAAATGAAGGATGGACAACAGTGTAGCTGAACATACTCTGAATGTAAATTATAGTTGTAAAATTGATAAATATTTGAAAATAGAGAGGTCAAGTTTTTCATCCTGAATCCTAGGAAACGGTAGAAAAAATGGAGAAACAGTGGTTCAGGGATTTCAGTGTTCTTCCTGACAATCAATCAGTCAATTCATGATAACTGGGAAGAGGGTCTTTCTTTTTATTAACTTTATATGTCCTCCTAAAAGCTTTTGGAATTCCTGCCATTTTTGTTACAAGTGTTCCAGTAACAATTTTCAAGTAAATCAGCCCTTCAAAACACATCATAACCTTTGATTATCTTCCTTCATTAAAGTTTTTCTTAGTTTTCTTGTGTTGAATTGTTTTTGTCATATTGTCGTATATAAGCGAAACTTGCATTCTTACATAAATATAGTAAATAAAATGTTAACTTGGACAAAGGTTTATGATTAGTTTTATGATTAATTTGTGATGTAACCCTGTCTAAAAAATTTAACTTCTTTTTCTTTCTGATTGATCTCGTGTAGAAAGAAGGAAAGAAAGAGCGGGCTGTGGTGGACAAGGTGTTCTTTTTGAGACTTCAACAAATTCTGAAAATTATGGTTCCTAGAACATTCTGTAAAGAGGTAAGTCTTATTTTGGAAAAATAGATGTTATAAAGTAACTTTTGATAAGTGTCATAGAAAGAGTGCTAGGTGTGGAGTCAGAAAACCTACCAGGTATGAATTTGCTTTCAGCTACTTGCCTGCTGGGTGGTCATGGGCAAGTCCCTTAACATCTTTTAGCTTCAGTTTAATTTGTAAAATAGGCATAATGCTTGCATTATTACTGGACAAGGTTGCTGTGAAGAAAAATGCTTTGTCAGCCTTTAACCATTATATTAACATGATACGTTATATCCTCTTTTCGGATTGCAAGTCAAGTTGTCTCCTATATGGACATACTAAAGAAAAGGGCATTTCTTTGATTTAACAGGCTTGTACAAATGCTGTCCTGTTTTTCCGTATGCCATCAGTGACGTATTTCTTAGAGTGAACAGACTAAGCAGTGTTATAAACAGAACTGAATAAAACAGAGTAGACAAAGACATCGTAGCAAATCTTGGAATGTGTTTGGAAAGAAACACCAGAAACCTGAGGGACAAAGAAAATAAAAGCATACTGTGACGGGGTTAGAGCACTGGCCCTGGAGTCAGGAGGATCTGAGTTCAGATGTGGCCTCAGACACTTACTAGCTTTGTGACTCTGAGCAAGTTACTTAACCCTGATTGCCTCCAAAATACAAAACAAAACAAAACAAAAGGATGCTTTGGAAACTGCCAGTTCTTCTGTGTGCAGCAGGACTGAATCGGGCAGCACACGTGAATGAACGTATATTGCAGGACCGTCCCTTGCAGCTTCTGCCATAGGAACCAACAGAGTTATTTTAGGAGGGGAGCTGATAGTGAAAAAGAAAAAAGGGGATTCATTAGCTTTTCTGCCCTTTTCCTTATTTTAAAAACATCGTTGTCATCAGAAACACAAAGAATTTTTACGTTGTCACTATAACCAGAACATTTACTTGTATCTGGACCTATAAGAAGGGAAGGGGAAAGGAATAGACATTATAGAGCACCTACTCTGTGCTAGGCACTGTATGCTAAGCATTTTACAACTGTTAGCTCATTGGATTCTCACAACTGGAAAGTAGGAGCTATTATTATCTCTATTTTACGATTGAGGAAACTGAGGCAAACAGAGGTGAAGTGACTTGCCCAGGGTCACACAGCTAGTCAGTGCCTGAGGCTGGATTTGAATTTGGGTCTTCCTGAGTCCAGGTTCAGCACTCTTGTCTACTGTACTGCCTAACTGCATCTACTGTGCATATAAATACATAGATTCATAGACTAAGACACCTTTATAACTTGAAAGGGACTATAAAGGTATTAGCCCTAACATTTTTATTTTTCAGATGAAGAAACTGAGTCCCAGAGAAGTTAAATGACTTGTTCAAGACACACAGCAAGGTAGTAACATAGTTCAGCCTAGAAACCCTCGTGTCACCTGAGTCCTTGCTCATTATCGCTAGAATTAAACATAATTTCTCCTCTCTAGGAACCTGTGGTCCAAAACGAGAAAATAATATTTTGAACACACATTTAGTTTATCCTGGATGGTTTATCTAGAGCAGTAGTTCTTAACCTTTTCTGTTCATGGACCTCTTTAACAAATCTCAAATTAATATTTTTAAATGCACAAATTTTTTTAAAAATCAGATTACAAAAGAAAATATATTAAAATACAGTTAGAAAGTAAAAAAATGTTCACAGACTCAAGGTTAAGATCTAGAGGGGTTTTGTTATATTAGCTATGGGATTTATCCATCCCCTTTATTAACAAGGTGTTAGATGTTGGCAATGTTTTCTGATTACCATGTCTTCAGTCTTTAACATATGCCCTTAAAAAGGCATTTGAAAGAGGGATGGAGCTCTTTAAATCTATAGATATATATTCCAAAACTATATAGTACAGTTCAACTGTATGTTCCTAATTAAGTGGCAGCAGATATATATATAGTTTCCATGTCAATGAATAAAGATGAATTGGTAGGGAACTGCAAGGCCCAAACCCTTAAGGAGTTCACTCCCAAGATAGTATGTTCCTTTGTCTAGGATACTTTTTAACCCACTGCAAGAGGGATCAAGGTTTGGACTTGCTTAATTCAAATGTTAACTAAGGTTGAAATGATGTTAATACTACATAATACTGGAAAAACTACTGATGGCGCTCTCCATATGTATATATATAATGATGTCTTTGTACAGGATAACTTCTTTTTGAGCAGCCTAGACCTTGGGAGAACATTCTTCCCATAATTAACATGTATTTGCTTTTTCTTGGAGTTTGAGGGGATTGAAAGGTCAAGCTGTGATATTCTGTTACATTTACATACTATAATCTTATTATCGATTCTCCACTTAATGGACATCTACTTTATTTCCAGTTCTTTGCTTCCGTAAAAATTACTGCAAAGCGTACCCACTTTCATGGCTTCATCTCTCTCTTCTCTGTTAATGTCTTCCAAATGTATACTTTCAGCTGACAGTAATTGGTGGAGAATTCTGGCATTATCTCTAATTATAATAAACCTTTCATGATTTCATAACAACTGCTCACATTTAAATAGTGCCTTAAGATTTACAGAGACTTTCCCTCACCCTCCATTACCCCCTCCCCCAAATCCTGCAAAATGTATGCTATGTTTATTATAACCATTTTGTAGATGAGGAATCTGTTACTCAGAGAAACTATCTAATTTGCCCGTGATCAGATAGTCTGTAGTGCTCATTCTTGTCTCCATTCTTTTATTCAGTGATGTTCCCTTATAATGCCTTACTGCTGCTTCTCAGCCAATTCAGATCCTGCCTATCCTTTAAGATCCTTTTGTTGTTGTTGTTGTTCAGTCATTTCAGTCATGGTTGTGTCCAGCTCTTTGTGACCCCGTTTGGGGTTGTCTTGGCAAAGATACTGGAGTGGGTTTGCCATTTCCTTCTCCATCTCATTTTATAGATGAGGAAACTGAATCAAATATGGTTAAGTGACTTGCCCAGGTTCACCCAGCTAGTAAGTATCTGAGGCCGGCTTAGACCTGGCACTCTAGCTACTGCACCACCTAGCTGCCCTTTTAAGGTCCTTTTCAAGTTTTACCTTTTATAGAAAGTTAAAAAAAAAACAACAAAAAAACAAAACACAAACCAGCTTGTTTTTGTCCACATTGATCTCTTCCTTCTTTGTTTTCTTAAGAGCACTTAGAGTTTATACCATATAATTTTAGCTCTAAATTATGTAAAATCTTAGGATTAAAAATAACATAATATGGAATTATATTAAAATGAAAATATAATGTATCTAATAGAATGATAAATATAGAATAAAATAGGGTATCTACAGAATGGTATGTAGAATAGAATGCTATAATATAATAGAATGATGAAATGGGAAAGAATGTTAGAGATTGTCTAGTTGAACCAAATACTTTGACAGTTGAAGAAACCACAGCTCAAGAAGGAAGTTAATTTGCCCAAAGCCATAGGACTGGTTAATAACCAGCTCTGGGATTTAGAAACCAAATGTCTTGACTTCCGATTCAGCACTCGTTCTGCCATACAACAGTATGGTTTTTCCATTGTTTGTTCCCCACTTAAGGTGAATTCTTCAAGTATAGTAACTGCAGCTCTAATGAGATACCTATTAATAGTGTTGGGTGAATACTGATATACTCACTACTTCTTGGTTGTTGAATCTTGTGTTGGGGGTTGGGTGTAGAGGAAAGGCAGTTATTCATTGATTGAAGAAATGAAATTTAATGTAAAGAAGAATATTTTACTAGCAGAATTATTATCATTGTTCCATTGTAAAAGTGCTACCATTAGCAGACGTTATATAAATTCCATCTTGGAAAAAAATGTCAGCCATAAGGTAAGTTGAAGCAGGTAGATGTTTGGGTTTGTACAATAATGGTATTTGTTGCCAGTTGTAGCATTGATTTTTTTAAAATGGGTTATGTATTCTTATGATAAAAGGAAAACAAAGCTCAGGATTATTTAACTGCTTAGGGTTTTTAAGCATTGTTTAATTTGTTGTATGTATTTTTTTCTAGACAGGTTACTTGATACTTATTGCTGTTATGCTGGTTTCTCGCACATATTGTGATGTTTGGATGATTCAAAATGGGACACTCATTGAAAGGTATTTTTCCATTCACTTCTATTATGTCCAAATTACTTTGCCACCCATTCAAATTTATAGTATTATCAAGAGAGAATCTAAATTACTACTAATTTAACTCTAAAGTGATATGTAAATCATCAACCTGAATATTTACAGTTGATTAGGCAATTATAAATAAAACATTTAAAAATTTCCCATATATTCCATCAGGAAGCAAATAATCCTTAGAGGTTATCACTAGAAAAAAGTAAACCACTAAGCATCTTGAACCTAACACTTTTAATATATTTTCTTTATTCTTTTTCTGCATATTGAAGTGTATTGGATTTGAAACTTTGAGACCATTTTGAATTAGAGTTTTAGCTTAGAAGTTAAAAATTGAAGTGTCCTAAAAAGTTTTTGTATTGATTTTCTTGTAAGTTAAGAATTTTTTTCCTTCTTCAGTGGTCTGCTTTTAGACTATCCTAGCTTTAAATGTCCAGTAGTTTTGGGGGTTAATTTTTTATGTTCTTTTTACTAATAAAAATATTCACAACAATCATATTTACTGAAATCTTAGATTGAAAGCTATGCCAGAGGTTTTGAAATGAAAACATTTTTTTCCCTCTCATATACTTTATGTGTATCTTGGGAAATTTGGTGGGAGATGGGGATGCCAAAATTGTTCATTTTTTCGGCCTTCCTTTGAGTAGGGAGGAAATCAACATTGCTTTTTTTTTTTTAAATAGTATGATTATTCATATTACTTTTACTCAAAAGGTAGACTATTAATTTATTTTTCCTGAAACTCGTTCCAAGCAGTCCATGCTTTATGAAATGTTGCAATTTTCTGCCCTGCTTGTTGATTGGTATCTAGCATTTATATATCACTTATCTTTGCATTTGCTACCTCATTAGTTTCTTTAGTAGAGATCTATACTGTTTGTCTTGAGACATAACAGGAATGGGGAGAAAGAACTGACTATCTGCCAGTACTGAAACAAAGTTTTAAAAACATTCAGAAACCACAGGGTACATATTTATGCAGTCAGCCCATGCATGCAATTTTCACCAAGACTGTAATTACCACTTCTTTAACTTCTCTCCCTTTCTTCATCTGCCCTCCCCTCTTCCATCCTCCCTCAGCCTGATCTTTTACGCTTTCCTCTTCAAACCTGCCCATGATTTTGAGACGGGGGAAAAGGGGGAAAATCAGAGAAGAGACCATAAACAAAAGGACCAGTTCGCAGAGACCCATGCCCTGAATCTTGCAGGATAGTGCGATAGAAAGAACAGTAACCAAGGTCAGAGGACCTGGGCTCTGATTTCAACTTGTGTGTTCATATCACTTGACATGCTGGCGCCTCAGTTTTCTCGTTTCTCAGAAAATGGAGATTGGAGCAAGTGGCCTGTGCGGCCGCCCCTATGTTCTCTAGTTCTGTGATCTTAGGAACAAAACCCTTAGTGAAATCTTCAGAGATGTTTGCATGTGGGTGTGGTTTGTGTGCTGGATTTGGTGTTCAGGACCTAGCTTCCCAGGCTCAGATTTCACACCTGTTTTACTGTAGACAAGTCACATCTCAGACCTTCTGTTTCTTCATGTTCAAAATGAGGTAGTTGGATTAGGTGTGACCTGTGACATCTCTTCCAGCTTTAAGTCGTTGGTCCTGTCATTCCAACTTTGAGTGCCTCTGTAAGATCAGTGGAATGATTCTAAATGCCTCTTTAAAGTTATAGAAAACCTTATGGAGAACAGTACAAGGCGTCAGTTATTTTAACTATTTTAGCATAGGCTATCTAGATCACCTCAGAAGAACCCTTCCAGGTTTTATGAAGGCAAGCAGATCAGTATATTGGGAAGAGTTCTGACTTTGGAGTTAAGAGGACCTGGGTTCAAATGTGATGTTTATGTTTATTACCTCTGTGGCCTTGGGAAGAAACAAGCTTTATTAAGAGCCTACCCTGTGCTAGGCTTTAGGCTAAGCTCCAGTATGGTCTCGTTTGATCCTCACATGACCTCTGTGAGATAGGTGGTATCATTATCCCCATTTTACGGTTGAAGAAACTGAAGCAGAAAGAAAGGGTAAATGACTTGTCCAGTGTCACACAGTCAGTAGGTGTCTGAGCCTGGATTTAACTCAAGGCTTCCTGACTCTAGGCCCTGTACTCTGTCCCCTCCACCACCTGATGCCTCAGACAAGTCACCTAATCTCTCTGGACCTTAGGTTCTTCATCTATAAAATGAAGGGATCTTTGGTCCCTTCCAGCTCTAAAGCTGTGATCCTGTAATATAGAATTATTGTTTATTACACTTAGCATTTTAGTTTTAGCTAGATCAATTTCATGATATATGGAGTTGTGGTTTTTGCATGATTTTTAGGGTCCCTCATATTATTATATCCAGGACATTTATGCTTATTTTATGGGACCACATTTATGCTTATTTTATAGGACCTGGAGACTATTTCTCTGTTTTAAATTATTATAGATTTTTATGGTTGTGTCTTTGCTTTTATGACATTATTTCTCAAATATTTAGCATATTTGATACTCTTGTCTTTAGACAATGCAACCCTTGATTCAACATTGTTCTTTGGAATCCACTTGACCGTGTGGTTTTCAGTAATGTGTTGCAAAAGCTACAAAGGGGAACCACCCATACACAGCTGAATTACAGTGCTTCCTATGCAGAATTATCTTATATTTTTATAGAATTACATATTTATAGTAATGTGCTAAATGAGTTTGCAGGATGTGATAAAAATTGCAGAAAAGTTAAATGTTTACCAGTTCTTTATTTACTGGGACTGTGAACTATTCTCTCATAAATTTCTATCATTTTCTACTTCCTAAATATCTTTGCATCTTGTTCCTTTCTAATGCAATGATATCTCAATTAAAGAATCATCATATGGGAATGAAGCTCTTTCAGACCTTGTTCATACACTTCATACGTTTCAGGAAGCAGTGTTGATATGCATCACAGTGTTCCTCCTTGGCCCTGTGAGAAACAGCATACTTTTAATTAAAAGAGCATTGGACCTGAAACCTGATTCCAAGTCTCTGCTCCACTGCTTAATAATTATGTGACCTGGGATAAGTCCTTTAATTTCTGGGAGTCTCCATTTCCTTGCCGTACTGAGGCAGCACAGTGCAATGTAAGGAATCTTGCATTTGGAGTCAGAGGACTTGAGTTCATATTCTGCCTCTGCTATGTAATCCTTATGACCCTGAAAAAAGTCATATCCCCTTACTGAGTCTCAGTTATCTCATCTGTTGAAGGAAAGGGTCAGACCAGATCACTTGTGGGCGAATTTTTAGCTCTGCATCTGTGATATATGGTCTATGAAATGGGGAGTGTGACCTAAGGACAGAGTGCTGGATCTGGAGTTGAGACCTTTATTCAGATCCTTCCTTTGACACTTAGTGTGTGACCCTTTGCAGCTTCATCTCACTTTTGTGAGCCTCAGTCTTCTTTTCTGTAAAATGAGGGTGGCAATAGGACCTACCTCACAGAATGTGTTCATGTAAAGTGATTTGCAAACCTTAAAGAGCTGTATAAATAACAGGAGTTAACTGTTATCTGTGTATGTGAAATGTGAAAGTTCATAAAGCACTTTATAAATATAAGCTAGTAAAAATATCTGTTAATGTGCGTGTGTGTTTGTTCAGATCTTCTATTTTGACACACACAGTTCAAGATAAATAAAGCCTTATTGTGCTTCCTCATCTTCTTCTTCTTTGTCCTATTTTCCTTCCTTCTCCTCTCCTCTACCCCTACTTCCTTACTTTGGGTGCCCATAAACTCCATTTTACCAAAATTCAAAATTAGAATAACAGTTTTTGATTTTATACTTGTTGATTGTTTACCTCAAGTAGGAATTGGAATTTAAGCCTTTGTTTCCATTTGTGTTGAAAATATTTTGTCAATTTTCCAAGGAATTGTAGACATCAGGAAGTAGATAGAAGAATTTTTAAAAATTTCTGGTTTTGTTTGACTGCTGATGATCAAGGAGGCCCCTGAAATTTTATTATCCATAAGCCTGGATTTTAAGATAAATCTGGTTAGTCTTCAAAGGTAAACTGAGGAGAGGAGAAATGATTAAACATAGTTTTGTTAGTGATTTTTCCTAGCCACTTGGCCTCCTGGCTTTATGAAGAGGATGAGTTGGAAACTAGCTTAGCTGTGGTTATTGGGCATATTGAAGATCATTTTTCAGATGAAGAAAGTTAAGTTATTTGGCATAGGTGACATAGCTTGTTAATTAATAGACCTTGTCCTAGAGGGTGAGGATGGAAGAGTGTGCATCTTCCAGGATATGGCACTTGTACCAGTACAGGTCGAAATCCTGGTGCTAATCTTTAGCTCATCCTATTCCTCAAGGTTCATAGGTGTCCGTCCACATCTTGTTTTCTTGCACATTTGATATGCTACACATAGATAGAAGTATTACTTGTACAGAGGTATTATTACACTAGGTTATATAAAACCAAGAGTGAGAGTTTAGTATTTACCAGCTTTATGTTGGTACCTTAGATTATCACCTTGTTCAACTCCTACTTACAGACTGGTTTTTTTCCCCCAGCTTTGTTGTATACATAGTTATACTCACCTTCCTTCAGATATTTATATCCTGAATCATACTTGTATTGCTTAAACTGAATTATATTGTTATTTTCTTACCCTTCCTTTCATTGCCCTCCTATTTCTTCCTTTTCTTGCTCTTTGTTAAATATGTAAAATGCTTTCTTCTAAAATAATTAACATATTTCTTCAGATCTAACCCTAGCTTTATTTACTTTTGACTTCATTCCCATTAGCGTGGAATCATACAGTTTTGTAGCTAGAATAACCTTAAAAGATAATCTAATCTAGCCCCTTCATTTTTACAGATAAAGAAACAAAGGCGCTGAGGATTAATTAAATCATTTGGCAGAAGTTACACAGCTTGTTAGTAATAGATATGGTACTAGAACTCAGGTCTTCTGATTCCCAGTTAACCTCTTCCACCTGTACTGCTAAAGACTAGGGCATCTCTTTGCATATGTCTTGGCAGATTATGTTGGAGTTGGCAAGATTCTCAGGAGGCGATAGTTACTTACATTTGTCATTAAGTTTTTATTTCAGGGTCTTCTGGGTTTCAGTTCCTTCCTTTTTGGTGGCAGTGAGCCTGTAAAAACATAATATATGTGAACTAAGTCCTTAGTTTGAACCACAGTACCAGGTACTGCTCTGCCAGTTCTACAAGTTACTGATTAAGAAGGGAAATGGGGTATCAGTTATTGGCTTGCAGATAAACTAGGTCAGACTTAAAGATCATTAAAGAGTTAATGATTTTTTTGGGACCCCTGTTGTAGATGTTAGATATCAGATGAGATCAGATTTCAGATGAGTTTTTAAAAAGGATTTAGTGACACTTTTCTGTGAATTCTTGTAATAGTCATTTTGAATTCACTTAAGTTTTTCAAATCATAGCTATCAAAAGCTACAAATTTTTGGCTTCTGACACTTCAGAATTTTGGTTTCATTTAACATTACAAGTTTTAAAAACCTGAGAATTTAGATCATTGAACAGTAAATTGTTTAGTGAAAAAATGTAGAAAGCTAAGTTTACCTGCTATTTTAAACAGCAGTTCAAATACTTTTAGTGATTTTTTTTTTTTGGCCTCTCTCAGAGAAGATTAAATTGCTGGACATAAATGTCAAAGAAAATACTCTAAAAGGAACTTGACATGGTTCTTGATAATTCCTTGTTTACATCTTTCGGTTTCTTTGTCAACAGCTTGCTAATGCTTTTGCATTATGGGTAAATCTGGTAACTTAGGAAGAATCCTTTTCAAAGAAATAAATTGTTATTCTTTTCAAATTACAGAAAAAATCCTGAGTTCTCTACTGCTTCTGAAATTTCCAATCATTTAAGTCGCAGTTTTTTAATGGGGCATTTTACAAATAAATACACTGGGAAACTTTTGTTTTAAAATTAATTTTTGTTGGTATAATTTGTTTTTACATCACCTACATTTTCCATCCCTTCCTCTTCCAGAGAGCAATTTTTATAATAAAAAATAAGAAAGAAGGAAAACAAAAGTTCAGCAGCAACACATTAAAAGAGTTTGATATTATATGAAATGAAACTAACACTTTAAAAATGATTATTAGAACACCTGTAGGATTTTTAAAAAATTAAAGCAATTATTTTTTCTTTTTCAGTGGAATTATAAGCAGAAATAAGATATTATTCAAGAAACACTTTGTAAAGTTTATAGCTGCCACTCCAATGGTAAACCATTGCTAAAAAAAAAAAAGCATGCATTTATTATATTTTATAATAATGTGTGTTTCACAGCTTGAGCATCACTAAGGCACTTTGCTTTACATAAATTCCAGCCAAAATTGTTAAGCTTTTTGTTGTCTTCAGTGTTTCATGTTTCTAATGTTTTTATTAATGTAAATAACATTGTATTCTTATTTATTTTATTGGCTTTCATCACAGTCAATGTATTTATATTTTTACATTTTACTATTTGAGGAGCTATTTTAAAATTTAGTCTTTAATTTTAACATTAGTCTCAAATATTTAGCTTCTGATATAATTTATAGATGATTCTAGATGATAAACATTTTTAAACTAAGGATTCCTATTAATCCTCTTAGTACTATCATTTTTCCTGGTTACTTTGTTTTCACAAAGGTTTTGATAATTTTGATAATTTTTGACAATTTCATAGCTTTCAATTCCTAAGGAAGCTACGCCTTATAGCTTTCAATGCCTAAGGAAGCTACGTGCTGACTGAGAAGATATAAACTATAATTTTTTCTTAGGTAATAAGGTTCTTAGATATCACACTGAATGAATTCTTTAATTCTAAAATTCTCCCACTTCTTTGACTCATTGAAGTGGAAGAGACATTATGCTGGTACTTAATCTAAAATTCATTTTACTGTTTTTCATCCAGGTAGATGAAAATCCATATTAAAAAAAAATCTCCATAAAAACAGTTTTCTTTTGTCACTTAGTAGTCTATTCCTGTCCTTAACAACTTGATATGATACATTTTTCTCTTCGAATCCTTCTTAAAGTAGCTTATTTCTTTCTGTACATTGTCCAGTAGAAGTCGGGAATAACTGGTTGTCACTCTTGTTACACAGGCAGCCAGGTAGCACATTGGATAGAACTTTGGACTTGGAGTCAGGAAGGCCTGAGTTCACATACTGCTTCAGTCACTTACTAGCTGTGTAACCCTGAGCAGGTCACTTAATCTGTGCCTCAGTTTCCTTATCTGTAAATTGGTGATAATAATAGCACCTGCTTTACAGAGTTGTTGTGAAGATCAAATGAGATATTTCTAAAGCTTTGCAAACCTTAAAGCACTATATGAACGCTATTTTTATTGTTGTTATTATAGTTGTTTTCCCCCCAGGTTAAAAGCCCTTTAGTGAGGAACTATCTCAACTGTTTGAATAAAATGTCGACATCAAAAATTGTGACCAGGTTTTTTTTGTTTTTTTTTTTTGTTTTTGTTTTAAAGAAAATGTTTTCACATCTTTTTACTTATGGATTCTTTGGATAATTTAAAATTCCCCAAAGTAAATTAAACAATGTACAGAGACTGCTTACTATGATGATTTGCTTCATTTGCAACTAACACTCTGCATGTGGTGGTTTGCAGTGGTATCATTGGTCGCAGCAGAAAAGATTTCAAGCGGTATTTGTTCAACTTCATCGCTGCCATGCCTCTCGTAAGTGTACTTCTTTTAAAAAAAATCAGGTTTGTGCATATATTTTAAAAATGATTTATTATAAATAGAACTTTTAAAACCTAATCAGACTTACAGCCTGAATTTTCATCTCAAAAAGAATTACAGTTTTTGTTATCTTAGCCAGGAAAATTGTAATCCTTCCAGTACAACTTATGCTTCAGTTTCATTTCCTTGTACATAAAGGATAGAGCCTTCAAACTGGTACTTTTTATTTAGTGTAGCCAACTATGTCCTATAATACATACAAATCTCAAAGTTGATTAGTTTTTATAGAAGACTCAATTGGAATTTGTGGTCCAATTTTATTTAACTACTTGAATAAAATATAACCGGAATGTTTTGGGTACTAGACTTGCCAAATATTTTTTCTGGCTCCTTTAGTTTTTATTTAGTGACTTTTTGCACTGTGGGGATTTTAACATTCAACTGAGGGTAAAAGAAGAGACTGCCTATAGAGTATCTGTTTTAAAGTAGAGTTTTAAATTGTTGGAAACCTAGATTTAGCAAAAATTGGTGGGGATTGAAAAGTAAATGGGAAAATAATCTTTTAAACCATTATTTTAAAAGTTGAATAAGTATGGACCAGGGGTGGGAAACCTGTGGCCTCGAGGCCACATGTGGCCTTCTAGGTCCTCAGGCGCCACATTTTGACTTGAGTCCAAGTTTTGCAGAACAAGTCCTTTTATTAAGGAGATTTGTTGTGTAAAGTTTGGATTCAGTCAAAGGGCTGCACTTGAGGACCTAAAGGGCCACATGTGGCCTCGAGGTTGCAGGTTCTCCACCCCTGATGTAGACATTATTAATCTCAGGGTGAAGGCTCAGCCAGAAGATTAATATTTAGAATTTATACCTTTTTGGGGGGGGTTATGTAGTAGAAAACAGAATTTTCTTGAGATCCAGAAAGTATATACAGTTATCCCCTAATAACATAATAACCTGATATATGGAGTTTTACTTTAGGGTAATTGATAGAATAGGAATGAACTTAAGTTAAACTTAAGTGAGATACTGAGATTTTCCTTGGGGAGTTCCACTTTAAAGTATGTTAAATTGTCCTCTTGTGTCAGGGTTGCAGATAGCTATATTGGAAATATTGTAGGATTCTTCTGTCATCTTTTTTGGTTACTGGAAAAACTTTTCAGCATTCTACTGTGGTTCACATTGTATTACAACTACCGCATTGTAGTCAGCTACTGTGGCAAGAGAAATGTGGGGGCTTAATGAGACATATTTTGCTATGTCTTTGCTGTCTGCTTTTTCCACTTCTTTCTCTGTATCCTCTCTGAACCACATCTCAGAATTTGTAATGAAAATGAGTAGGAAAATTATATTTTGCTGCCCATCTTCATCTGTTGATGCTGTACCCATATTTCAATGTGCAGCTTAAATACTGCCTTCTCCATGACATTTTCCTTTTTCCCCTAACTAGAAATTATTTCTTTCTTTTTGGATGTCATTTTTATGAGTTTATATTCTATTTTATCTTGCTTGGGTTTCTCATGTATGTCTTGTACTATATCATAAATTCCTTTAAGTCCAGGACTCTGTTTTTAATCTTTGTGTAGGCTTTAGCACTTAGCATGGTGCTTAATAAATGTTGAATACAAATCTGAGGAGTAGGGTCATCTTTTGAAATTAATGCCTCTGAAGATGAACACACAAATACATTGTTAGTGGAGCTATGGATCACAAATATTTTGTAAATAAAATGACTAAAATGTTTGTAGACTTTGACTGAGAAGTTCTCTTACTAGGCACCACAAGGAGGTCATTGATAAGAAGATTGCTCCCATCTACACTAAAATAATTATAAGTAACTTTTTTTTTGGTGGTTGCAAAGTAGATGTCTATAGATTGGGGAATGGCAAAACAAATTATGGTACATGAATGTAATGCAGTATGACTCAGGAAAAATAGGACAAATATGATAAATAAAGAGAAATCTTGAAAGACCTACATGAACTGATGCATAATGAAGCAAAAGCAAGAAAACAATATACACTGTAACTGCAGCAATGTAAATGGAAAGAATAACAACCACAAGACCATTGAAAATGAATGTTACAAAATTACGTAGAACAAGCATGGTTCTAAAGAAGAGATATGAGAAGATACATCTTCCTTTGGAGAGGTGAGAGGTCCATGGATATGGATCATAGCAGATATTTTCAGAATTTTTCCATGTATTGATCAGTTTTGCTGATATTTCTTTCTCATCTTCCTTTTTGTCTTTAAAAAATGTTTTGTTATATGGGATGGCGTAGGGGTGGGGGAGGGACACTAAGAGAGATTCTTAAGATATCAATAAAATTTTATTTTAAAAAAATTTACGCCCTCTGGTTATACTGCCAGTTTCCCAATCTAACCATCGTATTCCAGGAACCTCTTAGACATTTACTTTTTCAGTGACTTAAGTACCTGACAGTGTTTCTTTTTAACTTAACCCCTGCTAGTTATCCTGACTTTAGTCACTTTATATTGATACTTCTTCTAATTCTCTGGTTTCCCAGGTTCTTGAACTCAGTTCTTGTGATCTGATTTTCCACTGCCATTTCATCCACTCACTGGTGTCCCATACCTCACAATTACTTGGAACTGTTCCTGTTCCTTGCCTTCTGTCCAGTACTTTTTCTTTTCTTTTCTTTTCTTTTTTTTCTTTTCTCTTCTTGGTTTTAAATTCCAAGTAAAAATTTCATGTTCATTCCTGTTAAATTTCGTCTTGTTAGCTTCAGTTCTCCATTCTCTGTCAGGATAATTTTAGATTTCAGTTCTGTCATCTAGTGTGTTAGCTTTCTTTCTGGCTGTGTCATTAAGAAATTTGATTAAACCTGTTATCTATGACTTCACCTCCCAGTATTTTGTGCGAAATGCACTGTGTAAACATTAAAATGCTATGTAAATGTGAGTTTCTGCTATTGTTACTCCACATTCTGATCCTCATTGTGACATGGAGGTAATTCTGGGTTCTCCCTGGGGACACAAGAACTAGAAGTTGCCACAAACCAGAGAAGACTTAAAGAATGGACTATATGACAAACTTTTCTGTACCAAGAGTACGGCAGGAAATTACAATGATGCTTATCACCAGAGGGTCGACCCTCTGGTCATGAATATTTTGGGGTCATGATAAGCCACAAAATAGACAAAAAGGCAGAATTGCCTTTCATTCTGTGTGGTCCCTTTCTGTCTCCACAGTGGAGAAGCAGATAAAAAGAGGTAGAACTACATAATTCTTGGACTATCTATGATCATTAATTTACCTATTGCTGTTCTTGATATGTAATCTTTGTCTGATGACCATTGAGTTGGTGCATGAGTGGAAGAACTTAAAACTGTTAGCTTTTTAAAAAGGTTGAGCCCCTTCCACCATTGTGCTGGCTGTGTCAGGAAGGTAGGAAGTAAAATGTGTCATTGATTTCTCAAGAAGTCTGGTTCTGTATTACTCTGGTATTATAGAAGCAGCATTAGATTCAGAGTTGGAGGATTTGAGTTTGTCCTTGAACTGCTCAAGGGCTCAGTTTATTCGTTTATAAAATGTCATAAAAGGCCTCTGAATCTTTTATCCAGTTCTTTTCAGCTCTGAATCTATTATCCAGATCTCATGACCTTTGTAGATTCTAAACATAAGGATTTTCTACCATAATTGAGTTTTTCTTAATGTTCCTTTTCACATCATTATACTATATTTGTATTTATCCCGGGAGCACTACAGAATATCCTCAGAAACAATCCCTAATAATTAGCAATCAGTTTAACCATCTAGAATGGAAAAACAAAGTGGATGAAAACACAAGAGCCCAGACTGTGTGATGTGAGGCTAGATGAGCTGCTTATTGGATATTCCCTTAAAAGTTTTTTTGTCTTGAATGGTTGAAGATGCAAATAAATTGGGCCAAGGACTAGCTCACAAATAGAGTTCTAACTGAGATTGGATGGAATTTGCACTGATCCCAAACAGCTTCATTCTTGAACAACAATGTTTTCATGATGCTGGTATATGTCTCTGAAGTAGAACAATAATCCCATAATCAGATGTATAAGCAAGCAAAAGGGAAAAGGGAAAGATGTGTCTTGATATAAGTAGGCTACAGCATATTAGTAGTAATGACTTTCACTCAAGAAGTGACAGAGTAAATAATGTCAAGGACGTGTTAGAAAAGGGGGGGCCCTAGTTATGTGTTGAGAATGAGAGAAATCAGATGAACAGAGTCCAGAAAGAAACAGTAGAATGTCTTCAGTTCATTGGATTGGTCCCTACTGAGGGGATTTATAGAAACAATGACAAAAATAACAAGATGAGAAATCATGGAAGGAATTGCAGTCTAAAATAGAGTATGGAAAATGCATATTTGTGATATTCAAAATTCATCTATAAGTATTATTATTGCAAAAATGTTGAGTAGAACAAAAGAAAAAAAAACACTCTGGTAGACTAATTCTACTGTCACTCAACAAATTCTTGACCTGCATAACTGAAGTATTGTCCAATCTGCATCTCTCCATCTTGTCTTCAGTGGTATTATTACGTGAGACTGTCAGATGTTTCGCTGAAATCAAGTAAAATATAGTAGAAAGAGTGCTGTGAATGTGAAGTTCAAAAACTTGTTTTCAAATCTGGGCTCTGGCATTTAGTAACTTTATGACCTTGGACAAGTCATTTATCCTCTCTGAGACTCATTTTACTTATGTGTGTAATAGAAATAAGAATACTTACATTATTCACAACATCTAATTGTTGAGGTGATTAAAGTAATGTGTAAAGTGTTTTGTAAACTTTAAAATGTAAGCTATTAATTATATATTTTGTCCCTCCCACACGTCAAGTAGTAGTAGTAACTTAAAAAAAAGGAAATGAAATTAGTCTTTCAGAGCTTGTTCTTAACCTCCTCCGTTTTTTAGTAATGCCGTCTTCACTTTCTAAATGCTCTCCAATTGTTCTTTTAATAATCTATGTTGAGTTTTACCAGGAATTTACATCAGTTTCACTGTTTCATAGTATCTCCCCCCCGCTTTTTTTAAAATTCAGGGTAATGTTTGCCTTTCTCCAATTTTACAGCACCTTACTCATTCACCATGATTTCTCAAAGTTCACTGACAGTTTTCAGTAGTGCCCTTGATTGTATTTTGTTCATGCCCAGTGTCTTGAGCTAATTTATGCCTAGTAGGGTTCTCTTTTCCATCCCACTTACCTTGAGTTGCATTCCCCTCCTCCTCACTTTTTTTTTTAAATCTTCTCAGGGCCATTCTTTGGGAGAGAAAACTGAGGCAAAATGGGACCTAACCTAGTGGCTCTTTCTCAGAAGTCTTCCTCTTTGACACTTACACAGCATCTGTTATGATTGACCAATTTCTTTCTTTTTTGAACTCTTTTTCTTTTTCCTTGATGTTCTCCTGCTTTTCTTCCAGTTTGTTTCTTTTTAGTTTTCTTCACTTTTTCCATTACCTCCCCCGGGACTATGAATGTAGTCACTCCCTAATGCTTTGTTTTCTGTTTCTTTATGCTATTTCCCTTGGTAATCTTGTCTACTTTTATGGCTTCAGCTGTCCAGTCATACTGACCTACTTGCTGCTTCTCAGATTTAGTATTCCACCTTCTGCCACAATTAAATTTTTTCCTCATGTATTTCTTCCTTATCTTTACTTTCTCTTTCCCCACCCCTTACATCCTTAAATTGATTCTACACATAGCTGCCACATTAGTTTTCCTGATTGGCACATTGTTGGATTATAAAACTAAAATTCTCAGAAGTATCTGCAGTGGCTCCCATTTGCCCATAAAATAAGGACTAAGCATTTAGCTGGATATTCAAGGCTTTCCACATTTTGGGTTCAGTTTATCCTTCCCATTTTACTATAATACCTTTCATGTACTTTATATTTAAGAACTGAAATATTAAGTGTTCTGGGGCATGTGTGAATCCCTCTATGCCTTCCCTAATGCCAGTCAATTAATTATTCAACAAATATTTACTAAGCACTGTGATTCAGGCATTTTGTTGAGGTTTTAGGGGACAATGGAGCTTAAATTGTAATCAGAGAGGCAACATGGATGTGTGTAATGAGATACAGAGTAGATACAAAGTAATTTTAGGGGGGAGGAGATGAGCTGCTGGAGAGATCAGCTGAGTGTTTAAGGAACCCAGGGATTCTGAGGTGAGATGGAAGGGCATTCCAGGCATAGGGACATAAATGCAAAGGTACAGAGATTGAGCACCATGTGTGAGGAACCACAAGTAGGCCAGTATGGATAGTTTGTAGAATGTGTACAAAGATTTGCATACTGAGTGATTTATGCTAGTTGGTGAAGAGCTTTAATGCCAAACAGTTTATATTGATCCTAGAAGTAAAAGTGAGCTAGTGGAGTTTGTTGAGTTAGGGTAGAGAGGGGAGGGTCACCTGGTCAGGCTCGCACTTTAGGAATATCACTTTGATAGCTGTTTGGAGGATGGGTGTATTTCAATAGTGGAGGGAAAAGATGAATAATTGAACTGGAGATTGTGGCACTAGAAATGACGGTATCAGATAGTTGATTGAATTTGTTGGGTAAGCGAGGTGAAGAGTTGAGATTGCACACTTGGGGTTGACTAGAATGGTGGTGGTGCCTTTGGATTGTACTGGGGAAGTCTGGAAGAAGAATATGTTGCAGAGATGTGTAGATGAGTTCTGCTTTGGACACACTGAGTTTCAGATGCCTTTGGACCATTGTTAAAAAAAAATGTACATTAAGTAATTGGTAATGCAGGCCTGGAGCTTAGGACAGAGTCTGGAGCTGCATATGAAGATCAGAGGTCATCTGCATAGAAATAATAATAGAACCCACAGAAGGTGAAGGGATGAACAGATGATAGAGTACAGAGAGAATATAGAAGGTCCAAGACAGAGCTTTGTCAGCATGCTCAGTTAATGGTTGTGATGTGGATGGAAATCCAGCAAAGGACTGAGAAGTGGTCAGACCAGTAAGATGTGTTTTTGGGGAAATTCCATCAGATTTTATTGAGTACTGTTTTTATATATATGTGTGTGGACACACACACACACACACACACACGACATAATTGTTGAATCAGAAACAACATCTTTGTTAAATAACTAGTCAGGTATATCTATGAGCACATCTGTGTTAGAAAAGCTTTGGTTTAACTGATTTAATATTCTTGTCAGCAAAACAGTATTATTAGGGATTCAGCCTTGTTATATTAAACAAGATGATATTTATGATGGCTATTACAGGGAGATTCCACTTATATTCTGTGTGTCGAATAATGCTGCTCCATGATGGCACCTTCATGAAGTTGCAATCTTTTGGAACAATGATTTTTTTTAACCCTTGCAATTCAACTTTATTTCAGTAATTTAAATGATTCTTAAACTTTTTTTATTCCACAGTGCAAAAGACCTTATTAATCATCTATCCTTAACCCACTCCCGCTTGCCATTCTGTTTTTAAAAAACAAAAATCCTTCACCAGGATTAATAGAAAAAATAGTATTTCATTAAAAGCAGAACAAGTGAGTGATATTATAAGTATTATTTTTTTTTTACCAGAAAAAGTATAAAGTTTACAATTATATAGGAAAGACAGCATGGTATGATACTTTACAGTATAGACAATAGTGATGTTTATTCCCTTACCCATATGTCCTGCACATAATACAGCCTTAATAAGTGTTTTGTTCAATTAAATTTTAAACACTGGCCTGAGAGTTAGAAGATCCAGGTTGTAGTCATAATGATACTGGGGAAGTTACATCATCAAGAGGTTGGGTTGAATTTTTCGATCCCTTCTAACTCGAAAATTTTATGATTTCTTCGAGTGATGCCATATTAATGTCATGTAATGGGCATACATTCACAGATTAATAGCCCGAATGCTTTATTGGTTTCTTAAAGCTTCTAAGTGAATCAAGGGAAGGCCTCTAGCACAATATATTGGTCTCTAGGAAGAATTTATGGAAGGGCATGGATAAAGGGCTCTGGATGGAAATGTATGGAGAGCTACCTGCACTGATAAGATCATAAATCCTTCAAGTCATAATACAGGAAATTACCCGGGAGAATTCTTGGTTAACAGTTGACAGATTTGTATATTTATTTTACTAGTAAAAGAGGGCAATAGGAGACAAAATTATAATGGAGGAAGGGACTAGATGTATATGGTATTTGAAAAGTGGTAATGTATATTAAAGTTCTAAGTAAACTCTAACAAGGTCATGTTAGTGGCCATTTTCACTTCTTTATTAGTGCGTTATACCTTGGATTTAATTAAGTTATATAGCAAGGCAGCATGGAATAGTAGAAAGAGGACTGGCATCAGAGTGAGGAAGCCCTGGGTTCATAACTTACTTCTAGACACACAATGCTTGTATGACTGTGGACAAGTCATTTAACTTTTTTTTTTTTTGGCAAGGCAGTTTGGGTTAAGTAACTTGCAGAGTCACACAGCTAGTAAGTGTTATGTGTCTGAGGTTGGATTTGAACTCAGGTCCTCCTGACTCCAGGGCCGGTGCTCTATCCACTGCGCCACCTACCTGTCCCCAGGTCATTTAACATTTAAGGACTCCAGAAAACTCTTACAGTACTTAAGTTGCTGAGTAGTTTGCCCGTCTGCATTGGTGGAGGGAATTTACTTACCAGAAATCACCTACACTAATGAAATCTTAGATCTCGACCAACAAAACGCATACTTTTATATATTCTGAATTTGAAAAGTTTGAAAACAGATTTATATTGATTAGAATAATGTCTCAATATGCTGTCCAATTATAAAAGTTTAAGATTTGGAGACAGAGTAAAGAACAGGGATCTAGTTATGTTTAATAATCAGAAATGAAACAGAACTAATGGATTGTGTTTTTGTTTTAGATCTCTTTGGTGAATAACTTTTTGAAGTTTGGGTTAAATGAACTTAAGCTGTGCTTCCGAGTAAGACTCACTAAATACCTCTATGAGGAATATCTCCAGTAAGTGATAATCTATTTTTCTCTTATTTTAAGCTACCATGCAATTAAATTAAACAGTTATGTCTAATTCATATCAATTGAGATTTATTTTTATTATTATATTTTTCAAGAAAAATGTTCTCAGAAACAGAATTATGTAGAACACTACATTGCATTAACATTGTACCAAGAGTCAAGAGACTCCAGTGCTACATCTAACCTGCCACTGTACAGCTGTGTGACCTTGGTCAAGTTAGTTCACCTTTCTTGGTCTCAGTTTTCCTTATCTGTAAAATGAATGGATTGGATGAGATAATCTTCAAGGCCTTCTCAAGTTCCAGCATTTTGTTTTTCTTTGGTTATATTCGAGTTTGGGGGAAAAAAATTTTTTTTTGCTTTTTCATTTTTGTTAAGTCTTTTTGTCTTCCTGTTGTTTCAGAGCTTTCACTTATTATAAAATGGGAAATCTGGATAACAGAATAGCTAATCCAGACCAACTGCTTACACAGGATGTGGAAAAGTTTTGTAACAGTGTAGTTGATCTCTACTCAAATCTTAGTAAGGTAAGATTCTGAAATAAATTTTAAACTTTGTAATTTCTGTTGCTGAACTATATAGTTCTTAGAGAATTTAATGTTCTACCAGCAGCAGATTAGTATGTAAATGTTTTTATGTGACATATTTGTAGTAAGATGAAATCACTGTATGAGGAGTTTTAAATTAAAATTTGAACTAGCGTTTAATCCTTTTATTTTGTTTTTTAAAAACACCATTTTCAAAGAAGGTTTTTTGGCACACATATCTAAAGTACTTTTGCTTCTTATAGATATTTACCTTCCAGTTTAATTCATAACTTAAATTTTTGGAAGCAGTTTTCAAAACTGTTAAAATTTTGAAATTTAAGTTCTTGAAATTATATGCTTTCCATAAAAGATTATGTATTAGCTATATTCACTTCTGTTTGCCAGCTTTCTTAGTTTCATTCCTATAGCTTCAATGCAAGTTTAGGACTCAGTTGCCTCATAATTAAATTAATGCAGTAGTTTCTTTACTGGATCCACTTTCTCTTTAGTCTAATTTTCTATCTTTCATTTAATGGTAAAAATTATATTTGTTAAAATATTGTTTAATTATCAATTGATAAGTAATAACTACACAATTCTCCTCTTAATTATGCAATAATAACTAACTCTACATCTAATAAAAGATGGGCTTCAAAACCCTCTACCACTTATTATACAACTTAATCTCATCTAAGTGACCTGTCCTCACTCATCTTCCATCTAGTCCTAGTCTGCCACCTCTCTGAATAATTTAAAAGCTGGTTTGTAATTACCTATGCTCTACTTTCTCTCCAGATCTCTCTTTAAACCATATTCCCTTTGTTAGGAATACATCTCTTTGCCAAACTCTGCTCAGGATTTATCTCCTCCAAAACCTTTCTTGAACTGACTTCAAATTGTAGTATTAGAATACACTAATAATTCTCCCTTACACTAATAATTCACCCTTGCCTCCTCTGACCACGTGTATTCTGATATAGTTCATGTATGTATGTAATATGTATTATTGACTGTCTTTATATGTCCTTGTTTATTCTTTAAACATTTGTCACAACTTAGATTATTGTTGGGAATAACTTTTAGCAGATTGACTAATATAGTCACATGTATTTTTTTTTTTTTGGTTATGTATGAGAAAGCAGAATAAGTCTTAACTCCTCTTCTGTGACATCCCTTCAAATACTTAAAGTTAGCTATCATATCCTTATATAATTTCTCCTCAAATTAAGTATCCACAGTTCATTATAATTTTCAAAATCATATCACATGATTTTAAAATGTTTCCCCATCCCGGTTGCTTATTTCTGTATACCATCTAGCTTATTTACATCCTTTTCCAATTTGTCTGACCAGGGTTGAGTGCAGTGGGACTCTTCCTTCTCTCTTTCTGGGCATTGTGCCTCTCTTAATGTATTAAAATTTTCCATTAGCTTTTTTTGGTTGACATTTCACTTTTGACTTGTATTGAGCTTGTAGTCCACCAAAACCCCCAAGTCTTTCCCAGATGAACTGATATCTTGCCATCCTTCTTCCGTCTTGTACTTGTGAAGTTGATTGTTCGAACCTTAGTGTAAGATTCTACATTTATCCTTACTAAATTTAATCATTTTATATTCAGCCCAGTGCCCAGTTTTGTAAAGATATATTTGAATCCCACTTCTGTCATTTAATAAGTATACCACCTATGCCTTTATGAAAGTCATTGATAAAAATATTCAACAGCTTACAGTCAAGCTGTTGAGGTAAAGGTAGAGGTCACTGGGACAGTCTGTGAAAGATTGCCTTTCACATTGACCATATGTCCATCTGGTCATTCAGCCACTTCTGAATCCACCTAACTATTCTTTTATCTAGCTCACATCTCTCCAACTTGTCCTTATGAGAGACTGTCAGATACTACCAATACCAGGCTAAAATGTAGGTAAACTATCTATAGTTCCTTGATCTACCAATCTAGTAACTGTCAGAAAAAGAGATAAGTCCAGTATAGCACAGGCCATACTGATTCTTTGGTATCACTTTTATGGATATTAGCTAACTATCATTTTCATAATACAATCTAGACCTTAGTAGTATGTCCTAGAATTTTTTCCAATAAAACTGAGGCAAATAACTTGCTTCAAAGTGGCAAGAACGAGGACTGGAATTCAGGACTACAGATTCCTAGACTAAATCATTTCCACCCATTTGGTCTTATTAATCTATTAAATTGTTGTTCCTCAGAATAAAAATAATAAACGTGCCTTTTTTTTCCTGTTAGTGAATGTTAACCCTTTCTTCAGTCTTTAATGAACCTTATTATAGATTTATACCTGTTAGATTGCTGTACATGTTGTCAGTTTCACATTGAATACTAAACATAAGTAAATGTTTTCTCAGTTATTCAGCTACTGATCCAGATAATGAGTTCTAATGATAATTTTTGTTTTACAGCCATTTTTAGATATAGTTTTGTATATCTTCAAGTTAACAAGTGCAATTGGAGCTCAGGTAAGTTTGAATTGTAACCTAATATTACTTATAGTATTTTATTATAGATTCCTTAGTGGTCTGAATAAATGAATGTACATTTCAGAGTACCTGGATTGCACCCAGGGATTGTAACATAGTAGGGGTAGAATCCTAATAGTAGCTATGTTAATTTTTAATGCCACAAGACTAGGAGTCAAATATGTGTTCACAGTTGAGTGTTTATAAGTTAGTAAGAACCGTGAACACATATGTAAAGCAGCAGCTATCTTTTCAGAGTAATTTCTGAATAAAGATTTTTGGGAAGATTCTATTGCTATAAGAATTTCAAATGCTAAGTTTTTAATATTACATGTTGAATATTTCCAGATGGTTTTCAGAGTCTTTCAGAACATTGAAAACCATTTAGCCTGCCTTTTATCCAGAAGGACAGCTTACGCTTACCTTGTATATCCTGGCCTCGTTGTTCTTTGTACTGTTTGATAACTTGAACTTTTGAACATTGAAGAATTTAGCATTAAAGTTTAGCTTTAATTAGCTCAATGTTTAATGGTATTGGGTTACAAGAAAACAGTAAACTAATAGACTTCATAACGTTTTACTTGTTTGTATGCTCGTCATCCAAGGAAATGCTGGGAATGAAACCTTGAATCTCATTTAGACTTTGCTTTTTGTTTCTAACTCCTTACTTTCCCTGGAGACCGTATTTAATTTCTTTCTCTTCAGTTTAAGAGAAAGTAGTAGCCATTTTTAGTAGCCATTTAAAATTCTTATTGATATTCAAAATTTTTACATTGTGTATCACCTACATTTCCCACAATGACCAGCCCTTATAATAAAAAATGGAAAAAAGGAGAAAAAAAACTTCAGCAAAAATAACCAATATATTGAAAAAATCTGAAGTTATATGTATTCTTCTACATCTGTGATCCCCCACTGTATAAAGAAGTGAGGGGGAGATATTTTCTTTGGGGTCATTGTTTATTATAATTTCACAGTTTTCTTTTTTGATTAGTTTATTGTTATTGTTTTCATTTTCATTGTTGTAGTCATTGTGTTATGTTTTTTCCCAGGTTCTGCTTAGCTTATTTCATTTTGCATCCATTCATATGTCTTTCCATACTTTCTATTTTCCTCAAATTTATTGTTTCTTGCAGTACAATTATATTCTAATATATTCAAGTAGCAGTTTGTTTAGCCATTCCCCAATCAATGGGCAACTTAAAAATTGTTACTGGAGGGGTAGCTAGGTGGTACAGTGAATAGAGCTCTGGCCTTGGAGTCAGGAGGACCTGAGTTCAAATCCAGCCTCAGACGCTTAACACTTACTAGCTGTGTGACCCTGGGCATGTTACTTAACCCTAATTGCCTCACCAAAAGCAAAAAAAAAAAAATTGTTACTGGAGACTATGAATACATAAAAACTTTATATTTATATGATTTTAAGGTAAAAAATAAAATTTGAATAATACTTAATTTTTTGTATATGGATTATGTATTTAGCTTTTAGCATAAACATGGATAACTCAAGATTTTAGTTGTCAACAAAAATTAACCATTATTATTTTGTCATTGTAATTTTCTCCTTTCTGCCTAATCACAGTAACCACTTTTATTTAAAGTCATTGTAGGTAGTAACTTCAGATTTGTGCAGTAGTTTTCTTCTACTGAAAATAGCATGATTTTTTTTTAGTGTTTATATTTTTCCCTGACAATTACAGGGACCAGCTAGTATGATGGCCTATTTGGTTGTCTCAGGCTTTTTCCTGACCCACCTCAGGAAACCCATTGGTAAGATGACAATGACTGAACAAAAATATGAAGGAGAATATAGATATGTCAATTCTCGGCTCATCACAAACAGGTAAGTAGAATTTGATTAAAGATATAATGAACGCATCTTTACAAATGTAGTTGGGAAAGAACAAGACCAAAGATGACTGATAAACTGCTTATTGAGAATTAAAATTTTTTTAGCCTGTTACTGAGATTTTAGAGAGCCTTTCAAATTTCCTAGTACTATGTAATGTGTAGTACCCCTGACAGTGACTTCCATATCTTACATAGTTAAAGTTAATTTTCATTTCTCAAATGATATCAAATTAACAAGCATATATTAAGTACTTACTGTATGCCAAGAACTATGCTATTAACACTGGGGATGTAAATACAAATGAAAATAAAAACAGTTCTAGCCCTCAATGCACTTAAATTATTATGGAGGAAGACAGCACATAAAAGGTAGCTAAAAAGGGTCTTGGAGAGAGGGAAGAGGAGGTACCCAGGTAGAGGCGTGATGACAAAGTCCAGAGAGTCACCAGTGGAGCCAGGAGGGAAATGGAGACTGGCTGGCCTAGGACCTGCTTCAGGAAAGAGCCAACCAATGGGATGGAGGGGTCTTCCAAGGCAGGAAAGCAGCCAAGATGTAGTGGCAAAGTCCTTTGCCAAGAAGATTGATGAATTTTCTCATATCTTTTCTTTTAGTCCAAGGTTGGTCATTGTAATTTTGAAGTATTCAGTTTCATTTATCTTGTTTTTGATGTTCTTTCCATTCTTAGTATTATATATTAAATTTACTATTAGTATAATAGTAATACAGTGTTCTAAAGATATATGGATAACAAAAGTCATAACACTTCAAGGAAAATGTTTTTATGATCTTTCCTTAGTCTGATCCATGATTTATTTTTTTATTTTCAGAATAAAATATCATTTGTAACATAAATGAAAATTTTTCATAATTTACTCAAATAATTTATCCTCTTCTCCCCTCCCCTCCCAAATTATTTTGACCCTAAATGAGGCATGAGGAAACTACATGAGCATGTAAATCTGCTACAAGTTTTGATAAATTTTATTAATCTTGGAGATTCTAAATCTCATAACATTCTTTCCTTCTATTTTTCATGATTTTAAAAAGTTTCCTTGAAAGTAAAAGATTAATTCAGTTTAGCAAATATTTATTAAAAATACTTTTTTTGTTAAAGAAAAAGAGGTGGAATAGGTAGATGATTTGCAAAGTGATTGGTTCTGGTTCGACTTGCAATTTGTCTCATTTTGAAGAATAAATACTTTTTGGTCTTAGCATAGGGAATAAGTATATATAGATGTGTTTACTCATCTAGGGTTGGAGATGCATTGGGGACATAGATTGCCTTGCATACCAGAGGAAATAGAAAAAAGAGAAGCATCCCTTTTAAAGGACTATTTCTTCAAATTAGTCTTTTGTTCTGATGTAGATAAAATTAATTTTGGTTAGAGAAGAATAGAAAGCAATGCATGTGGGTAAAATTTGAAGAAAATATTTTTCTTGACATTATTTCATATGGTGCCTGGACTGAATATCCAAGTAAATTCAGAAACTATGGACACTTCTCTTAGAAACTTAATTCACTATTTAAGTAGTACTGTTTTCTAATCTTAATTAGACTTTGATGAAAATTTATTGCTACTGTCAGCACTCCTTTTTGAAAAGTAAAAAATTTGGTTTAATAATTTGAAATATGTTATTAATGTCCCTGATATTATAATAAAAGGGAGAAAACAGATTGAGGTGCATTTTAGTGGTGATGTTTCATTTGTGACTATTTTGAAATAAAGTTAGGCTAACCACAAAGAACAGGAACCTGCTTTCATAAACCAGGAATTAAGACTTTTGCCGTAATGTTGTACAGATTGTGGATAGGTGACCTCAGACCATAGTTATATAGAAATGTGTTATTTTTATGAACAGATAAAAAGGATGAGGTCATTTTTCTCAAAGGTTGATAATGAAGTAAGCTGCCAATAGTATGATCGTCACATACTGTGTAGACTCTTCTTAGGCATAAGAGATACATTTGAACTCACTCATACTGTGCTTTCTCTCAGGTTGAGAATATATATTAATACTCCTTTTTTTTTTCTTTAATAGTGAAGAAATTGCCTTTTACAATGGGAATAAAAAAGAAAAGCAAACAATTCATTCAGTCTTTCGTAAACTGGTAAGAAAAAAAGAAACTATGATTGACTTATTAAAGAAAAATTTTATTACTTTGTAATTAACATATGTTATGACACATGTTGATAGTTCAATAGATCTGCAGTCATCAGTGTGGCTAGTCCTTTCAGCAATGTAAATTGTGATCTATATATACCCTCTCATCCTATAAAACTCTTGTCCATGTCCTCCCATAAATTATCCAGTGGTTAGGAATTGGAGATCCACCCAAAATGTTGGGGGTCTTCCTCTAGGTATCTTGACATTGTGTGAACACAAGTGAAACAGACAGTTTCCCTTTCAGTTCCCTTCCCTATCAGTTATCCCTTATTCTCTATACATGACTGGTGTAGGCATGCGTTTTTGTGATGATATATTTTATGCCATTTTTCTCACAGAGTCCTTCATTGGTAATGTGTTTACAGCCTAGTCTAGTCCATTCTGTACTTTTTTGCTCTTTTGGTGACCTTCAACTTCAGTACATAAGAGATTGTAGTGTCCCTTGACTCAAAACCACACAGCATCATAGATAGAATATTGTTAAAACTTTGGGCCATTGTTTCAGGGAAGTAGTTTGGAATAATTGAAAGTATTATGCTTTTAATATGCTTTTAATTCCCAGAGCATTCTAGTCCACTCTCTGGTTCGGTACTTGGCTTAGCCCATTTGTCCAATCACTGATCTGCCTAAAATATAGGTACTCACACAGACACACACATATATGTATATATAGTAGTCAAAAACTTCAGGCATTAAATTGATAAATACCAGATAGCATGAAAATTGATTATTTTTAATAGAGAGGGAGGCTTAGAGACTATCTTGTCCAAGAGATTCCCCAAAACAGGTGTCCTCAGCAGTATATTCAACAAATAGTCATTCTTTTTTTGCCTATGAGACATCATCCATAGATTTAAAGGTAGAAGGGACCTTAGGTGTTATCCCCCATGATACCCCTAATAAATGAGGAATCTGGGACCTAGGGAGGTTAAGTAAACTGCCACAGGTCACACAGGTAGTAAATGGCAAAGCCAGAATTTGAATGCAGGTCTTCTGACTCCAAACTGACGTACTTTCTCCATACTCCCAGGTAATTTCTGTGGCTCTCCATACTTCAAATATAAAGTTCCCAGAGTAGGGAGATAAGGGAGGAAGAGAAGTAAGAGGAGGAGATGATAATAGGAAAGTAGGTTGATGAGCTGGGGAGAGGATGCTTCTTGGAAAGATTGATAGTGGTGGATGGTGGAGCCACCTTCTCGAGTTCCTTTGTATTTGGAGTGAGGTAGGGTGTCAGCACCATTTTTTTCGGAGGATCTTGTCAGTGATTGTCTTGCAGTTCTTTTGGATGGAGGGTGAATTAGGTCCAGTCATTCTTTCCAGGTCTAAATTTATGATCCTCAATTCTATGGCATAGGCATTTTAATTGCTTTCTTAGCATAATTCCATATTGCTTTCCAGAATGGTTAAATCAATTCATAGGTTCCACCAACAGGATATTAGTATATCTTATAGGCTATAGTCTTCCTGCAGCCCTAACAACATTGATTATTCCCATCTTTTGTCATCTTTGCTGTTTTCCTGAGTGTGAGGTGAACAATCTTTCATTTAATAGTTCATCTAATTCGTCTTTCGAAGATTGTTTAATCATTTTCCTTGACTAATCCATTGGGAAATAGCTTTCAATCTTAAATATTTGTTAGTTCTTTATATATTTTGGATATCAGACCCTTGTCAGAGATACTTGATGCGAGTTTTTCCTCTAGTTTTCAGCTTCCTATCTTATCATTCATCTTTTCATTTATATCTGTTTATTCTTAGTTTTTTAATCTCATATCATTTTTAAGACATGGGAAATATTAATAAATATTGTATGTTTCACTTTTATATTTGGCCAGGTGGAACACTTACATAATTTCATCTTATTTCGATTCTCCATGGGATTTGTTGATAGCATTATTGCCAAATGTAAGTATTTGTAACTAATTTTTTTTCTGGTAGGATGAGATTTTTCAAAGAAGACATCAAGTATTTATTTTTGAACATTTTAAGTATAAATATTATGTTACAGATCTTGCCACTGTGGTTGGTTACCTGGTTGTTAGTCATCCTTTCCTGGACTTATCACATCCTCGACATCTTAAGAGTACCCATTCAGAACTTCTGGAGGTAAACAGTTTGTGAAATAAGCCAACATAATATCTTACCTAATTAAACAATGAAGGTGAAAATAAATTTTTGTTTCTGCTTAAGGATTACTACCAAAGTGGAAGAATGCTTCTGAGAATGTCTCAAGCTCTGGGCAGAATAGTCTTGGCTGGTCGTGAAATGACCAGATTAGCTGGGTAAGGACTTGGTAATGGACAACAGCAAAAGTCTTTTTTACCTGTATATTGTTATTGATGACACCTAGTTAATTTATTTAGCAGATATTTGTTGATTGTCAGCACAGTAGGGGATATAAAAATCTATATAAGATATGGTAATTCTCTTCAAGAAGCTTAGTCTAATGGAGTGTGTAACACATTTATAGAGATAACTAGATAAGAGATTGTAATAAATGCTGTACAAATAATTAAAACAAATTGATATGGAAATTAAAAGGAGAAAAAGATGACTTTCAGCTTGAGGGAATCAAGGTAGGCTACAAGGTCTAAATGAGGTTTGGGCTTCAGCCTGTGAGGATGCTTGGGATCTCTGTAGGTGAAAATGAGTAGGGGTAAGCATGCTTGCAGAAGCAGCAACCTCAAGAGTGGCCCAGAAGCAGAAAAAGGCAAATCTTCCATGTGCACAATGAAATACTTAAACATTGGTTATCGAAGGGCAGATTTTCTTCTACCAATTGCTCTTGCTAGTCTATTTTCACTATTATAATTGGTATCGGTTGTGAACGTTGCTAGGTTATAACAGTTTTTCTCTTCCATTGGAAGGAAAACAACTGTAAGTCATTTAGTCAACAAGTATTTATCAGGCACCTATTCCGTAGCAGGCACAGAGTTAAGTGCTAGGGATACAAAGAAAGTTAAAAATATCTCCCTGCTTTCAAGGAGCTCATAGTTTAATGGTGAAGACAAGAAAAGGCTCAACTGTGTTGTGGGGAAAGAGGAAATGTTCTAATTTCAGCTCTGCCATTTTCTAGCTGGGTTACCTTGGGAAGGTCAGTTGTCCTTTCTGAACCTATGAGTCCTCATAAGTAAAATACAAATGCTAATCCCTGCCCTGCCTATCTAAGAAAACTATTGTACCAAATGTGATACTATATGAAAACTTTGAAAACTCGAAAGCATAAATTATACAAATATATGAACTTCTTGAAAAGAGTAAGGTATATTCACTGCCACGACTTCCTCCCATGCACTCGTCCCTTAACCTCTTATGCTGTAGTTGTCATCTCTAATGCTGTACTAACTGTTCTCTCACAAAGGTCACCATTATCCTCACAACCAAATCTGAGGTTCTGCTAAATTCTGTTTAATCGACTAGTTTACTTACGGTCTTTAAGCTTCAAACGAGATAATATTTGTAAAGCACTTAGCAAGACTCTTAATAAATGCTGTTCCTGCACTGCTCCTCTCTCCCCCTCCCCCCTTTCTTGAGGGCAGGAACTATGTCATGTCTGAGCTTCAGATTTCTAACAGGACCTAGCACAGTAGTCAGTCAGTCAACAAACATTCATTAAACCCATACTTTATTCCAGGCACTGCTAAGCAATGGGAATACAAATACAAGCAAAAAGAAAAGCAATCCCTGCCCTTGAGGAACTTTCATTCTAAAGGAGGAGACAGCACATAAAATGAAGCTGAAAGGGGGCAGAGAGGAAGGTATCTGGTATGATGGAGAAATCTGGAGGAGTGTAGCCTGGTGGGAAATGAAGAAATGACTGGCCTGGGCACCCTCTTTAAATGGAGGAGGCGGAAGGAGAGCCCCAGAGGCAGAGGGTACTGGAAGAATAGGTATCTGGGAACTCATAGAAAAGTCCAGAGAAGGGCAGTTAGGTGAGAGATGAAGAGACACTACTCCATATATGATCACTTAATAATTATTGTATTGTTTTGTTATGACTGTTTTAATAGTTATATTTGTAAGATTTTATCTTTAGAATGTTTCGCTGTGTTAACCACACTCAGGCTGTGGATTCAGTGGAAAGAAGTCAGAATGTAGAGTCAGGGGACCTACGGTTGAATCCTGGCTCTCTGTCACTTTCTACCTCTGTGCATTGCCTTAGGCGGTTCACTTCCCTCTAGGCTTCAGTTTCCCAGTCTTTAAAGTTACGGAGTTGGACTAACCGGCTTCCGAGGACCCTTTCAACTGTAACTCGAGGTTCCTTTGATAACTTTTCTTTCCTTTGACACCTTCTGCTCCCTTGGATTTCTTGACGACTCTGTTGCCTGATTCTTCTCCTTCAGGAATAAATCATTTTCTCTTTCATCTGCTATCTCCAAATGCAGTGCTTTTTCTGTTAGTCAACCATCTAGCATTTATTATGTGCTTATTATGTGCCAGGAACAATACTAAGCCCTAGGGTTAGAAAGAAAGATTAAAAATAGTCCCTCCTTTCTTGGAACTTACAGTCTGATGGGGGAGTCTGTACACATACAAACAACACACATACGTACATGCACACGCACACACGTATACATACAGGATAAATTGGGAGTATTTTGACAAGGAAGATGCTAAGATTAACGACTGGGAAAGTCTTCTGCCTTTGGTAAAACTTTACCTGACACTTAAAGGAAACCAGTGAATCCAGGAGGTGGAAGATGAGGAAGGACAGAAGCAACCATTATTTAGGACAGTGGGGCCTTAGGCAGTAGTTTATGGTGTTGAGAAAGGTTAAGGCACCAGGAGCCTAATATCTGATTCTGGTGGCAAGGCATGTGGGAGAAGGTGGTGAGAGAATGAAGTGAATTATAGGACCATAAATAACTATAGAGCTTAAAGAAATCTCACAGACCACGTCAGAAAGAGTAAATTGAGGCTCGGTTGGTTAAGTAGCTTGCCGAAGGTCACATAGGTAGCAAAACCTCAGATACTCTGCCTCTAGAATTATGGCTTTTCATATAAACATACTGATTTGATACTTTTTAGTTTTTAATTTTTTTTCTTTTGCTCCAATTCATAAACTTAAATTATTTTTATGAAACTGTACAAAGCTTCATGGAGCTATACAAATCCAAAAATGTGATGATGTTTCTTTAATTTCTAAAAAAGCTTCACAGCTCGGATTACAGAATTAATGCAAGTACTGAAGGACTTGAATAATGGCAAATATGAGCGCACAATGGTGTCTCAAGAGAAAGGTAAATAAAATTAGTTTATTTATACAATTTCATATAATTAAAGATCCATCATTAACTTTTGATACTTATTTGTCATTTAAGGTGCTGAAGGAGCTCAAGTCATTCCCTTGATCCCTGGTGGAGGAGAAATCATCAATTTAGATAGTGTTATTAAGTATGTACAAAAAACTAAACATTATAGAGCTTTAATTGGCACTTTTACGTCATTAACTTTATAATGCCCTCCTTTCTTATGTACGTTGATGTGTTTAATACGAAGTTTCCTTGTGTGTGAATTTTCTTTGTAGATTTGATCATGTTCCTTTAGCAACACCAAATGGAGACATTTTGATTCGTGATCTTAACTTTGAAGTAAGTTTTTATACTATCATATATAAAACAAAACCACTTAAAATATGAACTAGAAGATAAATATGAAAATTTATTATTTGGTTCCATCTCTGACACATGATGAGTTCCTGGGCAAGTCTTTGAACTTATTGGAATATCATAGTTTTATGATATCATTTGCTGAAATTCTATCAGGCAACTAGTTCTGACCTTTTATTAATAATGTTCTTTGTTATGACTCTAAAGATTGGAATGATGGCAAAGCTGCACTATAAGTAATATATCACAAAAGTCATGTGATATCCAATGCCAACTTCATCTTAATAGTGAATTTTGTTTTCTGTCTATCAGCTAAATGGGAAGAATACAGATTCTTTGTCGTTTCTAAATTTGTTGTGTTTATTTGCAAAATTATAATATGTTAGTAGGGCAGGCTATTTTTTTTTTTTCAGATTTTATTAATTTATTTATTTTTCGTTTTCAACATTCAATTCCACAAAATTTTGAGTTCCAGATTTTCTCCCCATATCGTCCCTCCCCTCACCCCAAGATGTCATGGATTCTGAATCCTTCCTCCCCTAATCTGCCCTCTCCTTCTGTCTCTTCCCCACCTACCTTATCCGACCTTCCCCTTCAGATTTCCTGTAGGGCAGGATAGATTCCTATACCCCATTGCCTGTATATCTTATTTCCCAGTTGCATGTGAAAACAGTTTTTAACATTTGCTTTTAAAACTTTGGGTTCCAAATTTTCTCCCACCCTCGTTGAGAAGGCAAGCAACTCGATACTGGTTATACATGTGTAGTCATGTACACATGACTACATGTGTAGTCATGGAAGTATCACTTCCATGATAGTCATGTTGTAAAAAGCTAAGTATATTTACCTTAATCCTATCCCACCCCCCGTTTATTCTATCCTCTCTTTTGACCCTATCCCTCTTTAGAAGTGTTTGCTTCTGATTATCCCTCCCCCAGTCTGCCCTCCTCTCTGTTATCCACTTGCTGTCTTGTCCCCTTCCCTAGGGCAGGCTATTTTAAGGGTTACTTTTTGCTTTATTTACATGAGCATTTTTATGTTTAATTATACAGAAAGTCTGTATCATCATTAAATAGGTTTTTTGTAGAAACATTAAATGTAGTCTGGAATCCTGTACCAAAGGTATACAACTATTTGGAGTCAGAGAACCTGGGCTCAGATTCTAACTGTGCTTTCATGTAGAGTACCTAGATGACCTTAGATAATAAGCCACTTTCTTTTCCTGAGCTACTTTCCTTATCTCTAAAATGAGGTAGTTGGAGTAGATGTCCTATAAACCCTCTTCCAGCTCTAAATTTTGTTATTTCAGTTGGGGAAGTATTGAAGATTGTTATCTGACCCTGATGTAAGTGGTATTTTTCCTTAAGAAATCCACGGAGAAAGTGCAGTACTCATCTTGCCAGCTAAGGGCTGCTCAAAGAGACAGCTAGAAGTGTGGGCACTCAGGAATGGATCTATACAGAAAAGCGTAGTCCCAGAAGCACAGTTCATGAGAGAAGCCCAGAGTCTGCATTTGCTTACTGAGGACAAGGGTGATGAGAACCTGGACTAGAGTCTATCCAGGAATAGAAAGATGGGGCAAGAATCTGTGATCTAGAATTGGACAAGGAAAAGAGAAGCAGTGGAATGGAATCAGATTTCACCAGGTTGTTTTGAGGAGCAAATGAAAGAATATATGTAAAATTCTTTGTAAACCTTAAAGCCCTGATGTGAATGTTATCTGTTATCTTTAAAGAGATCACTAGCATTGAGCACACTCTTCAATACCCTCTTCTTTGTAAAGAGGGGAAAAGGAGGTGAAGAAAGGGAAAAGTATATGAAGATAAGGTGGAAGAAATCTACAATTAGCCATCGTAATTGGATATGAATGGGATAAACTTATCCTCTTCACTCAGTAGTAGCTTAAAATTCAACGATAAATAAACATTATCGAATGACAATTATATTTTTGTGGCAATGTAGTGACATCCCCCTAATTTGTATTTTAGGTTCGATCTGGAGCAAATGTTTTGATTTGTGGTCCAAATGGATGTGGAAAAAGTTCACTTTTTCGTGTTCTTGGTGAAGTAAGTTCAATTTAAGTTCAAAATGTACAGTTTTACCTTGTATTGCCAAACTATCAAAATAAGTTTGAAATTTTTTTCTCCTTTCTTTTTCAGCTGTGGCCTCTCTTTGGTGGGCGTCTAACTAAACCTGAAAGAGGAAAATTGTTTTATGTTCCCCAGGTAAGACCCTGTTAGAGTTATTTCATAATCTGTTGTTTGAAGATCTTTTAAAAAATAACTGTCTCATTTCTGTTGACCTTTTCTTTGTCATAAATCAGAGGCCTTATATGACACTTGGAACACTTCGAGACCAAGTGATTTATCCAGATGGGAAAGAGGACCAGAAAAGGAAGGGGATATCTGATCAGGTAAGAGCATATTTATATCCTAGTCCTACTTAAAACATTATCTTGTGGATTCTTTGTCTCATTTGGTGATTGCTTCAGTAATGCTGAGGGTAGAGTATTCAGTAGGGCAAAACTTTGAGTACATGAAAATCTCTGCTTTATTCTTTGCATTTTTGGTATCAAGTTCATTCGAATTTGTCATCCCTGTCATTCAACAACCTTCTTATCTAAAAAAGTGACCATTTCATACTTTAGTATCTCAACCTTAACTCTGAAATTGGTTAACCAATCTAGTGTTTGCTCATTACCCCACTCTTCATTTAACTGTGCACAGTAGTATTATATTCTTCTATAAGCTGCTTAACATGTTATTTTTTTTTAAGTTTTCAACATTCATTTCCTTAAGATTTTGAGTTTTAAATTTTCTTCCCTTCCCACTACCCCCCTCAAGATAGTGTGCAATCTGATATAGACTCTACTTATACATTCATATTAAGCATTTTTTCCCATTAGTCATGATGTAAAGAACAATTAGAACTAATGGGAGGAACCATGAGAATGAAGCAATAAAACAAAACAACAAAGGAAAAGGAGAGCAAATGGTATGCTTCCATCTGCATTTAGACTCCATAGTTCTTTCTCTGGATGTAGATAGCAATTTTCCATCTTGAGCCTTTTGAAGTTGTCTTCGATCCTTGCATTGCTGAGAAGAGCTAAGCCTATCAAAATCAGTCATCCCACAGTGTGACTTTTACTGTATACAATGTTCTCCTGGTTCTGCTCATTTCATTCTACATCAGTTCACGTAAGTCTTTCCAGGTTTTTTTGAAGTCTGCTTGCTCATCATTTCTTATAGCATAATAGTATTCTATTACATTCATATACCACAACTTGTTCAGCCATTCCCTAATTGATGGGCATCCCCTCAATTTCCAGTTCTTTGCCACCACAAGAAGAGCTACTATAAATGTTTTTGCACATGTGGGTCCTTTTTCCATTTTTATGATCTCTTTGGGATACAGCCCTAGAAGTGGTATTGCTGGGTCAAAGGGTATGCACAATTTTATAGCCTTTTGGGCATAGTTCCAAATTGCTTTCCAAAATGGTTGGATCATTTCACAACTCCACCAACAATGCATTAGTGTTCCAGTTTTCCCACTTCTTCTCCAACATGCTTAACATACTTTTGATGTGATAAATATTAGATAAATTGAAAATATTTTTTAAAAAAACCAACTCGTGGATATATCTTTGGCTATTATAGAAGAGTGCTCCTATTCTGTTCTTTAAAAGCGGAAAGATGAAGTAGGCCAATTGGATAACAGGTTTAATCTGTAATAATTTTGCTCACAGGTGCTGAAGGAATACTTAGATAATGTCCAGTTGGGTCACATCTTGGAACGGGAAGGAGGCTGGGACAGTGTTCAGGACTGGATGGATGTACTCAGTGGTGGAGAAAAACAAAGAATGGCGGTATGTCTGTCTTCCAGAAAATACTGAATGAATATTTAGCTGTTCACAGAAAGTCACTCTTGTATAGACTAGTATTTTTATGATCAAGAATGTAAATTTTGTTTTAATTTTTTAGGAAATTGTTTTTTACATTAATATACTTAGGAATATAAGATGACTGATGCCTGTTGACGAACACGGTATACTTCACATGTTTGATCGGACAAAAAGAGAAACAGCAGTCCTTGAGGCTGGCACCTTGCAGGATCACTTTCTAAAAATGTTACCAGAGGAGTGTATACAATTATGGTGATGTAACAGTCAGAATGAAAATTAATCACCTTCTTTTTCTGATTCCTTATTCTCCTTGGATCTGATGCTTGTTCTCTGACCCTTTTCCTGCTCTTTCAAACTTCGTCTTTTTTCTTGAGTCCTTTTGTTTCTGGATCTAATAGAGTACTCTACAATGACATAAAATTTTTCAAAGCCTATCCTAAATAGAGTTATTATGTCTTAGTGGACGAAGGATGGGCTTTGCAGTAAGGAAGATTTGAGTTCATATCCTCTCGTTGACACAACTAGCTGTGACACTTAGCTTCTCAGTGCCCCAGGAAATTCTCTTATAGAAGATAAAGTTGCAGATCTTCATATTTGCAAGGAGTTTCCACACACACACACATACACCAGTGAAATCACAGGTCTGAAACAAAGCCTAATCCTCCCCCTGCCCCACACAGAAGCGTTTGTTTTTGATACTTAAAATCAGAAGTAAGAGAATCTGATACAATCTGTGCAGAATTTGGTGGATTCCTTTTTTTTTTAAGTATGTAAAGTCCCAGTATAATAATGGTAAGTCATATAAGCTTGACTTTTACCAAATGTACATTATGATTAATGATTTGGCGAGTCTGTTAAGATGGAGACAGATTTTATAGCAGTGGCACACTCCCATTTACATATACCAGAATTTGAGCAACTTCAAAGCAATTTTCCTTAGAAATTAGTTTAGAATAGAGAGAGCAATAGCTGGAAGAATATAGAAAGAAAGCATATTTTGACCCAGTAAATGACTCAGCATACGTTTCTGAAGTTCCTACTCTGCGCTGAGCACGGCTCTGCTAAGGATACAAAGAGAGCGTAGCAGCCTGTGCACATGTAGGAGGGGGCTCAGGAAGTCCCTTGTGGAGGAGGTTCTGAGAGCCTGCCTTGCGTGTTTGTGAGGAACAGGACTGCTGGTGGATTGGTTGTACCAAAAAGTAAGGTACAGGCAACTTGGGGCTTCAAATGGCAAACAGAAGGAGAAGGGAGAAAAGAATAAACATTTGTAAAGCATCTTCTGTGCTAAGCACTTTACCAGTATTCTCTTTTGATCCTCATAACAACTCTGTGAGGTATAGGGGCTGTTATTATCCCCATTTGACAGATGAGGAAACTGAGGCAGACAGGTCAGGTAGACTTGCCCAGGTTCACATAGCTTTGAATATCTGAGGGCAGATTTGAACTTAGGTGTTCCTAACTCCAGGCCCAGTTCTGTATCCACTGTGCCACCGAGCTGCTTCATAATAGTAGCTGGTATTTATATATCACTTTTGAATATCTCGGGTTACCATCTCATAACCTTGGGAAGCAGGTAAAATTATTATCCTCATTTTACAGATGAGAAAACTGAAGTAGAAGTCAAGTGACTTGCCCAGGTTCACATAGTATCTGAAGGCACATTTGAACTCCAGGTGTTCCTGACTCCAGGTCTAACATTATCCACTGTGCCAAATCCTAGAGGCAATAAGATACTATTGGAGCTTATTGAGAAGGTGAATGAAATGGTCAGCCTGTGCTTTAGGACTATGACTTTTTCGGTTTTCTGGACTATAGATTTGAGAGGAGAGAGACTTGAGGCAGAGATCCAATTAGAAAGCTACTCAGTAATCCAAGCAAGACCTAATGAGGGTCTGAATGAGAGGAGTGGCTTGTGTGAAGAGAGAGAAGGGAACGGATTAGAAAGATGCTATGGAGGTAAAAGAGTTGGCAAGTGAATGGGTATGTGAGATGAAGGAGTGTAGGGAGTCAAAGATAACTGAGGTTGTGAATCCTGGGTAACTGGAAAAGGAAACTACCCTATTTTTTATCACCATCATCCATCTATTATTTACCATGCCTACCTACAACTCTGTTCTCTTTTTTTTTGTATATCCCAATTTCCTGATCATATGTGATGAGTTCCTTTGCCCTTCCCCCAAAAGAAAATGGTCTGTTCAAGTCATAATCTGAACCTATGATGTGGTGTGTGCCTATCTAATAAAACATGAGCAAATTAGTTGTTCTTGATTCCTGATTAGCATGATAGATCATATAGATGAGAAGACAGGCATGTATCAGCAACTAAAAGTGGTAGCTTATTTGAGGGATATCTTTGGGATTTATTAGGTTTAGCAAAAAGAAGTCTGAAATTTTTGTTTTAAAGGTGACTTCATGCATATAAAAGCAAATTAAAATTGGCATGAATGATGTTGCACAGCTAGGTGGTGCAGTGGATAAGGTACCAAACCTGGAGTCAGGCAGACTCATCTCCCTGAGTTCAAATCTGACCTCAGACTTTTCCTCGCTGTGTGACCCTGGGCAAGTCACTTAACCCTGGTTTCCTCAGTTTCCTTATCTGTAAAATGAACTGGAGAAGGAAATGGCAAACCATTCCAGTATCTTTGCCCAGAAAACCTCAAATGGGGCCATGAAGAGTCAGACAGGACTGAACTGGATAAAGGAAATGTCTAATGGGCAATTGGTAATGTCAGGTTGAAGGTTGTGGGAGATAGTGTCGGTCGTCAAGGATTTATTAAGTGCACACTGTGTGCCAGGTGTGTTAGAAATTAGGCCTTGTCCTCACATAGGTCACAGTCCAGTGGGAGGCACAGTATGGAAACGACTCTGTGCAGACAGATATGTGTGTGTGTGTGTGTATATATATGTGTGTGTGTGTGTATATATATATCTATACAGGGTAAATTGGGGGTACTAAAGAGAGGCAAATAATTAGCACTAGGGGAATTGGGAAAGGCTTCTTGAAAAGGATGGAATTTTAGATAGAACTTGAAGGAAACCAAGGAAGCCGAGATGAAGGATAAGCGTTCCAGGCATGGGGGACAGCCAGTGGAAAATGCCCAGAGTTAGGAGACAATGTCTTGTGTGAGAAATGGCAAGAAGGCCAGTGTTACTGGGAATCATCTCCAGAAAGATGATAGTAAAATGTTTTGTGACCCTTAAAGCATTGTAAATGCGAGCTGTGATAACAAAGTTTTCCTTTGTGTTGAGCCAGCATATACCTACCTATAACTTCTTTCTACTCATTGTCCCCAGTTCTGTGCTCAGCAGCAGTGAGAAGATCCCTTTTCTCCATGAGAAGTCTTTAATATAAATCCATCAGTTACTCTTCCCATTTACCACCTCAGTCCCCAAGCCTTCACAGAATGTTGTAGATAGAAGGGAACTTGCAGACCATCTAATCCAACCCATACCAGAAGCAAAGTGCCCCCTACAGCATGGTCAACAAAGTCATCGAACTTTTTCACGAAGATGCCCAGCGAGAGGAAAGCCACTTCTTCCCGAGGCAACCTGTTCTGCTTTGGGAAAGCTCTAATTTTTGGGATGTTTTTCCTTATATAAAAGCTAAAAATATCTCTTCACAGACTTCCTTCCACACCTTGAAGTAGTGGTGGCTGACATTTACATAGCATTGTAAAGTATCTACAGTTTTTTTACATGCATGATCTCATTTAAATCTCATAACAGGACTAGGAAGTATAAGTACTTCAGGTTTTGTTATCCCCATTTTACAGATGAGGAAACTAAGGACTAAAGTCTTTAAAACATGTTCAGAGCAGATTAAACATATCCGCTGTAATAATGTAATCATTATTTGTAAAGTGACAATCTTCATGATAAATGCAAAGGTAAAAACTTCCACCGGTGTCATAAAATTATTGAAGCCCAAATCGAGATTTTAATGTACTTTTATAAGTACTCTGCATATAAATATTTGAAAAAATGTGCATTTGCGCCTTTAAAAAGGGCTCTTCAGCTGCTCAGGTTAAGTAACAAAATACTACTTTTAAAAATATTCATCTTCAGTGCCTCAGCTCCTGTCTTTAATTCCTGGAAACAACATTTTTTTGTATAGCTTACAAATATGTATTACTATTGTTTCTTTTAAAGAATAATTACATTTAAGTAACTTAGAGTAAGTGTACTTTGTACTGTTGTATTTTAGATGACTATTTTGACTTTTTTCTTATAATATTTTTGTTTCCTATTTCAGATGGCAAGATTATTTTACCATAAACCCCAGTTTGCCATTTTAGATGAATGTACTAGTGCTGTTAGTGTTGATGTAGAAGGCTACATTTACAGTCATTGCCGGAAGGTAAGGGTCAGAGTATTCTTTTTTTTTTAAATTTTGAGTTCCAAATTCACTCCCTCCCCCCTTCCCCTCTGTTACCCCTCCAGAAGGAAAGAAAAAAACATCAAGAAAGTCCAAAGGGGATACTTCAGTCTGTACTCATTGTTCATTAATTCTCTCTCTGGAGGTGGATAGTATTTTTCATTATGGGTCCTTTGGAATAGTCTTGGATCATTGTTTGAACGGAGTAGCTGAGTTTTTCATAGTTAAACATTGTTACAGTATTGCAGTATATACAGTGTTCTGGTTCTGCTCACTTCGCTTTGCATCAGTTCATGTAACACTTCCCATGTTTTTGTAAAACTAGCCTGCTCTTCATTTCTTATAACACAGTAGTATTCTATGACATTCTGTCACATCCCGTGACTTGTTCAGCTGTCCCCCAGTTGATGGGTATCACCTCAATTTCCAATTCTTTGCTACCACAAAAAGAACTTCAGTAAATATTTTTGTACAAATAGTTCCTTGTCTCTTTTCGTCGATCTCTTTGGGATACAGACCTGGCAGTGGTATTGCTGGGTAAAAGAATATGCATAATTTGAAAGCCCTTTGGGTGCAGTTCCAGATGGTTCTCCAGAATGGCTGGATCAGTTCACAGCTCTGCTGGTAGTGCATTCGGGTCCGTATTGTTCCATATCCCTTCCAGCATTTGTCATTTTCTTTTTCTTTCATGTTAGCCAATCTCATAAGTGTGAGGTGGCATCTCAGAGTTGTTTTAATTTGCATTTTTCTGATCAGTAGTGATTTAGAGCATGTTTTCATGTGACAACTGATAGCTTTGATTTCTTCTTCTGAAACTGCCTGTTTATGTCCTTTGACCATTTATCAACTCGAGAATGGCTCTTATTTTTGTAAACTTGGCTCAGTTCCCTATATATTTCAGAAATGAGTCCTTTATCAGAGAAATTTGCTGTAGAACTTTTTCCCCAGTAGCCTGATTTCTTTCTGATTTTGGCTGCAATAGTTTTGTTTGCGCAAACGCTTAATTTCATGTAATCAAAATTATTGATTTTACTTCCCATGATCCCCTCTATCTCTTGTTTGGTCATAAACTCTTCCCTTATGCATAGATCTGACAGGTAAAATTTTCCACACTCTCCTAACTTACTTGTGATATTTATCCTTTATGTCTAAATCATTTATCCATTTCATTCTTATCTTGGTATACAGTGTGTGATGTTGATCTGTGTCTAGTTTCTGCCAAACTGCCTTTCAATTTTCCCAGCAGTTTTTGTCAAATAGTGACTTCTTGTCTCCAAAGCTTGGGTTTGTCATACAATAGATTTTCTATGATCATTTACCACTGTGTACATAATCTGTTTACAAGATTGTTTTCATGATTACCACTTTGTAATATAGTTTGAAATCTGGTACTGCTAGGGCCTCCTTCCATCACATTTTTTTTTCATCAGTTCCCTTGATATTTTGATCTTTTATTGTTCCAGATAAATTATGTGATATTTTTTCTAGATCTGTATAGTGGTAATAGCTTTCACACTCATTTGTATATTATTACACTGAACTGAGAAATCTAATCAGATTTATTTTCAAACCTCATGATAAGGCTTGATCCGTAGCAGAAGTTTTCATTGATGAAATAATAGCTATTAAAATATCTAAGCAAAATAACTGGCTTTGAAGTTTACTTTTCAGGAAAAGTAATTTATTGGATCTTCTGAAATGTGGTTGAAAGAACTTAGTGCACTTAGTAGATTAAGACCTGACACTTTAGGACTTCTTATCTTATCTTAGATTTTATCTGTACCACCTGAAGCTCTCTTCACTTTAAGCAACAGTCCGAGAAGTATAGTGGACTGAGAAGAGCATGTGATTGTGTGTACATCTGAAGACTTAAGTTCAAGTCCTGGCTGCAGCCCTTACTGGCTCTGTGACTTGGAATAAATCACTTTCCATCCCTGGTCCTGTTTTCTCATTTGTTAAATGGTAGTAATAGTATTTTTATTGCTTAATCACAAGATTCTTTTGAGGAAAGAATTTTATAAATTATAATAAAGACCTACATCAGTATGAATGTTGGTAATAATTGCTATGGCTCTGTTGTCATTACAACAGTGGAACTGGAAAGAGATCTAGAAATTGTCTGATCCAGGATTGGGGAACCTGCAGCCTCTACGCCATATGTGGCCCTCTAGGTCCTCAGGTGTGGCCATTTGACTCAATCCAAATTTCACAGAACAAAGCCCCTGAATAAAAGCATTTGTTCTGTCAAACTTGAAGTCATTCAAAAGGCCGCACCCAAGGACCAAGAAGGCCACATGTGGCTCGGAGATTCCCCACCCCGGATCCAACTTCCTCACTTTACTGGCAAAAGAAACTAAGGCACTGAGAAATAATCTGACTTGATCTCCACATCACACGTTTAGTGGCAAAACTGTCATTAGAATTCAGGGCTTACCCTTAAAAAAATTCAAACACTGTGCTGATGCTAGTTTATTAATGAAGTTGTATCATTTATAAATACATAAATTATTTTTCATGATTTTAGGTTGGTATCACTCTTTTCACTGTGTCTCACAGAAAATCCCTTTGGAAACACCATGAGGTTCGTATTTTTGTTTTTAGCTCACTTTGAATTTTTATTTTATTGTTTGCAAATAAAAATGATTTCAGATATTTTGAATTATTTCATCTTTCTCATTCTTTTAAAATGTTCTATAAAATTCCTTGGAAAATGGTCATTTATTAAGATTTATTGAATGCTGTGAATACAATCCCAGATTACTTTCTTTGTGGGAATTTAGAGTTCATATTATGTGTAAGTCACTGTGATAGGAGAAGGGATTATCGTGGCAAAAATGAAACAGCTCCTCTCCTTAAGGAACTTGTATTCTACTGGAGGTGTAGAACCCCATGACAGACGAGTGTGAAGTTCATTTGAAGCTATAAATGGATTTTTTGTAATTTCTAATTTAATAGTGATTATAACCCCTATAGGAATGTGGCTAAATACAGCCCTTCTTATTATCTGGCTTTGAGAAAAGGGATGGACTATTAAATAGGAATTTGGGAAAGGTTTTGTTTTCATAGTTATGAAAAGATGTTGATTGCCGTCTCCTGCTTTTCTTCATTGCACTGTAAAAAGCTTCTGAGTAGAATGATTAAAGTGTGATCTTTATTGTATAAAGCTCTATAATATTGAAGTGAGGTCAGCATGTTGTGTTGCGTTTGTCTCTGTGCTAGAGTGAAGTCATTGGTATGTTAAAGTAGAGCATCAGTGGTCCCTTTTGCCAGAAATGCACCTGAAACTCTAAAAAAGTTAATTAATTTGAATTCACTTATGTTTTAAGATTAATTTATGTTACCTATTGCTTTTAGGAGAAGAGGGAGCTATGGCAAAATGAAACAATTATTGAGCACTTGATAGGAACAAAGTCTTCTGCATTAACTATGAAAGACACAAAGAAATTTATTATCTACCTGGCGAGATAAGATGCATAAATGTGAAAAGTTAACTAAAAATTACTTCAGAAATATTGGAAATAATTGCTGAATGTTCCTAGTTTAGAACTTTAAAGAGAAAAAGTCTCAAAGTATTCTTATTGAAGTTATTGGTACTGGAATACAGTTATCTTAGCCTAATAAAGCTAAAGAGTTGCTTTAAAAAATAATTTCTAACACATATATAGATTTTATAAAGCCTATTTTTTTCTTGAATAGAGATAACTGTTCAAGTCAAAGTTTCTGTAAAATATACCCAAACATTTGTGTATATCTACAGCTTATAAATATTCTAAGCAATTAAAATTTTTTTAAAAATTTTTTTCTTGGTTTAGAAAAAGCATAGGTAAGTTGCAGATAGGCACTCTCAATAAATAACGAAATAATTGAAAGGCAAGGCAGAAGAGCATCCAGGAGTCTGAAAAATCAAAATCTCACCAAAACATAGGACTGTGAAAAATTTAAAAAAAAAAAAATAGACAAGACTGCTATTCCAACAGGTTCTGTTATTTACCAGTCATTTTTATTTCCTCCTTGAAGAATTTCTTACATTCCTCCAAGAAACACTGTTAATCTGCCTAAGAGAAATGTGTTCCTCCAGCCCTTTTAGTTTCTCATCTAGTAATCTATCATTTTGTATTTTCATAGATATTATGTAGTATTAGCAGAAATAAACAATATATACTTCAAATCACAACAGATATCTCCTTGTCCTCCATACTACTTTGCTGCCTTTGTAGCCCCTGTTTTGGCCAACTCTGTAGCAGATATTTAAACATTCAAAAGAGAAGTATGCTCTCTGACTCCTTTGTTATACTTTGCCACTGTTATTGAGAATCTTTACTTTCATGGAGGCTCATCTTATATGATGAGGTTTTATTAAACAGAGAGAATCTTTTTTTAAACTATCTTCAGGATAAAGCAGCAGCTGAGTTCACTTGAAAAAGTTTTATCTCTTTTCAGTGCATTCTGTCTTTCTCAGTATGGACTTGACTTGCAGAATCATTTGCACTAAAAGTTTGAGTTGTAGTGGAATGAAATATGCAAAAATTTTAATGCAATAAGTCAAAACTTGCTGATACAAGGTAGACTTTATCCTAGTTAATGCATTTTCCTTCTTTCCTACAGTATTATCTGCATATGGATGGGAGAGGCAATTATGAGTTCAAGCAGATAACTGAAGACACAGTTGAGTTTGGCTCATAAAATTTGAAGAATTACAGCTGCTTCCTTGAAATAAGTTCAGAGCACCCATGGAAAAACAAAGTACATTGTAAAATAAAGTTATTAAGCTTGTTTAAAAACAATTAACTCTAGGTATAGAATAATCCAAAACAAGCGGTTAAAAAACATTTAATATTATGTAGGATATTGCTAATTGTGTATATGTTGGTTTAATTATTAATATGTGCTAAGAATGTCCTTATTCTTGTGGTTAAAAACCTGCCTGAATTAAATTGGGCTTAAATCAGTGTAACCTGATTCATCCTGGGATGTAAACCATTTGAAGTCAGCTAATTTGACTTTTGTGGACCTTCTTTTTCCTTCAGTGAAGAAGAGCCCTTTTTAAAATTGGGGTCATCACCTGTCCTGTTCTAACAAGACAGTGCTGGGTTTTCTTTGCCTATCCCAAGGTGCTGGGGAACACACAAAAAAATCATAGCGTATTATGTAAATCTTTCACACCATCACACAATAGCAGTTAGTTGCACAGTGACAGATTTCTTTAGCTGCCACATTTACACTCATTCCTCATGTCTCAGAGTGCTTTTGACTCCATGAAAGCTTCTCTGACCTCTCCTTTTCTAAATAACAAATGTACCCCCTCCTTTTACAGTGTTGGGTTGGTTTGGGAGTTATTTTTGGAGATGTAGTGACAACATCCACTTTGTCTTGCTTACAAGGGTGGTTATTATCTGCTTTACCTTCTCAGTGTTTGGGAAGGTCTTTAGAAATCAAGCTCCACTGTTCAAGAGATTTTTTAAAATTTTTTTAAAGAGTTGGACAAATTTCTGTATCCTAGTAGACCATTCCTTAGAAGTCTGGTGGTTCTGTAGTGTTAACATCTAAGGTATCATAGGAATGCCCTGTGTGAGGGTATTGCACCAATAGGCAACGTGGTCTCTCATTCTATTACCGTGATTTCATGTTTAAAAGAAAAAATGGTCTTTTATCAAAACAATGTGCACATGGAAGAAATTATCAGCGTCCTAGGGTCTAGTTTACCTGTGTGAATTCTGAATGCCTTTTTATTACATTTGGATCATTATGTTTAATTACTCTATCCTGATAGAGAAGTTGATTGCCCCTCAGATACTATTTCTGCAAACCACCCTTAAATTGCATATGTTAACTTATACAATGAGAACTTCAACTAGCATAATCAATATAATTAGCATAATCAATTTTATCCCACTGGGCCTCAAAAAGTTGCTTTTTGTATTCTTGTCCCTGCATAATTCTGCGGATCATTGGCTACTAAAGTGAAACTTGATATACTCATTTCATGAGACATAACAATATTTTTACCACTTCTCTTAGAAAAATTATCTACTTCTCATTTATTTTCTATTCAAATTAAAAAAAAAGCAGATCTTATACAATGACTTTTGTTTGTCCTTTTCACTTTTGATTTGTAATAAGTGTGCTAAATACTGTGTGGTTTATGTAGTGGTGATTTAAATAGCACCCAGAGAAGAATATAAGTGATCATATGCTTCCCAAAAGGCTTACTAAAAACTGGTGGATTTCAGGTGAGTATATTTCAAGTACTCTTCCTATATGTCTCTGAATCTAGAGTCATATTTCTTTCTTTTTTTTTTTTTCTTGGTGAGGCAGTTGGGGTTAAGTGACTTCCCCATGAACTCAGGACCTCCTGACTCCAGGGTCCGTGCTCCATCTACTGTGCCCCCTAGCGGCCCCTAGAGTCATATTTCTTAAAGATGTTCCTGGTATTAAGGAATTCCTACACATGAAGTTTTACTTTTAAATATTATTAAGTCCTTGAAGTGTCTTAGTGTGATAATAGACTAAGGATAGGAAATATCTCTGTTGCTGACAGTGGACTCCTGCTACAAAGAAATAGCTAATTTCTTTTTTCATTTCAATTGGATTCTTTATTAGCTCCTCTTTTATTAGCTGGGGTACACCTAACTATGCTATATGCTTTTGAGAAATGCTCAAAAGTATAAGAAAAGGTTCAAACTCCTTGGAAGCTTAGTTTATTTAGTGTTTAGCATTATTTACATTATTACAATTCATATTATTTATTTAGTGTTTTTCTCTACAATAATACCTTTGCAAGGAGCTCCTGTAGTTTATAAATTGTAGAGGTAGAGATAAATGACTTTATCATAATAGAAAAATAATGTAGCCATTTACACAGTGAAGGTTTATACATTTTTATACAATTCAGTGAAAATTGATTTTCAAGAACTTGACTTCAAGAATAAAACCTGTTCATCTGTATTTCTGGGTCCTGATATAACCTCATACTGATGGTATACTTTGTTCCCAGGGAAGACGCTGAGTTGGCCAAGCATAGAATAGGGTGTTTCAGGGGGAATGACCTTTGGGACTGCTCTTCTTTCACCAACAGACTGTGGCTTTCAGCCACTCTTGTCTCAGTGTAATAAAGCAGCTTCAGAAGGTCCTTGTGCATCTCTAGATGTTAAAACTTTCCAAATTTAATAGCAAGTTACAAGTATAATGGAAACATTCTATAAATGGCAAATTGGACTACATTCTCTTCTCACGGCTGATATAACTTCACACACAACATTTACCTTCTCACTACATTAACCATTTTTCCTTTGGCACACAATCTGTGTACGTGAATCATGTACAATTGTGTGATTTTTCTGGTCACAGCTTTAGTAATTTTGTTTTTAAATGCTACTTTCAGATTGTGAGCTGATTAAAATTTTAAAGCATACAAGGACTTTTTAAAATAATGCCTTTTTCACAAAATATGGTTCAATTTAACTCAATTTAATAGAGTAGCTACTCTGACAGGAAGCAGACTATAAGAAATAGCCCTGGATTTAAAGTCAAAAGTACCAGAGTTCAAATAACCAGCTCTGTCATGACTGGTGTGACCTTGGGCAAACAAGCCACTTAATCATCTCTGAATCCCGGGGGAAAGTGATTGGCCTAGTATAAAGCCATTTGGGGAGGTGGTAGAGTAGAAGGCATAAGGGGAAGTCTGTGTACTTTATAGTATGTAAAGCAGGTATCTGTGTCGTTTCCTTGAATTACCAGCTGGATCCCAGAAAGCTCTTGGCCTGCTACTATTTGACGTGCTGTCAGCAAGAGGGGTTAAGCTTGTGTTTTTTGGCCCCAGGGAGTAGAGCAAGAAGCCTTCAATGGGAATTTCGGAGAGGCAGATTTAGGCTTAAATCAGCAAAACAACTCTGAGGTAGGTACTGCTGTTGTTACTCCTAGCACAGTGCTGTGCTTGGTAGACACTTAAATGTTAGCAGATACAAACTTATTTTAAAAGCATTTATTAAGTAATGAGTATGTACCAAGCACTGTGCATACAAAAATAGCACAGTCTTTGCCTTCAAGAAATGTAGGGCCTATCTTTCTCACATACCAGCAAATCTATAGGAAAAGGGCCTCCAAGCAATGATAGAGTGTATTGATGAGAAAGAGAAGTAGGCTCCACCATCTGGTCCATTGTGGTGAAAGATGGCTGGTAGAGGTTGAGAAGAGGAGCCTCAGGTAAAGCAGAGTGAGTGCAGGTAGATGGACTTGAATGAGGATGTTCCAGCAGGGTCACCAGCCAGTGCAAGCTGATCATTGGATCCTGAAGCCAGATCTCAGCCATGGTCTGTCGGGACAAAAAGGAGCAGAGCCAGCTCTCGTAGTTTGCAGAACAGGAGACAGGGCCTTGCTATGGACCCAGAGCACTGGGAGCCATGGCAAGAGATGGGGTAAACTCTGTCTGGGTCCCCTAGGGTGCCTTGCAGGAGGCTTGAGGCCGGTGCAATCTCCCACATCCAGTGGGGCCTTGAGGAGACATAACCAGCTTCTAGTTGGGGATTGTATGAGGGGAGAGAACATGACCAAGGCCAACACCTGCAGTTATGTACCACCAGGATACTGAGAGGCCAAGTAAGGAGGGAGGTGAGCTCTAGTTACAAGCCATCCTGAATAGCAGGGATAGTGGCCTACAGAGAACAGAGGGTACAAGATCCAGTAGGGCCTACCTGCTTACCTAACCTGTGTAAGATACCAGTGGATGAAGTCTGATATTAGTGCAAAGTTCTAGTCCAAGAACTTAATACTGGAAGTGAGAAACAAAGATCTCACAGGTTAAGAAGTGAAGCCAGAAGAAGAGTTACTCCATCATTAGGACAGAGCCTCAGTCAAAAACAATGTGCTGGCCACCGGGACCTTAAGAATAGCTGGAAGAAATGAAGCAAGGTAGCCTTTTATTGTTATCATCTCTACACACACACCTTCACCTCATTCACAACTTCTGCTTGCCACAGGAGCCCGAAACAAGGCCTGTCTGGTCGGCAGCCCAAGAGAAAAAGATGACAATCACACTGCAGTATTACATTCAGTGCCATTATTTGGGGAAATTAACAGCAACATAAGGAACTGCTGTATTGCCCGATGCTTATTCTGTTTGGCAGTAATTGCCCTGCAGATGAGGCTATTCCTTTAGCCTGAGGAAATTGATGTTGATAAAGCCAGTGGCATCAGAGGGCTATAATCACCCTTCATGATCACCAGCTCTTCGTTGTACAGTGACTGGGGACAATCCCAGCCCAAGACATACATCTGACTCATGGAGACTGAAACCAGGACATTTCCCTCACCCCCTGCCTGGGACGTGGCAGTGAAGTGGCAGATGAACACACCCTCTGGGCTATGCTGGAAATAAACCGTTGTACATCAATTCAGAGGATTCCAAGCTTAGGCCCTGTGTGATTTTGCACACGTCCCAATTCATTGTGAAAGCTTCAATTTCTAAATGACCATATTTGGTCGTTCTCACTGGGGTCTTGTAGATACCTCTGGACTTCATCCTAATGAAGTGATTCTTCACAATATCTATTTGGCCAACCCTGTTTGCCTACAATTTCATTCAGGTAGGGGAAGAGCTCAAGGGAAGTACAGTGGGATGTGCTGTCTTTGACACTGGACACCTGCATGGGATATTCCATGTTGCTTGGCATACCACATCAGGTCATTGCATCTTTTCAACCTATTACAACATTCAGGCATCCTGCCAGACTGATAATTTTAATCTGAGACGCCAAGGAGAAACAGGTAAGCTTAAACAACATGTGGTCATGCCACTTTCCTGTAGCTCCATGGGACTCATAGTTGGTTCCTTGGTGCAGTTTCTGACTGTGGACAATGCAGGGTCTGTCATAGGAGGTGGCCAGGAGGTAGAGGTCCTTATACAGGGCACTGAATTAGCTGGGCAGATGAACTGCACAGATTCCTTACTGACATCTTTTTTCACCCCAAGCTTCAGTGCCTTTCTCCTGGCCTCTTCAAAAGTCCTCCTGTCTACTGTTGGCTAGGTAAGCAATAACCTAACAACTTTGCTCCTGTGGCCACATCAGGACTACAGGATGTGTCCAGGCTTCTGCTGTAACCAAGAGCCATAGTACAGCCTGACACCACACTTGGCAAGGATAGAAACAGGACTGGCAAGGCGGAGGCTGGACTAGTCAAGCAAGAGTTAGGTTGTTTTTTTTTTTTAATGGCATTAGAGCAGAAATAACTCTGAAAGGGGAAAAAATGGAAGGAGAGTAAATAGAAGGTGGAAAACCTTACCCAGGTAGAGGAATCCCTGGAAAGTAGAAAGGGGCAAATAAAAGAGTGACTCAAAGATTAAAAGAATAGAAGAAAATATCTACTATCAGAAACAACTGGCATGAAAAACAAGTCAACCATTGGACTATGAAAACCATGACTAAAAGCCTATACATTGTGTCTTTTAAATAAATATGGTGTAGAAATATGTTAAACTTTACAGGGAAACATGTAGGGAGAGGGAAAAAGGAAAGAGGCCAAAAGAAATGAAAGAGGCTTAGGAGTACTAGATCTCAAAATTTAATACAAAGCAGTAATGTTCAAAATATCTGGTGCTGGTTAAAAAAAAAAAAAGTTGATCAGTGTACTAGATGGGTGAACAAGCCCAGAGACAGTCAAAGATAGTATGCTGTTCAATGAACAGTGTCTTGGCCAATCATAATTTTAGGGAAATGTGCTGAGGCCAACTCATACTAGTTCCAGAGAGAGCCAGTTGTTAAATTTTCAGTGTGAACATTTATTTGTTGTTGTTCAGTCATATCTGGCTCCTTATGACCCCATTTGGGGTTTTCTTGGCAAAGACACTGGAGTGGTTTGCCATTTCCTTCTCTGAATCGTTATACAGAAGAGGAAACTGAGGCAAACATGGTTAAGTGACTTGGCCAGAGTCACAGCTAGTGTCAAGTGTTATTCCAGGCTCAATGCTCTATCCACTGTGCCACCTAGCTGCCCATGAACATAGATGCCTCAGAAATGGGCAAAACTTACAAATCAAGGCTTGGCTTAATGTCTAGTGTCTAGATCAGGGGTGGGGATTCTGCGGCCTTGAGGCCCTCTAGGCCCTCAAGTGCGGCCCTTTGAATCTAAACTTCACAGAACAAATCCCCTTAATTAAAGGATTTGTTTTGTAAAACTTGGACTCAGTCAAAAGGCCACACTCAAGGACCTAGAATGCCACATGTGACCTCAAGGCTGCAGGTTCCCCAGCCCTATCCTAGACTCTAAACTTAAGAAAGTGACAGGAATAACTTCTAATGATTCAAGTTAAACTTAAAGCATACAATGCGTTTTCAGAGAGCTAGTGGTGAAACATTTGCCAGCGTACTCCTGAATGCTTCCCTCAGAAGTGTCGATAGACTAAATGTGGAAGGAAGCCAAGCTACTGATTTATTTGGCTTAACTGGACTTCTTGTCTGTAAGAATAGGCTCTACAGTGGTCCAGGGCAGAGGGGAGGATTGCTTATGGGGGGAAATGCCTTTGAGAAATGGTGGTTGTTTTTTTAACAGCATCAGTAAAACAGATAATATATGTAATAATATATAATACATATAACAATACAACATTTATATACATATGTGTGTACGTGTGTGTATATGTATTTTATATATACATATGTACACATATACATACATATTATATATATGTATATATACATATATACACATATATACCATGGGAGTCAGAAGTGGCAAAAAATTACCTCTCTTGGCTCTGCTCTGGTCATGGGTATGTGCCAATTGTGTATAAACAGAACAGGAAAAAAAAAAGGCAGCTAGGTAGCATAGTTGATAAAGCATTGACATAGTTAGAAAGACAAAACTTCAAATCTGACTTGGGATACTTACTAAGTGCTGTGTGGCCCTGGACAAGTAATTTAACCTCTGCCTGCCTCAGTGCCCTCATCTTTAAAATGGGTTTAATGATAGAGCAGCTCCATCCCAGGGTCATTGCTCAGATCAAATTTGTAAAGCACTTTGTGAACTTTAAAGTGCCAACAAATAAGCACTGTGATAAAATAGCTTTGGGAAGAAAGATAATTTGATGGTTTGTGGACAGTCACTGGTTCACATCTGCAAACATGGGAAATCACCTGAGATACCCAGGACAAACTCCAGACTCTTTATTTCCTGAATGAAGATATGAATCCCTTCTCCATTCTGTTTCCACACATCACCTCTTGGATGCCGCCATCTTTGTCCCCCTTCCCACTTCTTCCCCTGTGCCTCACACTCATTCTACTCTTCACCCTCATCATGAGTATAGTTCCTAGATCAGGGGTGAGGAATCCGTAGCCTCAAGGCTACGCGTGGCCTTCTAAGTCCTTGGGTGTGACCTTCTAAGTCAGTCCTTGGCTTCAGCCTTTTGACTGAGTCAAAGTTTTATAGCACAAATCCTTTTATTAAGGGTATTTGTTCTGTGAAGTTTGGATTCAGTCAAAGGGCTGCACTTGAGGACCTCGAGGGCCACATGTGGCCTCCAGGCCACAGGTTCCCCATCCCTGCTCTAGACCCTTCCCTGTTCCAATGATCTTATATCTCCTGATCTATCTTCACTTGCCTCTTATGTCCAATCTTGAATTCAGGATCTGCTGCTTTATTGTTTCACTAACCATTACCCTGGGATACTTTAAATCTCTGACCTGTTGATGTCAACCTGTTAATCTGTGTAATTCCTCTGGCATCCCTTGACAAAGCCGTGAACTTCAGCTGGGCTCTCACTGCTATTTTGACAGCCCTCTGTCTTTACAGACTCCCTGTCTCATTCCTCACAGTAACAATCCAAGCCCTCGACTCATCCCTAACCCTCCCCCACCTCCACCCCCACACATTTAAAATGAGAATAATAGTAGCACCCGTCTCATATGGTTGTGAGAATCTAAAGCTATGTGTCTGAAGACTTAGCAAGCCTTAAGGTGCTTTAGACATGTGAGCTGTTATTTTTTCAGCCTCCTTTTGTAAAGGAGGCCCAGCGCCGATGAGGAACTCAATCTCAGTTGTGACCTCAAAGCTGTCTTTCTTTTCACTATAACAGCATGAACATCACAGCCCAGAGAGAACACTGATTGCTCATTGTTCCTACCCATTCTTATCTGCCACAACCTTTTGTATTTACCATCTGGAGGTCTCTTTAGTTGTTATATTCTCTTTTTGAATTAAGCTGCATATCCCTCCCACTTCCAAACTGAAGGTGGCGCTACGTCCTTGATTATAATTTGGGATTTTTTTTCCTTTTTTTTTTTCTTTTTTTCTTTATTATTTTTTTGGGGAAGTGGGGGATTGGTTTTGGTTTTGGTTTTAGTTTTGGTTTACTTTCTGTTTTTCAGAAAAATTGCTTGGCAAACTGACTCCTCCAACTGAAAAACAAAAGCTTTTCTTTTTTGAAGACAGGGTCACAAAAATAAAACTCTTTAAATTAAACCTGTTTCCTAGGATTCACCAAGGCCAAGTCTTTACACTTTAGTCTGGAACATACCAAACATAACATAATGGGGGCAGCTAGGTGGCGCAGTGGATAGAGCACCAGCCCTGGATTCAGGAGGACCTAAGTTCAAATGCAGCCTCAGACACATAACACTAGCTGTGTGGCCCTGGGCAAGTCACTTAACCCCATTGCCTGGCCAAAAAAACAAAAACAAAAACAAACCCATAATATAACGATAGGTGGTACAGTGGAAAGATCAATGGATTGGGAGTCAAAGAACCTGTATTTTAATCCCACCTCTGACCCTTACTATCTATATGACCTTAGGCAAGTCACTTAACTTCTGCTGGGCCTCATTTTCCTTACTTGTGAAACAAATTAGACCAAGTGAATTCTAAGATCCCTTAAAATTCTAAATCTATAATCGTGGATTATAGGAAAGTTGATTTTTTCTTACCTGATATTGCTAATTTTTCTCTTATTTTTTGGTGAAAAATCATAAAAGTGGAAGGCAGCTAGGAGGGGAAGTGGCGAGTGGTTGGCCTGGAGTTCAGAAGACCTTGAGTTCCAATCCTGCCTTAGACACTTACCAACTATATAAACCCGGTCAAGTTACTTGTTCAGTTTGCTGAGTCTGGCTCAGTTTCCTCATCTGTAAAATGGAGATAATAATAATACTTCCCAGGGTTTTTGTGAGGCTGAAGTGCTTTGCACACCACAGAGCACTATATAAATGCTAGCTATCATTATTAATATTAATATGAAAGAGTTGAGAAGGAGACGATACTGGAGTGACACAAGACTTGGGTGAGGAATCTATAGAGGTTTCCTAGGTCCATATTTGTAGCAATTAAATCCTTGAGATGTAATTTTCTATTATATGAACTATTGAATTATTTCAGGGGGACAGGATTGTCATAGCATTTCAGAGCCCCATCCAACTTTTAATGGAAAAAGAATCCCCTTTATAACATCTCAAAACTGATATCTCTGACCTGAAAAGAATAATTTACTTTTAAATTGAATTTAATCCATAAGAATTTCATTACTAATAAATATTTTTTGTTAATTTTTAAATTTTAAGCTTAAATCCAAAATGAGAAAAGAAAAAACATTGCCATGGACACAGCAGACCACAAGAGAGAATTCAATATAAAACAATAAATTTCTAATTCAAGAAGACCTATATGATAAATACTACATATTATATTCAAAGCTACCCAGTTTCTCTTTGCTTCCTTGTTGGTTTTCTTTTGTTCTCTACTGTGCACTTTATTTTTTTCCCCTCCCTCCCCCTGTTACCTTAAAGAATGCTACAATTAAGCATGGATGTATATACATATATACATAGATAGCTATAAACATTATATATAATATGACTATACTATGCATATTTCCTCCTATCATCTGTTTCTCTGAAGGTGGATAGCATCTTCCTTCATAAGTTCAAGTCTTTCCACGTTTTTCTATATCAGCCAACTCATCATTTCCTATACCACAGCAATATTCCAACTCAATCGCATCTGTGAAAGGTTTTCCCCCCAATTTTCTGTATTCCTTCCATTCTTGGCTACATAGGTTTTATTTATGCAAGAAAATTTTAAAATAATAGAAATTATCCTTTTTATACTTCAACAATGCTCTCACTTTATCATATAGTTTAAGGTCTGTTAGTAAAATAATTTTAGTAATTTAATTGGGAGAATACTGAATGTAAAATTCTCATTTTAAAATTTATATTGGCTTTACTTAACCATGAACAATAAATATTACTTCAGTTATTTAAATATGAGTTTATTTGTCTAAAAAGTGTTTTATATTTATGTTCATATAGTTCCTGTATCAGTTTTGGCGGGTATACGCTCAGGTATTTTATACTGTCTGGATATTTTAAATGGTCTAAAACAATATTGAATAATATTGCTGACACATAGTGTAGTTTCTTTTAAACTTTTGATTAAATCTATTTTAACTTTAACTTTGTCTGAGATCATGATTACTATCCCTGCATTTTTTACATACTAAATTCTATTCCTACCCTTTATTTTATCTTTGTGTATATCTCTCATTTTTATAATGTTTCCTGAAAGCAACATATTGTTGAATTCAAATTTTTAAACGGCTGTTTCTGTTTTATGGGTAAATTCTTCCTATTCACATTCTAAGCTACAGTTGCTTGTATATTTTCCACTGTTGCAGATTCCAAGGCTTTTGCTTATGCCTGCAAATGCCAGACTTTGGACTTGATCAGTCATGCCCTACCAGTCCTTTGATATCTCACCTCTTTCTGTACTGGGAAAAGTAGCTGTGAATCCTGTAGATTTCCTAAACAAACACTGGACTCCTAATGTGGTCTGATGAGGGGAATATTTAGCAGAACTGAAGTGGGTGCCAGGCTGTGAGCAATGATACAGGGCCAGGCCAGCTAAACCCATTACTTGCTCCTGAAGATTGGAAGATGGTTTGGTTTGGGAAGTGAGTTGAGAGCATTTACTATCTAATGTATTTTTCTAATATTTTCCCTGTGTTTTGCTTTTAAGTAAAATTTCTTTGTTGCTCTCACAATGTACATAACTCATAACGTGATTATAAAGAGGAAGGAGGCCCCCGTCCCATGGAACATGTGTGAGGATGGGCCTGTGAAGTGGCCCATTCCATTGGGATGCATGAGTTATGGTCTCTTGTTAAAGGGCATGTGCAACCAGAGGCTCCTGGTTGGTCCCATGGTTGCCATGATGACAGGAAGTTTACATCAGAGAAAACCGGTTATTGAGCCAAGAAGAGGATCCCACTCACGCTTTAATAGGAGAACATAGAGTCCCTGCCTTCCTCTTGCCTCTTCTTTTTTGAGTGCATCACTTGGGACTCTACTCAACTTACCCTTGGACTCCCAGCAAGGAGAGAGGAGGTTATTTCTATCCTCCTTCCCTCTTCCCCCTGCCCCAACCCCACCCAGCAGCAGTAGAGGCTGCAAGCACAAGGCAAAAACAGTATGTGCTTGTCTAGGTGATCCTGAGATTGGATCTGAAGTCCCCAACTGCCTCTTCTGCTTTCTATTTCTTTCCCTAAGTGTCATGTCAAAGAGAGCTTGAGAGATGAATGTTTCTTTGTGAGCTCAAGAATTCAAGATGTTTAGGGCCGTTTATTCAGATGCTGTTGGCCCAGAGGGGGAAGCTATCTACAACTAGAGCCTTCTTGGAACAAGGTGACCACAACCATGCCTGGCTGGCCAGAAATTATAAAACTTGAGTTTTTGATCAGTGGAGGCAGGTAAAAATGCAATGTCTATCTGTTCAAAAGCCACACAAGTTTCCCCAGCAGTCTTTGCCTCCTGGAAGAATATAATAAAAGTGATGGACTTTGCATTTTGTTTTAAATATGTGTTAAGCCCTTATAGACACTAGGGATCGATATCTCATTCCCATTTGCACTGGTAGGATGGGTCTCCAGAGTGCAGGTGGCTATATCTCCCTTGGGTCCTAAAGGTAACCTGAAAGTGTTGGGGGGTTTCCATTAATGCTTTTGTCCCCAACCCCAATTCTGGTGTGTGTTATCCCTAATTTCAATAACCTAGTGCCAGTTAATATATCCTCATTATTATTAAGACCACTGATTACTGCCCCATTATCACTATCCCTTCAATTAGTAATTAACACCAATTTGCTTTTACAAAGGGATATTTGCTGAGAAAATATAGCAAGAACAGAAATATACATGCATCTTTCCAAACTAGGGGCATATTCTCCCTTGATCCTTAGGTTGGCATAAGGAAGAACTAATCAGGCATTAGGCACATGCCCCCAGGATTGAGCCATAACTTGCCAGTCTCCTATTACATGTTAATGTGCTTATGATTCTTTTGTGTTTTAAACATTTCTTAAATGCTAGAGGAAATAAATAGCTGTCCTATATCTGGTATCTAATACTTTGTAAACCAAATAACTTTTCCAAAAGGGATCTTATTAATCTTTTGGAGGAGACTATAGATATGAATCAAATCTAAACTTCAAGTGATTTTCCCAGAATTCTACTCTGGGACAGAAGGGTGGGGCACAATGAACTAATGAGAGTTAAGAGATTGATGCTGTCTTTTAGGGGTTGGTCTTTCTCAGGCCTAAATCTAAGGAGAAAGAAGGGAGAGGGAAGATAACTAATGGAGTTACTGTATGGAAAGAGACACTGAGATCTAATTGGATGATGTAGAATGCTGGTGAATGAAGAGCTAATTGGGCTGTTTGCCTTGCCCAAAGAGTCAATCTAACTCTTTTGCTGTAAGCTTTGTTCTAATTGGATAAGATAGCATCCTGTTAAATGAATAGTTGACTGGATTTCTAGTGCCCAGTGATGGCCAGCCTGATGAGCCTGAGGGGGAAAACCAGGTTTAAATTCCAGGACATGGAAGGAGTAGAAAAGGAAAGGATTGATCCTATCAACGATGGAGCAGAGATCTCAGAGGGTAGAGTGAAGGAGACAGACAGAGGAAGACAGGGATTTGGGAGAGGTAGGGCTCAGGTAGAAAGGGATGAAGTTATAAAAGCAGGTAGCAGGAGAAAGGGATTTTCACCTAGGTAGGAGGCAGTTCTGAATGACGGGGATCAGAGAAGCAAGAGGTTGGGACTCAGTCATAGAACAGTCAGATTAAGTACAGAGTTGGCAAAAGCTCACAGACTAAATCTTCTCCCAGGTACTAATTACACACAGTTCGATGGTGACTTAGTCATCCTACCTCACAAATGCTTTTCACAAATATGCTTTGTGTTTTCATACCTAGAATGGGCCTCAGCACATAGCAGGTTCTTAATTAATATTTGTTGAATTAAACAACCTTTGAATATAGCAGTTTCTGATAGGACACTACTTCTTTGCTTACATTTATCTGGTTAAATTTCACCTAGCTCCGATGTTCCCACATAGCTTGAGGTAGTCATAGAATCTAGTAGCTTGTAATCATAATAGTTGGAGAAAGAGTCAGACTTTCAAAGGGCAAATTCATTTCTTTAATATTTCAACCTGAGCTGCTGCTGCATGTTTGTTCCTGAGTCATCCAATGCTGTGATGCATATCACTATGAGGGGACCTGTTCGCTGTTTAGATCTCTTTCTTTGATAGAAGACAGAAGGTAACCTGCTCAAAGAAGGATTCGTTTGGTTGCTATTTGAGAAGATAAACATTCAAGAGACTCTATCTGCCTCTGGAAAACCATGTTGCTATGTCAGAGAATAAAGAGATCCTTTGCATAGTCCTTGGGAAAAGGAGAAGGAGCCAAGGGGTATTGCAGTTCTGATATAACTTAGTTCTGATATAACTCTGATATATAATTCAGATATTTTCTTGGTGAAGCCTTTTCCTCTTACTGTGCACTCATCTCTTTTTACAGTTTGTTTTAAAACTTAGAAATTGCTTTGTGATAAATCACAGGTGGCATAGTACTGGATTGTTGGGGATCAGAATTAAGCATAGGAAAAATGAGTGCTATTCATTAACTTCCTGTAATGATCTGTTAGGCTTACTGTGCCCCTGTAATCCTCTAACTTTTGTAACTGGAGCCACTTAACCCCATTCTAGAGGTTTAACCCTGCTCCAGATAGTGAGAACTGTTCTGATCCTAGTCATAGGGAATTTAAAGAAACTTAGGGGCTCAGTACTAAAACAGCCTTGTCATTGCTTCTGCAATGATCCCTTTCCCTGATTCTAGTGATAGAACATTTACTTTGTCCCCTCCAATCAATCAGTCAATCAATAAACATTGTCAAGCACCTACTATGTGCTAGACACTGTTCTTGGTGCCTAGCACAGTGCCTAACTGTAAGTGCTTAAGAAATGCTCTATCTATCCATCCATCCATTCATCAAGCTATCTACCAATCTGTTGATCTATCAGTCTATCTATCTCTTGTAACAGCAAGCATTTATCATGACTACCATGTGCTAGGCACTAAAGATACAAAGACAAAAAATAAAAGCATTTCTACTCTCAAGGATCTTACGTTGTAGCAGAGGGAGACAATATGGACATAAAGAACATGTATATACAGAATAAACAAGTAATTAGGGAAGGAGGGCACTATCAGTCGACAGGAAAGACTTTGAGTAGAAAATGGTGCTTGAGTCTTGAAGGAAAAGTGGGATTCTGTGAGTAGAAGTGAGGGGAAGAAATGGGGGGGGTGGTAAGACAAATAGACAGTAAATGGAATGATGTTTACGGAACAGAAAGAAGGCTGGTTTTGCTACATCATAGGGAGTGGAAAGGGCTGTAATGAATAACGAGTCTGGAAAGATAGGTTGGGGGGAAGAATGTAAATGGCTTTAAAAGCCAAGCAGGTTAGTTTATAATTGACCCTAGCGACAATAGGAAGTCACTGGAATTCATTGACATGGTCAGATCTGTATTTGGGGAAAATCACTTTGGCTTGGATTAGAGACTGGATTAGAGTGGGGAGAAATTTGAGACAGAGACCAATGGGAAAGCTACTACAGTGATCTAGGTGAAAGGTGATAAGGACCTGATCTAAAGTGGTGGTCATGTGAGTAGAGAGAAGAAATATGTTATAGAAATCACAAGATTTGGAAACTGATTGGACATGTGGGGTGAGTAGTTTGGGGTCAAGGATGACATTAAAGTGGAAGAATAGTTGACAAAAATAAGAAAGTTTGGGAGAGGAGCGGGTTTTGGGGGGGGTTATGTCAAATTTGAGGTGTCTCTGGGACATCTGTTTAAGATGTCCAACAGGTAGTTGGTGATGAGGAACTGGAGCTCAGATGAGAGACTGAGGCTGGATATATAGATCTGTAAATCCATGGGAACTGATGAGATCATTGGTGGTGTGTCCCACCCTTTGTCTTAGATCCCAGTTATAGTAGCTAGGTCTCTCTCTTAGAAGCATATAATGCTTCTGAGTGCTGGAAGGAATGTTGAAAAATATCTGAAGTTAGGTGACTTCCTCAAGGTCATACAGCTAATACATGTCAGAGCCCAAGTCCTGAACTCAAAAAATTTCTGACTCAAAGTTTAGCACTCTTTCCTTCTTGTACCATGTTTCCTTCTTCATGTTCTTGCCTTGGTTTTCTTCACTGTCCTTTATAGGAAATGGGATCCTGCCCTGAATTACAGCACCTGCTACCTGCTATCAGGTAGCTAAATGCCTGAAGTTAATTGCCAGCCCACTTGGGTCCTCTGACTCCATGGGTCTGTATGGTTTACAGGTCTCAGATTTCTGTTCCCCCCCCCCAGATTCCCCTATCATCTGATTTGTTCTGTCAACCACAGTTGGGTTATAACATTGAAAGTGACAAGAAGCAATAATTTTAATGAAAAAAAAAAAACATTTGCTAGTGGTGGTACTTTCTGGGCTTTTTTGGTCTCCTTGTTGTGCAGTAATTTATACTGGTTAAACTTCTGGATAAAATTATTATTGTTGGGTCAATGTAATTTTTGTTATTCATTTCCCTTTTAGAAAATTTAAATTATTAGTTTAAACAGATTAGGGTTAAGTTGTTTCAATTGTACACCATCTCCTTTTCTCGTTATTATCCTTTTTTGTTTTGTTTTGTTTTTTTTAAACTAATTTTGAACTTAGTGCTGACAAATCTATAGTCTGTATATAGACAACTGTTTCAGGTATAACTTCTACATGAGTAACAAGTTTTTTCTTGTCCATTAAAATAGAATCTTGTTCATTTTTCATGGTACTGTTTGGTGCTGGCCATATCTAGCACCAATTCTTCTTGCAGAGAAATTGTTTTTGATATAAAATGTGCCGAGGCTTCTGAGGAATCTACAAGCCTTTGTTCTGTCTGCTTCACTCTTCCCAAACCATGCTTTCCTATTTATTTCTCCCATCCTTACCAGTCCTTTATTCCTACCTAAAGTCCATAAATTCTTACCTATGCATACATAAAGAGTGTATGTTAATTTAATCTGGAGGGTCTTATCAATTCCTCTATCACTTCAATTCTCAGAAACTGTTGTTGGTGTATAAGGTACAATTATTTTCATGTAATCTTTTTGCCAATACTTATTATTAGTACTGCAAAGTCTGATGACCCACGAAATAACTGTTTCTTGTTGCCTTTTGGTGTATAAAACCCACTCCGCCAACTTTTTTCTTTGTCTTTCCCAGGAGCACTCGTGAACCATCCTTCCATTTAGTTAAAACTTCCTTCTTTCTTTGGTTTTGCTTATAGCAAGAATTTTAAGACTGATATGGCTCAGTTCCTTCAGAAATATATTCGTTTGGCTGTTAGACAAGAAACTCACATCCAAAGTACCAATTGTCAAATTAAAGGTTATTGATGGTCTAAAAACTCTGTAATTCTTAGCATCCGTTAAGGAAAAATGGACTATAGAGGCCCCGAAAGTCATTTTCCCCTTTGTTGCATTAGTTGCAATGGAAAAAAAAAAACATTTATTGCCAGCCAACCTATGGATAATGTGTTTCTCCATAGCTAGTTAAATTAGTTCTCATAAAACATTCTGGGCTCTCTAATATCACTAATAATGGCGAGAAACATCATGGGATATGGATAGAGAACTGTCCTCAGAGTCAAGAAGACCTGGGGTCAAGTTTCACCTTTAATGTATAATGGCCATGTGGCACGGGGCAAATCACTGAGTGCTCCTAGACAACACTCTAAGTTATAGACCAGGTGCCACTAGTAGAGAAAATTACCTTGCAGAGTGTTCTCTGTAACAATGACATCACAGGTGTAGTTAAAAAAAAAACCCAACCACAACACAATAATAACAAACACTATCTTGAAAGAGTCCAAAGGGTAATGAAGAGACAAATGGTGGGCCTAAACCAATCATAGCATACTACCAATAATAAAAAGTGGCATGGAGATTTATTGGGATGAGAAGTGGGCTAGTCGCCTTGTCTGCTAAGGTACCCCCAGAAATCTAACCATTAGCACATATACACACACATACGCATATATACATATATGTTTTTTCATTTAATATACATACATACATATATACATATGTATATAGACTGTCATACATACTTGTAAATACATATGTAAATACATATATATGTGTAAATATTGTGTACATGTTGTTTCCTCTGATAAAATGTAAGCTCCTCGAGGGTAACCCTCATACACATATTTACATGATAAATAGAAGGTAAGTGGAAAGACTGGACAAGTGGGAAAGGAACTGGATTTGGAGTCGGAAGATGTGGACTTGAAACCTGGCTGGTGGAAACCAGCCACTTCCACTGGCTGACCTTGGGCAAATCACATAACCTCCCTGGGCTTCAACTTCCTTATCTGTAAAAGGAGAATTGGTCAAATGATCTGGAGGTAATTCTAATTCTAAGTCCTATGCACTTACTTTGTGCCAAGCACTGTGCTGTGAGCAAGGAATACAAGTAGGAAAACCTAGATAGTCCCTGCTTAAGGAGCTCCCACCCTAATTGGAAAAGACAAGGTATAAAGAACCCAGTTCAGCTGCCGGGTGGACGGGAAAGCCTGAAAGTCTTAAGGGTACCACAGTGGGGCAAGGCCCGAGAGTTATTACATTAGCTGACAGTGTCAAGGGTCTGCATGGCATAGGGGCAGGGTAGATGGTAAAGCCTAAAGGACCTTAGGACACAGTGGCTGGGCAGATGGTGGTCCTCATCAGAAGGAAGAGAGGTGGTAATTCCCATCTCATCCAAGCCATGTGTAAAGTGAAGCAGGAACTGAATAAAGGAACTGGGCTTGTTTAGCCTAGAGAAGAAAAGACTCAGGGGGCATATGATGACTGTGTTCAAGTTTCTGAAGGTTTATGCTGTGGAAAAGAAAGTTGACTGATTCTATTTAGCTCCAGGAAAGAACCGGTATAGAAGGTAACTTGAGCTGAGCTTTGAAGGAAACTAGGGAGCTGGACAGGAAGCAATGAGAAGGGAGTGCATTCTAGTCGTTGGGGACAGTCTAGACCAAGGCGCTAGAGACAGGAAGTTGAAACTTTGCTTTCTTTACCTCTTATACATGTCTCAGTCTAGCTGGGGTTCAGTCCATCTGAACATACCACCATCCATCTACTTCTAATGCTCTGATCAGACTGCTTGTCTTTGCTGGTATCAAACCTGGGGATATTTCCCATCCGAGTCTGTCTGCAGGATTCCTCTGGGTCTTAGCCCTGGCCCAGCAGAAGTACTGAGAAGATGGACATCCTCTGGGATCGACTGCATTTCACTCCCGCTCAGGTTCAGCTGCTGGCTCCATGCTCCATCCCTTCCCTCTTGTGTCAAGAATACTTATCCTTAGAGTCTCATGTCACACTTTTACCGTATTCCAATATATTACACAAGCTTTAATAACATAATTTCCACCCTATTGTTTGAGAATATTCAGATTATCAAAAGATCCCAGAGAACCTTGGGAATCTGTGGCTAGAAGGAAAGAAGAGGAGGAGAAGGAGAGCAGAGGAATCCCAGATAATGACAGAGAACATTGAGGAAGGGGGTGGGGGTGGGAAGTGTTTCTGGTGTTCTCTTCCTGGTGGTCATTTTGAGGGACCCAGGTCTGGGACAACCTGCACCAGTGACCGCATTATAGAAATACCACAGCCAGATAATCTCTTAACAAAACTTTTTATACTCCCTTATGTAATTCAATAAGTTCTTTGTCTCAAGTAGCCTCATCTCATGTGAGCAGTGATCCTAGATAAGCACATAATTACATTCCTTTCAGGACATGCCTGTGGGCACCAAGCTCCATTGTCAAGAAGGGAGTCTGCCAGCTGGAAATCTGATCCTCTCCTCCTGTTCCCACTGCACTAGAAAGGGTCCTGAGCTTGCAGCCTCGGGGCCAGAGTTTAAACCCTGGCTCTGCCTAGTACTACTGTATGACCTTAGACAAGTCACTTAACCTCTAGGGGACTTCAGTTACCTCACCTCTAAAAAAAACATTTTATCAGAGGAAACAACCTATACACGTATTTACACGATAAATAGAAGGCAACTAGAAAGATGGACAAGTGGGAAAGGAACTGGATTTGGAGTCAGAAGATGTGGGCTTGAAACCTGGCTCTGCTCCTTCCACTGGCTGACCTTGGAAGATGACTTCTAAGATTCTTTTCAGTTCTAGATCCATGATCCTAAGAATTAGACCAGATCCAGGTACAAGACTTTACTCTGACCAGAAGTACTTGGAATATCCCGTGACAAAAGACTGGAAGGACAGGAAGTCATTAAGTGGCCTTCAGGAAGATTATAAATGAGTGGGCCAGGTGAGTGCAGATTCATAGGATCGTATATTTGGAACTAGAGGCAAGTTTCTATATCATCTAGTGTAACACCTACTTTTTATATGTGAAGACCTACAAGCCCATGGGTAAGGGGTCCCCCCTCCCATGAAAGGGTCCCAGATTAGTACTTAGGCTATCTAGGCTCAGTGCAGAAAGAATCTAACCCCTGGGGGTGTTGATTGGCCCTTTTTGCACTCTGGTTCATTTATACCCCATCCAAGATATACCCAGAAGCTCCAGAGAGAATTTTTTTTTTAATTTAGGAATGATTTTTGTATAGGATCTCCACAAAACGGATTAACAAAGTCCCCTTTAGAAAGGTACTCAAGGTACACAGTAGATTGGGAAAGGGACAGCTATTTATTTCTTCCACTACAAAAGAAGTGCTTAAGAACCTGAAGACTTGTAAGTGTTCATTGACAAATACTTTTAAAAAATATGATACAGTAACTTATAACTTCTATTATACTCCCCTGGGAGATGGATACTTAAAACATTAAACAAGAAATGCTTTGTGGGGCTGCTTAACAGTTTGTAGTTTCATCTCAGCTCTGCACTGCCTGAGAAATGCATTTAAGCTTCATATTTTCCAGGGCATGGCTACTCTTCCTGGTGATGGTTATTGTCTCCACTGAGAACCACTATAATAGTTTTAGGAAGCTAGGTGGTACTGTGGATAGGGTGCTGGACTTGGAGTCATCAGGACCTGGGTTCAAATCTGGCCTCAGACCCTTATTAACTGTGTGTCCTTGGACAAGTCACTTAATCCCTATTTGGTTTAATTCCTCATCAGTAAAATGGGGACACACTGGATAAGGAAATGGCAACCCACTCTAGTATCTTTGCCAAGAAAACCTCCAGGACATGGAGTCAAGAAGAGTCAGACACAAAGGGAGGTAGTATGTCCAAATTCATACAGTTAATGAGGAGCAGAGTTAAGATTTGAACCCATCCCCTTGACTCTAAATCCAACTTTCTTTCAACTATACCAACAATTATATTTGGTCCTGCAAATAGAGATCCATTTAAATGCATTGGACAGCACAGAAAAAATTACTTCCTGTATTTTCATCCAAAGCTGTCACTTACAGGTTCAGTTGCTCCTTTGTTGGGGGCAGTTAGATGACACAATGGATAGAGTGCTGGGCTGAGGACATCAATTCAAATCTGGCCTCAGACCCTTATTAACTGTGTGACCCTGGGCAAGTGATTTAACCCTCTATGCCTCAGTTTCCTCATCTGTAAAATGAGCTGGAGAAGAAAATGGCAAACCACTCCTGCATCTTTGCCAAGAAAACCCCAGATGGGGTCATGCAGAGCCAGACATGACTGAAATGACTCAACAACAAAAAAAAACCTCCTTTGTTCCTGTTGACTGACTAAACGCTAACAAATCCTACTGAAGGGCTCTGCCCCATTTTTAATCTCTACCGAGGCTTTGTTACCCTTTCTTCATCTCTGAGGCCTAGGGCTCTCCAGCACTGGAGCAAAATTGTCTTTATCAACTTTTCACAAATACAATTGTCTACAAAACCTGTCACATTTTAAGATTGGTTTTATTGTGTTAATAAAGTTATACTACAAAAAAAAGAATGACATTATTAGGCAGGCTTTTACACGGACGGACAATATGCCCATAGTAGCATTTGTTATGCCAGATGTTTTCTTTAATAGGATTTACTGTAACCTGACTAATCAAAATGCTGTTACTGTGGATCATCTCCAGGAACACGGAAATAATTTATCACATATAGAAATCATGATAAGTTTTTTTTTTAATGATTCTACTTAAAGATACAAAATAAAATTCATATCTATTATATGTATTTGAGTCAATAGGGACAGGCTGGACCTGTGATTTTATTGGTGTGAGGAGCTCTCTGGTGAGGAAATTCCTTCTGCCAATATAAGTCAGAGCCTTCTCTGCAACTTAAAAATCTTAGAAAGAGTTGCCTAGAGATCTGAGGTGTTAAATGACTCTCCCAAGGCCACAGAACTTCAACCCAGGTTGTCCTGGCTTTAGGGCCCACGATATCATGCTGCCTCTATTTGAGTCAAATAGCTTGAGAGAATTTTGTAGTAGTTATGTAGCCCTGAAATTCTTCAGAAGGTCCTTAAGATGTAAACTGAAAGGGCAATGGAAAAGATTCAGAGGGTTCAAGTCTTACCTCTGGTACCTATTACCTGGGTGACCCTGGATAAGTCACTGAACTTTCCTGGGTCTTAGTTTCCTCATCTGTAAAATGAAAAGGTTGAGGGGGCAGCTAGGCAGTGCAGTGGATAGCGCACTGGCCCTGGAGTCAGAAGGATCTGAATTCAAATCCGGCCTCAGACACATAACACATACTAGGTGTGTGACTCTGGGCAAGTCACTTAATTCCAACTACCTTGAAAAAAAAATAAACAAAAATAAATTTTAAAAAATGGAAAGGTTGAACTATTTGACCTCTGGGGGTCAATCCAGTTCTGGATCTATGATCCTAGAAGTGAGCACCAAGAGATTTTGATTCTGTTTCTAACATGGCTCTTGGCTCACTGGATACCTCAAATATACTGTTCCTCATTACAAGAAAATGTGTATCAGATTTACACTTCATGGAATGGGTGAACTGAGAGTATGTGCAACGTATCAGAATATCTTAGGAGTTTTTGTTGTTCGGTTGTATCCAGCTCTTTATGACTTCATTTTTTTGGCAAAGATACTGGAGTAGTTTGCCATTTCCTTCTTCAGCTCATTTTATAGATGAGGAAACTGAGGCAAACAGGGTTAAGTGACTCTCTCAGGGTCACACAGCTAGTGTCTGAGGCTGGATTTGAAACCAGGTCTTCCTAACTCCAGGTCAGGCACTCTATCTACTGTACCACCTAGCTGCTCATCTTAAGGGTATCATGTTGCGTTAGTATCTTATGTGACCTTTTTACCCTACTTCCCTTCAAAACCAAAGTTTATTGAGCACAGGTTCTAAGGTTCTTTCCTGCTTTAAATCTATGATTCTGTAGAGGGATGGGATAGTGTACTACAAAGATGTCAAATGCTGGCCATGGGAACTAGATTAAAACGGAATCGGGAAATATTTAACAAAACATAAAAATGCAATTAAACATAGATAATGTTAACATGTGGTTTTCTAAGTTAGTATGTGATACCCCTCCCTCTCTCCCGGGATCCTTTTGTACATACAGCTTAGCGGCCCCCGTGTCTATCTGAGTTTGAAACCACTGCTGTAGTGGATACATGACCAAACTTGGAATCAGCTAAAGCTAGATTCAAGTCCTGACGCCAATAAATGTTGGTCGTGTGGCACTGGCAATGCTTTGAAACCTTTCAATACCCCCAGACAATTCTCTAAGGTTACAAATGGCAGAGCTGTTGCCAATCTGCATTGGTAAGGGAAGATCCTTGCCTGGAATTCTCTGTGCTGATGAAATCAGAGGGTGCTTAATCAATAATTATTTATTCAATGCCTACTAAAAGGTGTCTCGCCCTATGCTAGGTGCTACTGTTTGTCAGATTGGATTGAATAACCCAGAGAATAAAAGAAGGCAGGGCTTGGGATAGATGTAGTGCTAAAAGATGGTCAACAAAATTTAGTACAACCATCATTTGACAAATGAGGAAATTGAGGCCCAAAGTGAAGGGGGAAAGGGAATAAGTATTTATTCAGCACTTACCGTGTGCCAGGCATTTTATAAATATTATCTGATTTTTATCCTTCTAACAACCTGGGCAGGTAGGTGCTATAAAAATCCTCCCTTTATAGTTGAGGAAAGGATACAAACAGAGGTTAAGTGACTCGCCCAGAATCACACAGCTAATAAGCGTCTGAGGCTAGATTGGAGCTCAGGTCTTCCTGACTGCAGGCCCTATGCCATTGAGCCACTAGCTGCCTCTGGCGACCTCTGTCTTTAAGCATCCCCTTTCTCGAGACTGATCATAAATGACTGAAAAGCAAAATCACCTTTTACTTTCATCCCATTCACCTTTATTTATATAAAAGCATATTAAATAAATTACTGCAATATATACAAATATATATTATAGACATAAATAGAAATCCCCAAATCCGAAACCTTTCCATAAACACAGACAATAAATATAGTAGACGCTGACCCTGAGGGCCTAAAGTACCTCTAATCATAACTGAGACGGTTCATTTACACAGTAGTCTTATTACAAAAATAGAATATCTGTCAAGTGTTTAAGCAACATTATTTAGGTCTGTTAAAGTGCTAAACCTTACGGCATGTTAGAATGGTGCCCAACACTCAGGTTTTAAAGTGTCCGTAACAAACATGTTCACGTCAGTCTGGTCCATATGCAGCATTTGCAGTAGTCAAGAGTTGTGCTGATGCTTCCTTTAAGGCTTATGGAGAGTTTTCCTTCCCCTTGTGTCTAACTTTTCCTTTCCTGTACTTAGAGTAGCAGAGATAGGAAAAGGAAGAATGTGACCATCACAAACGCCACAAGTCTTACTGTTAAAATGCAGCTCTGAAAACCTCTGCCTTTCCAAACTTGCAGGATGGGATGCAGAAATCAAGATTGACATGTGATAGAAACAGATCTACCCACGGCACAGCATGCCTTCTTGCAACGGTTTCAAGTCAGCTTCTCACTGACGCTTCCAAATTCTACCCAGCGCTTCAAAGGCCTGGAGATCGGATTTCAACTTGCAAGAAGATTATAGAGTCTAAAAATCTGACAAGTTCAGGAGTGATAGTGTTAAAAAAAATAAAATAAAATAAAGTAAAATTTGAGGCGCTGGCTGTACCATTCACCAATTTCCAAAGCGAGTTAGGGAGATACCTAAACAGGAATGATGAGTGCAGTAAGAAACAGAGAAACAGGATTTTTCTCCCTTTGAACTAGAAGGCTACTTTCCTAAGCTCCACCATAGCAATTCTCCCCAAAGTAGTGTTGTCTTCCAAGTACCACCAGCTTTCCCATCACAGTAAGATGCAGCTTCTGCAGGAGTGAATAGTGGTAGTAATGGTGCCTCTGTCACGCAATGTTAAGTGGTGAGTTTTCCTTCCTGTTCCGTTTAGCTCTTGCTTTTGAGCATTTGTATAGTGTCACAGAGAGGATAATGATAAGGATGATGATGACAAAAAGCACAGCTCCAACTATGAAAAACAATTCTGAAAAGAAAAGAAGAATATTACTTGCCTAGAATCATAGTCAGCTTAGAGAAGACTTTTTTTTAAAATTCTGAATTTAAACACCAAATAGAAAAATATTTCCATATATGTATATATATATACACACATACACATGTACACACATATGAATATATATACACACATATAGTATGTATGTATATTGTATATGTGTGTATATTTACATATATATACATACATATATTCAGAACAAAAAAGACTATATAAAACCATGGATTTCTATTATGTAAAACTTACTTAAAAAACACACATATATATACACACATGTATATGGACGTGTTATATATGTACACACACATATATAATAAATTCAGTATATAACTTTCAAGTCTTGCTTGCCTGATTCCTTCTAGACTGTCTTCTTTCTCTTCTATACATTAAGAAAAGATACTTTAAATTCTTTCCTTCTTTCTTTTTCTTCTTCCTTTCTTTCCTTCCCTATCTCTATCTTGCCTTCCTCTCACTTACCACCCCTTTTTCCCAAACTGAAAAAAAAAAAAAACAAACAAAAAGAAACTTGGAATAGGCTTTCCCTGACACTGTCTATTCATGGCTGCAGCTGAGGACAGAGCTCAAAATTACCCCATTCTCCTCATGCCCAACCCAAACTTTCTCCCCTCATTTCGAAATACTTGATTTACGATGAGGTCTGACCCCACTGGGAAAAAACTAGGATAAATTACAGTGGCTACAATGGCGAAAAACCTTGAATGGGATCTTGTGATTCATTGTAAGGCATCTTGTATCTAGAAAGGATTTTTTTTTTAAACAATATTGTGGGAAGGAAGAGGAACAATGTTACTCAGGATCCTAGGTCTGGGTCATTTTGCAGATGAGGAACTGAAGCCAAGTGACTTGCCCAAGGTCACAAAGTTAAGGAGTGGCTGAGTCAGGACATGAATCCAGGTCCTTGGATTCTCCATTCAGCACACTACTACCTAAGTCTCTGGACTTCATCCCTCTGCCGTAGGCAGTTAGTAACTGTGGAAAGAGTAGTCTAAGAATCTGTTGTAAAGGTTTAGTTCTTAAAGTCAGCCTCTCCAAGTTTCATCTCCTCCATGAAACCTGCCATCTTGGCCCACCAATTCTAAACTCTCCCTCCAAGTTTCCTGAATATGTTGAATTTACTTTCTCCTTTATTCGGCATTTTAAAAATATTTGCTCTAAGCCACATTTCCTCGGCTAGGCTGTAAGCCTTCCACTGCAGGGACAGGACCTGCCTTACACATCTTCACTTTCTTCTGGTACTAATCAGCTTTTAATGAAGGCTGTAGTTGCAGAGAGTTATAGTTTCTTATGCTTAGTTCTAAACTTAACTGGAGAAAATACTCAGAGAATGCTCTGGTACCTGCCCCCAAATACAGGCACATATATGCAAAGAAACCTAGGCTAATGTTAATCCATCAACCAACAAGCATGTATTAAGTGATTACTATGTGCCAGGTTCTGGGAATACAGACACAATAAATTGGGAGTCCTTAAACTAGGGTCTATAGATAAATTGCAGGGAGTTGGTTAATTAAAATATTTTATGTATTTCAATGAATTTGATGAACTTTGTAATCCTACATATTTTATTTTATGCAAAGTCAGCTAGGTAGTTCAATGGATAGAGGGCTGTGCCTGAAGCCGGGAAGACCTGAGTACAAATTTAGCCTCAGACACTTAGTAGCTATGTGACCCTGGCCAAATCACTTAACCTCTGTCTGCCTCAGTTTCTTCATCTGTAAATTGGGGAACCTAATTCATAGGGTTGTTGTGAGGATTAAATAAGATAATATATGTAAAGTGCTCAGCACTGTGAGTGGCACATAGTAGGTGTTTAATATATAGTTGTTCCCTTCCCCTGCTTCACCAGACTGCTTGGATGGGTTATTGACATAATAAAAGCTCAAGAATCCCAGCAATAACAGTCTCGCAAGGAGATTCACTGGGGCCACAGAGGTAAAATTGAACTATGGAAATCATCCCTCTCTAAGTAGTGAACAAAGGCACCTCTTATACCGAACCTAGCTCCAATTTCAGAGCACACTCACCTTTAAACACAACTTTGTCTTGGCTGGTACAATGGATTGCACTTTCTGGACTCCTCTGCTTTGCTCTCCGAGATGGAATGACTGCCTGAACATTGAAGCAATAACTTTCTCCTTTGTCCACTTCAACCAAAAATTCATTTGTGTCTGTATTTACTGATTTCTATTAAAAGAGACAGATCATAGGACCATAAATTTAGAGCTGAAAGATCATCTAGTCTAACTGCCTTCATCTTACAGATGAAGAAACTGAGGTTTAGAGATAGGGAGTCATTAGTGCAAGATCCCACAAGGAGAAAGTAGATAAGCCAGAGTTCTCACTTAATTTTGTGGAAGCTTTTATTTCAGACAGACTAGTGTAAAGTGGTGATTAAAATTTGATCTCTTGTTACAGGTCTTAATTTTCTTCCTTTACTAAGGCTAGTGCGGGATGACTAGAATTTATTTGATACTCTTGGTCCAGGGGCTGGCTCATCTCTAGGCATCCTTGGACTTTCAACAAAAGATTAAAGTACTGAAGTGTGGAGGTAACCCATTCCAGGCTTTGGTACCAAAGTGCCAAAGGGATTATATCCAACTGAGGTCCTTGAAACCCCATTCTGAACCCCAAAAGGCTTTTCTAATAGAAAAACTTGTTCTGGGCTTTTAAATATGAACAAGAATTTTCCAGAGGTTGAATAAAATGGGAAGGATCAATCTGTGGAATCTTCAGTGTGGGCAAGAATTCAAATTTTAGACCTTTGGACAAAGGAACTTTTGACATGATCTAGTTTTAGTCTAGCCCTCTACTTTTACAGATAAAGAAACCAAAGCTAAGAGAGTTTAAAGGATCTTGCTCATGATCATATAGCTAAAAGGGGGTAGAACTGGCAATAGAACTCATGTACCCCGACTTCGTCCATTACTTTGTCTTCTATATACCATGTTGTTCCTTAACCAGTCTCCATTTTGCTCTCCCTCAAAGGAGATAAGTTGACAATCTAGGAAGCTAGGTGGCACAGTGGTTAGAGTGCCAGACCTAGAGTCAGGAAGACCCAAATTCAAATCCTGTCACTTAAAGTCATTTAACCTTTGTTTCCTCATCTGTAAAATAAGAATAATATTAGCCTCCATGTTTGTGAGGCCAAAATGATATAATGCTTGTAAACCATTTGCAAGCCTTAAAACACTATATAAATGCCAGCTATTACTAATATTTATTATTAATTTGCAATTTAAAAAGTCCTAACGGGCTCCAAAGTGAAGGGGGAAAGGGGAAGAAACTCACCTTTCCAGTACTTGAAGCCTTCCAGTAATAAAGTGTATAAGTTAGATCCTGGTGAAAAATCTGACGGAGGGTTTGGAAGGTCCCATCATGTCTTAATGATGTAATGGAATCTTGAACTGTCACTTTCAACTTTGTATCATCTTGTTCAAAACTTTGAATTCTTGGCTTGCCGAGGTTTGCTGAGACAAAGAAGACAAGAATGGTAGGAACCAGGGAATTTCAGTCAAAGTAAAAACCTGATCAGCTATCATTTGACTTTTAATCGTCCCTCCTCCCTGCAAAATATAGCCCCTTGCTGGTAAGGTAGGTAGGGCATTGGGGTAGGGAGGTCACAGTCAGGTAGGTACTTGACGACTACTTGACCAAAACCCTACCTTTTCCCACAGTATTAAGGCTCTTTGGTGAGGGCAGATAGGGGATAATAAGAAAGGGAATCAATAGGGAATGGATCTGACATGGCTAAATCCCACATATGCCTTATGTTTTTATGGCAACAGAGCCAATAGGCACTTAGGGGATCAGTGACTTTCTTTATTATTGTACCTCTGGAGACAGTTCAGTTCAGTTTTGGACAACTGTTAGTTCTATTTACACCCAGCACTGTATTCTGAACCAGAAAACTACACTAGGCATGAGATTTGAGTATGAACATATAACAACTCACTTTTAGGGGAAAGGGAAAAGGTTTTCCCCTCACTTTCTAAAATTCCCATAAATCTTTTTCTCTACCTCTTTTTATCTTGGCCACTTTTTATTAAAAAAATAAAGTAAAAAACTTTATTTGGTTCTGTACCACACTTTATCATGGTCTAGATAGCTCTCATCCACACCACACGAAACAATCACAGAATTTGGGAGTCATAAGGGATTTCAGTGACCTCTTAGTCTAACCCACACTTGAAAAGAATCTCCATTTTAATAACATTCCCAACAAGTGGTTTACTTCAATCTTTAGCCATCCCTTGAAGTGTTCTAGGGAGAAGAACCCACTAAGCCCATTCCACTTTGGGACAGATTGGAAAGTTAGCAAAGTTTTCTTGACATTACGTCTAAATTTGCTAAGTTTTCATCTGTTATTACACTTGTTATTCTTGTTTCTTCCACTTGGGGAAGAATGTCTCTTCCACATTCCTCCTTTTTGTGTATGTCACAACTGATTCTGTGACGGAGTGAGGTGGGCCACTGGAGGATTGGTGCAAGGAACTGAGGATGCCAAGTCTGTGGATAAGAAGGCTCAGTGGGGATAGAACTGTCTTTAAGGATTCCAGGGCCTGTCATGTGGAAGAGAGCCAAGTCTTGTTCTGCTTGGCCCCAAGGGTCAAGAGGGAAGAAGAAGAAGAATAGGAGTAGTCGCAAAGAGGCGAGTTTAAATTTGGACTTGATGGAAGAAGGAAAAAAAAAAAAACCTCGCTACCAAACTTCCTTAAAATTAGACCTATCCACTACCTTTGGGAGGTAGTGGGCTCTACCATCACTGGAAATCTTTGAGCAAAGGCTAAAGGACCACCTACTATGTGTGTGGTACAGTGGATTCTTTTTCAGATGTGATTTGGACTAGACAGTTTCTGAGATCCCTTTCAGATGTAAGATTCTATGACTGTCTTAATCTTTATTTCCTTTTACTGACTACATGTTTGTTCAGGATGAAAAAGCTAAGGTTGTGCTTTTTTTTTTTTTAATATCACACTTCCAGCTGAGTTGTAGATACTTAACACAATAAGTAAAGGTAAGGTAAAAAAAAAAAACCAAAAATCAGAGGGAAGCTGCAGCCCATTCATATAATAGATCTAGCTTCATTTTTCCTTAAAATATTTTTCATTATTCTTTTTTAAATTCAATTTTATTTTTTCCAAGTTTTTTTTAATTCTTCAACTAAAGCCTCCCATGACTCTTCATCACAGTATAGAGGTGACCTCGTACTTCTGGAGGCAGCTATGCCAGGGGAGCCCTGGCAGGCCACAGCAAGCTGGAAATCCTCCAAGAACAATCACCTAATAGATTGTGTATGCCTGTTGTCCAAGAACTTAATGGGGCAGTAGGGGGAGGGTCGAGGTTAGGAGGGAGACAGGAAATAGTACCTATGATTTTACAGGGGAACTCTCACTTTGGAAATTCCCTCCACCAAGGTGGATCAGTGACCTGTTGATAATTTATAGGCTTAGAGAATTGCCTGGAGGGGTGGGGCTGGGGATGAGAGATTAAGCTACTTGCCCAGGGTCCCAGACTTAGTATAGGACTAGATTTAGCAAGTCCTCCTGATGCCAAAGGTAGCTCTCTATCTGCTAGACCATGCTGCCTCTTCCAAGGACCAGCCCTGGTAAATTTGGAAAGGTTGATCACCAGAGGGCTGGCCTTGGAAAGCATGATTTTTTTTCTGTCACAGTAACTCATGACAGCTGCATCTAGAGTCATTGAAGGGTCAAAATTTCCATCAAGGGTGGAAGTACCTTCCACCTTCATATCATAGTGATATGAACCCAAGAAAAACCTTATTTATGGGGTTGCTCACTGGAGCTCCTAGGTATTTAACTAGAATTAAGGTAATAAATCCAGCCCCACTCTCCCTTACTTACTGTCTAAGTAAGGTGTGAAGTAAGGTGCATTAGCATGCAGGGGTTCTTCGGGATCTCCATCTGACTTTATGGGTTTTTCAGAAAGGATTCGAGCAATGTACGTTTCCCTTACATTTTTCATCTCCTCTGTGAGATCACATTCTGTTTTATTTGTTTGAAAACATTTCTTTTTCCAGTCTCCCCATCTGGTGCTAAAAAAAGAAAGAAAGAAAAGTAGTGATAAGAGAGAGAACATTGCTTGTTTGCTTCCAAAAAGATACGTGTGTGTGTGTGTGTGTGTGTGTGTGTTAGTTGCCATGTTGTGAAATTGGGCTGCTAATAGCTACAAAGGAAAAGAGCTATTTTCTATAACAACCCAGTTGGATTACCTCTATAATCCCATCTATTTCAGTCAAAATTGGGACTAAAGGCAGACTACCTAAGGCACAACAAAGGACCTTTTAAATATTCCATTTTAAAAATGCATATACAATAGTTTTAATTGTACAACATTCCTCTCTCTATATCCTCTTACAGGTCTTGACCTTTGCTAATTTGAGGTATGTGTGATAACACAGGGCACAAAACCAATTCTGGACCCATAGTGTGTGTGTGTGTGTGTGTGTGTGTGAGTGCGTGTGTGTGTGTGTGTGTGTGTGTGTGTATGTGTATGAGTGTGTGTGTGTGCACTCTTGCTCACGAACAATTCTTCAACTGTGCTTGGGGCATACAATCGACAAGTACAGAATGTTAAGGGGAATGGGAAAATCCCAGACATTTTCCAGTGCTGTCCTCCTAATGTTATAGAAGAGGAATTGCTAAGAAGAGAGGCTAGTGATAAGCAGAAGTCATCTAGTTCATCCAGCTAATAAATGGTAGGGCCAGAATTTGAACCCAGGTGTTTTGACTCCAGTGAAATGCCTTCTCTTGGCTCTGATGACAATCAAGGCTTCTTGGCCATCATTCACGACCCTCAAGCTCCCAAACTAGTTGGCATTGTTCTTAGTGTATTTAATTCTATTCTTTAGAAATGGGACAGTCTTTTCTAATATTACATCTCATTAGAAAAAATACAGCCGGAGCAGTTAGGTGCTGCAGTGGATACAGCACTGACCCTGAAGTCAGGAGGACCTGAGTTCAAATCCGGTCTCAGACCAGCACTTGACACTTACTAGCTGTGTGACCCTGGGCAAGTCACTTAACCCCAATTGCCTAAAAAGAAAAAAAAAAGAAAAAATACAGCCCATGTCTCTTATTCTTTCTTTTACATACATAGGGTGAGGGTGTTCTCTTGTTAAAAAATGCTTGCCAATGAGAATATAAGTGATATATTACTAACAAAGCCCAAGACCCTAGAAGGCTACTAGACAAATCATCTTAACGTGCATGAATGGAGGGTGAGAATGGTAGAGTTCCTATTGAAATGGAAAATCTTACCGTCTTTGTACATAGTCAATTACAATTCAGACATAATTCATAGATGTGATATTGAGGGGGGGGTTTGTTTTGTTTTCTACTCAGAAGTCCAATCACATGCTGAATAACTATTACAATGTTAATGTGTTTTCAGAAAACAACATCAGGTAGCTAGATTTAGTTTACTAAACCTTGGCATAAAGACAACATATAACACATTCCCTTAGAGCTGAGCCAAACAGGATATGGGGAACTAATTTAGTCAGTTTCATTTACAACTATCCCAAAATAGGCTGGTTTAGAAACATCTCTTTGTTCTTTGTATCTTTTTATGGGATCATAGATTTAGAGATAAAGGAAACCTCAGAGATCACTGAGTCCAAGCCCTCCTTTTAAAAAGGAGAAAACTGAGGCAGAGAAAAGTAAGTAACATACCCAAGGTCACAAAGGTGGTAAGTCCCAAGTCAGAATTCAAACCTGGATCCTCTGACCCCAAATCTACCATTCTTTCTACTGCAGGATATGCCCTCCCCTTAACTGCCTATGTTGCAACTCAACAAGATTTTTTCAACCAAACCAGAATGGTGAAAATGTATGTAAGCAGTGAAATCTTGCTAATTATTTAAATTAGGAGAAAGACTCATCTGAAGGAGTAGAACTTCTAAACAGGATACTAATTTACAACCAACTTTTCATTTGTAAGTCCTGTGGACCTCAGAACGCCCTTTCCCTTAGAAACAATGTTCTAGTTTGCTAGGCTAGCTCATTAAAGTCTGTTTAACTCATAAGGTACCTGACAAATAGCAATAATACCTTTCTGGAAACCACCATGTCTGATCATGTTTCTGTGGAGGAAAATCTGTCCTCAATTGTTACTTGAACACAAAATCACAGAATTAGAAGGTTGGGAGCGACTTCATTGCCCCAATCCACACACTAAAGGAAACTCCACTTTAACATGCTGAATGGATGGCCACACATTTAGCCGCTATTGCAATAAGAAAAACAGGGCAGTGAGGTACAGTGGGAAGAATACTAGTTCTAGAGTCAGAAGACCTGGGCTCATTCAAATTCCCCCTTTGACACTAGTTGTGCCACCCTGGGTAACTATTTAATACTTCTGGGCATCTAAAAAAAGAGGGGGGTCAGACTAGATGATTTCTGAGCCCTCTTCCCAGCTCTCAAGCTATGATTCTATGATTCCTGTCTGCTCAAAACTAAATAAATGCGCTCCTTTCAACTCTAAAGACACTGGCAGGGCTTCCAATGGTCTCAGGAATAGGGATGGAGATTAGGAGTCTGGGAGCTAGTGTTTAGAAAGGCAGGAGAACTAGGAACAGAGAGGGAGGTTAGGAATCTGAGAGCTAGTGTTTAGAAAGGCAGGAGAACTAGGAACAGGGAGGGAGGTTAGGAATCTGGGAGCTAAGGCTTAGAAAGAAGGGAGAAATTATGGCAGGGTGGAAACTCAGAAGGAAGAGGAGGGTCATGTGGCAGCAGTAAGACCTCCCTCCTCCCTTTCCCCACCCAGTTCTCTATCCCACCACAGTAGACCCTGGCACAGGAACAAGATGTAAAGCAGGGGAGAGTCAGGGTCCCAGAGAAGAAGAATGGGGTTTTCAATGGGAACTGGGGATGAGGGAGGAGTTTGAAGAATGGAAATCTGTAGGAGCAGCATGTAAAGAAGATAGGCAAAAGGAAGGCATTTCTAAACTGGAGTCTATCTCCATTTTTTAAAGGCAGTTTTATCATTTTAGTTATATACCATAGTAATTGGCAAAGGTCTGCTTTTTAGAAATTAAAAAGTCACCTGTGTACATTTTTCTCTGCAAATGAATTCTGCTAAGGAACTTTTAAAGTATATTCTTTGAAGGAGATAAATGACCCCTTTTTCCATCATAGTGTTTATGCTATTAATTTTCATAGTAAAGCATTTCCTTATGAAAAGTTAGCACAAAGACAGACCAGCTCAGGCTCAGTGAGATTTTCACAGATTGTGAATTACTAAAAGCCAATCCAATGGATTTCCTCTCAACTGGCATTGCCCTGAATCACAAAGTAGTCTACTGTCCCAAATTCAGAATCTACCCTGGCAAGTTTTATCCTCTTTTTCCTATTTCCCTCTTTTTTTTAAAGAAAATATATATAAGACGACACAAAAACATTTTAAACTCTGCCTTTCCCCCTACCATTCCCCTTGTGAAATACAACAAAAACAGTAACAACAAAATGCTGCCATTGTTCTAACACTGGTGTGGTCAAGGAGAATTGTATCCCTACTGCTTTCAAAAGTCTCAGCATAAACTAAAAATGGCACCTTTAATTTTAACTGGTGACACTTTTATGCCTTTGTAAAATTGCTGGAAAGAAAGTATCATCTTCCCATAATGTCTTTTGGAACATTTTAGAAGGAAAGTGAGGGGGAAAAAAAAACCAAAACGCTAGTCACGTTGCTAGCAGTATGGCTGAATTTATTTTAAATGGAGTAGAGAGGTATGTCTCTGAACATTCTATGTTTCCATATACAAAGTTTTATGACTGTTCAGGCAAGCTATCAGTCATGATCATAGCCCTGCACTAGCCTTTCCAATTTGATCTTCTACTATTCGAAAGACATGCCCTGTAATGAACGCTCTGGATTTGCTGAGTATAAACACTTATGAATCAAACATTGCCCCGGGTGATTTAAACATTCTAAGCACTGGCCCCCTCCCTTCCTCATGGTTTATACCTTGCCAGAACGTCTAGACTGTTACCCAAAAAAGGGAAATTCATGCATATCAGGTAGACTAGATGTCATTACTCCTGTAAGACTAATACTGAATCAATGCCTCCATCACCCACGGGCAAAGATTTCCCTTTCCACAACTCTCAATCCAATCTATGAAATTTGTGATCATCCCCAAAACAAGAATTATTCAATTATTAAAATTATTGAATTACTAGTAAAATTATCTGCCAGCTTCAATAAGCCCCCTTCTCATTGCCTGTTACATTGTCTATCCTCAAAGCAGCTTCACATTCCTGAAAGATCTGTGTGGTACTTTAAAAACCACAGTGAATGCTCTCTTCTTTGTCATGTACTTCCCGGCCCTCAGATAGCAGTCATCTTTATCTAACCCCTTATTGAATACAGAGAAATGGCACCTAGATGGGTCAGTGGCTAGAGTGGTAATTCTGGAATCAGAAAGATCAGAGTTCAAATCTTGCCTCAGATGCTTATTATTGTATGACCCTGGGCAAGTCACTTAGTCCATTTAGCCCTCTGTTTCTTCATCTGCAAAATAGGGATACTAATAGCAACACCTACCTCACATGAGTTGTGAGAATCAGCTCAATCAACATGTGTAACTGCTTTGTAAACCTTAAAGAGCTATATACATGCTAGCTATTATTAAATGGTGACACCCCAGAAATCTTGTTTTTATCAAGATGGCTACTTACCTTATCTCAACTGAGTAGACGTAATTGGCTGGTTTGGGCTCCCACTCCAATATAGTCTTGAAGTCAATGGATTTCCAGGTTATGTTGTGTGCTAACACTACATCTGAAGTACCTATGCACATACAAGAAAGAATAGCCATGATTTTAGTGATCCTAATGATTAGCACAGCTTCACTAACTGAATATAGACTTAAATGCTCTCTGTTTGATAAGCATAAAATGCCCTTAAGATTTTCCCCTTTATATTCTACAGCATCAGATTTTTAAAAAATGATAATATATATTTTTTCCTTATTGACTAATGGGAATAGCCTTGTCCTAATCCCATGTTTGACTCAAGGTAAGTTGTTCATCTAATAATTGATTTATGCCACAACTCACAAAAGCATACAAGGAACCTGTTAGGGAAAAAAAAAGTGCTACAGGAAAAGTCCCTACCTACACGTGGGAAAACGAAATGGTGCTTAAAAATTCAAAATTGAAAACAAAACAAAACTAAACCAAGATCTTGCTTCTGTAACTCAGATTGTAATCAAAGTTGAAATTCTGTCACGGCTGGAACTCACAACTTCGTATGATTGTTGATTTTGAGTTGGAAGAGACAGGTTCTCTTGTTCCCCTTCCTCATTTTGCAGATGAGGAAACTGAGTCCCTAATCTATAGGTAACTTGCTCAAGGTCAGCAGTAAGCAGCAGAGTTGGAATCTAAGCTGCCCTGTACCACCATTTCTTTACTGGAGCTGTTATTAAGAATTGAAGAAGAAAAAAAGAAAAAGAAATGAAAGGTATTGTAAAGACTGTGTGTGTGTAAGGAGTTAGGATTACAAAAAAACCCAAACTCATCAATTCTTATCTCAATTAGATAAACAAGGCAGTGAGACGTCCAGAGCATTGATAGGGATGCTAGCATAAGCAGGCTTGACATAAACATTTAGAATTTATCATAAATACAGTAGATATATTTCTGTACTTTACTACAGAAACTAGTTATGTCGTTACTTAACTCCAGGAAAAACCAGTGCGGTTATGTGGTATGCACAATACTGTTCTTGCTCTGTTCTCTAAGATTTTGCAATTTGATTCCTCTATGTTCTCACACTGGAAATACTGAAGCTAATTATTCATTCTTCATCCCACTCAAGGTACTCTCCAAGATTCTAGTTTGACGGCGAAGTGGTTCACATGATGTTCTTGAAAGGTAATAGGCACCGCCCCCCCGCCCGCATTCCCTATGAGCAAAACAGACAGTGCTGTAGACCCCCAGACTTTATGACTTGTGAGAACTTTAAAAGGAAAAGCTGCCAGAGCTTGAGAGTGGGTATGAGAAGGTCCAGCATTCAGGAAAAACCCTGGATCAAAGAGTTAACAATTGAGTGCAGGATTCGAGCCGGGCCTCAAGGCATCAGAAGAGAGCTGCTCCAGGCTTGGAATCCTACCTGCCAACCAAGCCACCGGAACAGCACAGCATCGGAAATGAGCAGAAACACAGAATTAAGAAAGTAGCAAGCTTCCAGTTTCAGATCTCATTCACCGGAGTCAGGCCACGGGCCACGGACGGCTCAGAGACTGCAGCCACTTCAGCTGGCCCTCCAGCCTCTCAGGTAAAGGTCGTGATAGCGCCTCCGACAGTCAGCGACCATTCCCGGGACTGGACCGTGTTCACATCTGCGTTCCCGGAGCTTGGGTCGGCCCCTCGCCTGGAGGACCAGAGCGCGCCGGGCTCCGAGTCCTCAGTGCGCTCTCCACGCGCTGCTGCGGAGCGATGAGCCCCGCCCCGAAAAGGCACTGGTAGCCACTCACCTGAAGCCAAGGCCACCTGGACGAGGAGGAGGAAGCCGAGCACGGCCGTCTGGACAGAAGCCGCGGAGGCCACCAGGAGACAAGTGTTGGGGAGCGCCATTATAGTGAGTCCGTGCTGCGGAGTAGTCCTTGGAGTGTTTCCGGGAGGCCCAAGTAAAGGACGAGAGCTCTACAAGACGTGTGCTCGTCTGGGTTGAGGTTCTTGCTGCTCCTTGCCTCCAGGGAGCCTTGTGTATGGGGGTCGCATGTTGGCTGCTCAATATAAAGGCTTGGACTGGAGCACTCCCTCTTCTGCTCATTCTCCCGCCTCTTTGGAAGTTGTCCGGCCCCTTTTCTGGGCTTGGTGTTCGGGCCACTTCCACACCCCTCAAACAGGCCCACACATCGTTAAGGTGGGCGGCCTCTCCTCGTCTCCCACACCCCTGCCCCGCCTCCTACGTCTGGGGCCCCAGTGGGCAAAGGATTGGTGACTCACCAGAGGTGATTCAATCACCGTGGGGAGAGTTAGCCAAAGAACTAGATGCAGCCTCAGTTACTACTCCGGGACTTCTAGGAGAAGACTGCGAGCTCTCTGGGCTGTACTCCTGCCGGTAGCAGATGCAGTCGGAGCCCCTGATTCATAGGCGCCAAGCCCGGGGTGGCCATCTTTCCAGGCCCGGAGAAAAGAGAAGGGGAATTCCGCATGTTGGAGGAGGCTAATTTGTTGCGGTCGATCAGTCGTATCCGACTTTTCATGACCCAGTGGACCACAGCACACCAATGCTGTCCATAGGGGCTTTCTTGGCAAAGATACCGCAGTGGTTTACCATTTCCTTCTCCTAATGATTTGGAAGCTATTTCCTGACCAGTTAGGGGGAACTAGTCCCGCAGAGAGACAGGAATATTAACTGCTTAATAAAAGGAGCCTGATCTCCCCTGCCTGAGTTAGGGGAGGGATTTCCCAGGCTCATTAAATCCTCTGACCACCAAAGTACTATAATATTACAATAATATGTACAGTGAACAAGAAAGAACTTGGGAGCCAGTAGCATCTGTTCACAATCATGAATCAGTAGCAAACATATGCTTGACTTAAACGCTAAAACAGGCCAGCTGTTTGAAGGATGTTTAATGAGAATAGTGACCAGGAGACAACCACTGGCGATTGGCTTGTTCTCACGATGAAAGAGCCATCTGTGAGATGCAGGGTTATTGAGCTGTCTAGAGCTCAGCCTTTGAGGCTCCTTCCAGCTCTTCCGACATATAATTCTGTGAGTCCTATGAGTCCCGAAACGAAATTTAAATAGAAAATTTATCAGAACTAAATGCCACTGGATTTAAGCTCTGCTTTCCACCTATTGTTTTCTAAAAGTCTCTGGGTTCTTCAGGAAACTTTCACCAAAAAGATGCAGGGGAAAGAGTTTAGGAAGTCTAGGCTGTGTGGTCCTTAAACAAATCACTTCCCTTTTGTGGATTCCAGATTTTGCCGCTAGGTGGCGCAGTGGCTAGGGTGTTGGATTTGGAGTAAGAAATAACTTGAGTTCCAACCCTGCCTCACAATTTACTAGAGGTGTGACCCGCCCCTCTCCCCAACCCCCACCCCTAGTTCCCTCCTCTGTATAATGCGGATAATAATAGCTTCGACCACACAAGGTTGTTGTGAGGAGCAAATGAAATAACTGGTTAAAACACTTTGTAAAGAGCTATGTATTTATATAAGCTAGCATTTGTATAGTACCTTAAGGTTTGCAAAGTACCTTACATGTATTACCTCATTTAATCCTCACAACAACCCTGCGTGATAGGTGTTATTCTCCCCATTTTACAGATGAGAAAACAGAGTGAGAGCCCGTCAAGTGACTCTCCCAAGGTCAAACAGCTAGGAAGTGTCTGAGGCAAGATTTGAGTTTACGGCTTCCTGATTCCAGGCCCACCACCACCACCCGTAAAATGAATTAGCAGGGATGGATATGGCAGGAAGACAGACTTCAGGAAGCTCTGTGTGGAAAAACTTCCTATCAATTGTTGAGTCCAACTCTTTGTGACCTCATTTGGGGTTTTATTGGCAAAGATACTGGAATGGTTTGCCCATTTTCTTTTCCAGCTCATTTTACAGATCAGGAAATTGAGGCAAACAGGGTTAAGTGACTTGCCCAGGGTCACACAGCTAGTAAGTGTCTGAGGGCAGATTTGAACTCAGGTCCTCCTGAGCTCTATTCACTGTACCAGGTAGGTGCCTTTCCTTCCAGTAAGAGCTGTGCAAAAGTATAACAGGGGCAAGTGGATATTTCCTAGTAATGGAGGCTGGATTCTTACTGGTCAGGAATGTTATTAGAGGAGTTTCCTTCCTGATCAGGTCAGGTAGAACTAGATACCCTCTGAGGTTCCTTCCATTGCTAAGATTCTGGGATTCTGTGCCTACACAATCTCTAATATTCTCCATATTCTTCTTTCCTACCCTTTCCTGGAGAGTTTACACCCACATTTAACCATGTGCCAACTACATTTTCTGTGCTGTTTTACAATGCTAAACCCATATTAAAAGCAACAATACAAAAAAAAATCCATTCATTAATCACATGCTACATGCATGGTGTACCTATTCTTTACTGGGTCAGTTGATATATCCTGTGATTATTTCCGGATGTCTGCCTGCTGTTAGGGAACTGGACCAGTTTCCTAGAATTATAAACTTTAAGTTGGAAGGGACCTTAGAGATCACCTCTTAACATGGGGAACCTTTTAATAACCCACCTACCATGGCCTTGGCGCTTGAATACTTTTAATGACAATTAACTGCTTCTCAAGGTTCCCTTTTGGACCTCTGTAACTGACAAAAAACAACCCTCATTGAACCAAGATGTACTTTTCTGCAATTCTTTCCCTAGTTCTGTCCTCTGGAGCTCCCCAGAAACAATTTGCTTCCTCTTCCACATGGCAGCCCTTCAAATATTACTCTTTGAAGGCTCTTTCAGTTCCTGAAACACTGGAATTTGTGAAATCAGGTTATGTTTAGCTCCCCTCTTTGCCTTTTGCTAACCTCTCAGTCTTCCTCCTCCATTCCCCTACCCCATTCTAAACTTCTGGCATCTATGCTATACTCTCACCTAAGTGGATTCAATGGACTTTAAGGCCAATGCAACTCTACAGCCTGAATTCCATTTGGAGTCCTGGAACCCTACTGAAATTTTCACATTGTCATTGGGTGGTCATCCCAATGAGAAAAATGAATTTAATACAGGAATCTGAAAGAGTAGGATAAATTCATAAGGAAAGACCTGCAAATATATGAAAACACTGCATTCCTGCTGATAATTGTGTTCATCTCTTTGTCTATGGCCCACTGTGGATTCCTTCTTTAAAGTTAATTTAATTTTTACTCTAAATTTAACAAACACCAAATAAAAATGAGCATTTCTGTGTATTTTATAGAGCAGGGGCATTGTGCATGAAACTATAAATCTCTATCATGTAGAACTTGCTTTCTTAAAGTAGTTAATCATTTAACATGTCACTTTCAAAGCTGCCCTGCTTGTCTGTGATTCCTTCTAGCCTTCTTTCTGTTCTCTGTGTTTTGACGAGTGGGATAGGGAAAAACTCTATCCTTATCTCTTTTCTCCCTCTTACCTCCAAATTGAAGAAAAAGACAAAACCAAAACCCTTCTAACCAATAATGATGGTCAAGCAAAGCAAATTACCACATTGACCATGTCCAAAAATATAGGCCTCATTCTGCGTCTTGTGAATTTTTTTCTAAACAGAAGCTATCACATCTCAGCTCTGATGCTTATTACTTCGGTGACCTTCAGCAAATCACGTTCCCTTTCTAGGCCTCACTTTCATCATTTATAACATGAGGGAAATAGATTAGATTATGATTCTATAAACTAAACTAAAAACTATATATAACTAGATGGTGCAATGGATAGAGTGCCAGGCCTAGAGTCAGGAAGCCTCATCTTTCTGAGTTCAAATCCAGCCTCAGACACTTGCTAGCTATGTGACCCCTGGGCAAGTCACTTAATCCTGTTTGCTTCAGTTCCTCATCTATAAAATGAGCTGGAGAAGGAAATGGCAAACCACTCCAGTATCTTTGCCAAAACAAAACAAAATCCGAAGAGATTATGAAGAGTTAGGTGAGACTGAATAACAAATAACTTAACATAGGTACAAAGTAGGCTGTTAATAAATGTTTGTTGGGGGGCAGCTAGGTGGTGCAGTCGATAGAGCACCGACCCTGAAGTCAGGAGGACCTGAATTCAAATTTGGCCTCAAACCAAACACTTGACACTTACTAGCTGTGTGACTCTGGGCAAGTCACTTAAACTCTATTGCCTAAAAAAGAAAAAAATGTTTGTTGGATTGGAAGAGGAAGAGGATTTTGTAGATATGTACAAAAAGAATGAATGAAAACTCATTCATTAAGCACTTATTATATGCCAAGCATTCCCCAGTGAACTAGGAATACCAATATAAAAGCAAAGGTAGTCCCCACCCACAAGGAGTTTGCATTCTAACGGAAGGAGATACACAAAGGGGAGTGTTGGCCAAGGAGGACCCCCTACCCCTCTTCTAGAAAGAGGCAGAGTTGGTTTGATAGTGGTTCAAACACTGGAGAACTGAACTGGGGAGGGGTTGCTTGTTGGGATAAGGCTGTTAGTGAGCCTGTCTAGAAGATGGTTGGGGAGTAGGGAATAGAGAAGTATGAAGCAATAGAAGCTAAATTCTGGGAGTATTTTAAGCAAATTGCTGTCAACATTACAAGAAACCATTTCCATCTAGGGTGACCACAGAAGGCTCATTGGAGGTAAGAAACAATAGCTAAGATTTATATAACATCTAGGTGTCATGCATTGTGTTAAGCACTTTACAAATATCTCATTTGATCTTCATCACAAGTCTGGAAGGCAGGTGCTATCATCATCCCCATTTTACAGATATAGAAACTGAGGCAGATAGCTATTAAGTGATTTGGCTAGGGTCAACAGCTAGTAAGTGTCTGAGGCTGGATTTGAGCTCAAGTCTTCCTGACTCCAGGACCAACTCTCTTTCCACTGTACTACCTAGCTGGCCTAGAGATAGCATTGCAACTAAGCTTTAAATATCAAGAAAGGCAGAGTAGTTAGTTGGCTGCTGGGTATGTCTGAAATGTTGGAAATGCCCTTGTTGGATTTCCTGGGTTTGTTCTGTAGGCACAGATTCTGAAGGACGCATTTAATCATGGAGAATTATTGGAGGAAATGTGAATAGCTCAACACAGCCCTTTTGCTACTTATTACCTGTGTGACTTTGGGTGCGTCATTCCCCTAGGATTCAGTTTCCCATCTGCAAAATGAAGTGTGTGTGTGTGTGTGTGTGTGTGTGTGTGTGTGTGTGTGTGTGTGTGTGTGTGTAACACTAGATTTCCTCAAATGTTCTTTCCAGATTTAAATTTATGGGCCTATGAACCACAATTTGAAAAAAATTGCCCTACAACTCATGGCAGTGGGATCCTCGACTGTCCCCTGCAAAAAGGTGACTCCAAGATATTGAGTTGCTTGGGCAGCTTAGGGGCCAGGGGGGATTCTTCCATTGTTTTTGGAGGAGCCCTGCTTACTGCCTGTCTCACTCAAGTCCTGGAGAATAGTTGAGTCCATGTGTATTCGCCCAAACTTTCAGGCCTAATTGGGCAGGAGAAGAGTTCCTTTGAGACAGCTTTTTGGATTAGCAAAGAACAGGAAAGAAAGTTGGTGCCAATTGTTTGGGAGATGGCTAATTAGTGCAGTAAGTGAATGTACCATAAGGAATGTTTGAGTATAAAGATTACAGAAAAGCGTGGAAAAACATATGAACTGATTCAAAGTAAAGGAAGCAAAACCAGGAAAACAGCATCAATAATAACTTCAATGTAAATGGAAAGAACCACAGAAAAAATGAATATGAGTGCTGAGTATATTTTCTTCCTCATCTACTGCCTCATCATCCTGGAAATCCTTTGCCCTGAGGACCTGCTCTTCTGGTTGGCACCTCTTTCCTCTGAAATACCATTTTTGGGAAGGATCCTAGCCAGGATTCACCTCACTCATGCCTCACTCTCCTCTTTTCCCTCACCTGCCATCTTGTCCCCTTCTCTAGGACTCTTCAATTACCTTATGTGTGTCATCTTCCCCCATTAGAATGTAAGTTCCTTGAGGGTATAGACTGTGTTGTTTGCCTGCATTTGTTTCTCTAACACTTAGCACACAAAACATTTTATAAATGTGGGTTTTCTCTCTCTCATATCAAACTTTTATTTCTACAATAGTTTTTATCTTTGTAATGAGGGATGATTCTCTGGGAAGCATATATGTGGAAATGAAAGTGATGTAAAAAGAAAAGATGAACAAAAATTAATCTGATTAATTTAAAGATTGTGGCATTCCAGTGTTCTTTACATCTGGTAAGATGCAAACCAGAAGCCTAGACCAGTTATGGCATTATGCTGTCAAATGTGCAGGTATATAATTGCAAAATGATACGGGAGACATGTTATTCATTGCTCTGGAACAATATTCACTATGCTGATTATTCATTAACCCTACAAAAATGGCCCAGTCAGGAAAATTAGACTGATAGCTGACTATTACTAAGCTATTAGGAAGTTACCAATGCAATGTATTAGATGGTTTTGTGAAACTGTTTTTATTTATTTATTTATTTTTTTACCTTTGTTACCAGGGATGACTCAATGGGTAGGATAATAGGGAGGAATATATTCAGAAATCAATGTCATGTGAAAAAAAACATATCAGTAAAATGAAAAAAGCTTGCAAAGTACTTTATAAACAAAATCTCACTTCAGCCTTGTAATGACCCTGTGTGGTTAATATTACTATTCCCATTTCACAGATGAGAAAACTGAGAATCAGAGATGCTAAGGCTTATCCATGTTCTTTGATCTGAACATAGGTATTCCTATGTTACATGATTCCAACTGCACCATATTTTCTGCTATACCAGACTACCTCTCCTGTCACTAAGAGTTTAAGATATACTAATATGGTCAATTTAGCCCATTTTCCATGACCAATGAATAAAGTGTACTGTGATAGAGATAAACATTGGGTTTGAAGCCAAAGAACCTAGGTGCAAATTTTAGCTTTGTTCCATATTCCTCAGGTGACCTTGGACAAGCCACTTAACTGTTTTAGACTTGTTTCCTTACTCTGCAAAACAAGAGGTTGACCACTAAGCTCTTCCTGCTTTAATTCATTTTATTTTGTTTTTGTTTTTTCACTTTATACATGTGTAATCATGCAAAACATATTTCCATATTAGTCATGTTGTAAAAGAAAACATAGACCAAAATAAAAACCCAAGAAAAAGAAAGAAAATTTAAAAAGTATGCTTTGTTCTATATTCAGATTCCCTCAGTTCGTTTTCTGGAGTTGGATAGCATTTTTCATAAGTCCTTCAGAGTTGTCTTGGATTATTGTATTGCTTAGAATAACTAAGTCATTCACAGTTGATCACCTAACAATATTGCTGTTACTGTGTGCAATGTTCTTCTAGTTCTGCTCATTTCAGTTTGCATCAGTTCTTGGAAGTATTTGCAGGTTTTTCTGAGAGCATCTAGCTCATCATTCCTCATATCACAATAGTATTCCATCACAATCATATACAGTGAAAAGTTCAGCCATTCTCCAGTTGATGGGCATCCTCTTAATTTCCAATTCTTTGCCACCAGAAATGATCTTCCAGCTTTAATTTAATTTGATTTAATATCATATAAGTAAAATTACAAGGTGGGTCAGATCTTATTTAATACATTTTATATAGCCTCACATTTCCCACCATACTTGCAAATTGCCACTGGATAATATTCTCAATCTCCTAAGATACTTTTTCAACTTATACTTTGAAAATTGCTCAAAGAGTTTGAGATGATTTACTGAAGTCTGCTAGACACAGGTGACTGAGCCCTGAAATCATACCTGCAAGAAGGCAATCAGGAAAGTTCAGGGTCCCAGGCATTAGTCAATAATGAAATAGGTTCTGATGAGAAGTCTGAAGATGATTTAGGCAGTGTACCAGGAACTTGACAGGAGCCCTACCCATGACAGATTTCCAGTGGTTTTGCGGAATTTGTCACTAAATCCTATTGCTTCAAGAGCATTTTGTGATTCACACATTTATGCTTAGGGATGTGGGAGAGGTTGGACTCTTGAACATGACTTAAGACCATGGGATCACAAGTTCAAAGATAGAGGGGACCTAAGAGCCCACCTAGTGGGAAACTGAGGCCTCAAGAACTTAAGTGACTTACCCAAAATGATAGAAGTAGTAAGCTAGAGCTAGAGCCAAAATTTTAACCCTAATCCTTTGGTTCCAAATTCAGCATTCTTTCTACTACATCATACTCCCTTCTACCTTCCATGCTCCCTTCTAATTTGGAGATTCTATGATCGATAAGAAAATAGAAAAATCATTCTAGAGGATCACATTAAAAGGTAGCATGTAGAGCCAAATTGGTAGCATGTTCCAGACCAAACTGAAGGCACTCAGAGTATGAGCGCTTGGCCTTTTGTAAGAGATTATTTATTAGCACCATTGTTGTTGTTTAGCCATTGTTCAGTCATGACTGACTCTCCATGACCCCTTATGGGGTTTTCTTGGCAAAGATATTGGAGTGGTTTGCCATTTCCTCTTCCAGATCATTTTTCAGATGAGGAAACTGAGACAAACAGGGTTAAGTGACTTGCCCAGGGTCACACAGCTAGTAAGTCTCTTTAAATTCTGGAAGATGAGTCTTCCAGACTTCAGGGCTAGCACTCTATAATCTGTGCCACCTAGCTGCCCATATTAACTCAGTGACCATGGGCAAATCACAACCTGAGTCTCAGTTTCCTCATCTATAAAACAGGGATAAACAATGTTTGTACTACCTGCTTTGAAACAACAGGGCTTGCTATAGGCAGCGAATTTTGAAAAAACAAAGTGCTCTATAAATGTGAGCTATAACTCTGTTCTGCCTGACATGAAATAGTAGGATAGTGGGTTCTGGGAAGCTGGATTGCCTAACAGCACTGATGCAATATGTGGCATACCAGGCCTTTTCTAGCATCAGCATGCATTTAGAGACTGTGTGGTATAACATACAGAAAGTTGCACTTGGGATCAGGAAGACCTGGGTATAAATCCTGACTCGGATGTTGACTAGCTTTGTCACCACGGACTAATCACTCCATCTTGCTAAGCCTGTTTTGTTTTTTTGAAATCTGCAACGCAAATGGGAATAGAAACACCAACCTCACAGGATTTCTGTGAGTATTAGATCAGATAATGAGGTTAACACCCTTTGTAAACTTTCAGAAACTACATAAAATGAGTTGTTATTTATTAAAAATTCAGCTCAAGTTGTTGTTGTTCAGTCATTTTTCAACACATCCAGCTCTTTGTGACCCTATCTGGTCACATACTAAAGGCTTCCAACTTTCAGCTCCCCTTCCCTCACTCCCCCAGTTACCTTAGATTTATGGCATCAAATGTCCTTCCAGCTCTAAGGCTATTTGGAGTGTGTTTTGTACATACTTTTACATGCACATGTTATCTCTCCTGTAGAATGTAAGCTTCTTGAGTCCAGGGACTGTTTCATTTTTCTCTCTGAATCCATAGCACCTAGCACAGTGCCTGGCACATAGCTGCTTGGTGATTATGTATTTTGAAGGGAAACCAGCCATAAATCAGGCCAAAAAATAAATATATGGGCTCTTTAAAAAAAAATCTCTGCTCTCTAGGATGAATCCAGTCATGCACAATGATCAAATAAAGGCCTTAACTTTTTCAGTCAAGGAGGAAGACCCCAGCTCTCAGGATAATGAATTCCCCAGCCCTTATATCTCCCAGGAGAGACAGATCAATCACCATAGAAGGATGCTAGTGGAGGCTCAGGCTTGGAAAATCTTGAAGGTAAATTAACTGCATAGGAAGGAAGGAAGGAAGTAAAAGAAAAAGAAAGAAGGAGGGAGGAGGGAAGGGAGGAAGAAAGAATGGAAAGAAGGAAGAGGAATCTAAGGAAGGAAGAGACATGAAGAAACCATTTTACCCAAATTTCTGCTAATTAGAAAAATATGGGAAATGCTCAGGGCTATGGAAGGGATCAAATGGGAACAGAGAGTCCTGAGAAAAAAGTGACTCAGCAGAACACATCTGTCAGGGGATGAATGGTCATGGAAACACTGGCAATCATGACTGTGTGTTTTGTGACAGCAATTACATACCCATTGGATAGCTTATGTTGAGATGAGATGAAAGAGCTGTAAACCTTCTAATTACTAATAAAATTCTAGCATCCTTCCACTGTTCTGTCCATTGCTAGCCAGGATGATGAGTTAGTGGCTGGCCAATTGTGGTCAGGCTAGAGAAACTTCCCACAGCTAAGGCCAATCATTCAGGCATTTATTTGGCTACATACATATAAGCCTATGACTGATCAGAACTGATACTCATTTCTATTTTTTTTGAATAGTAAATATAATACTCTTTATAAAATATATGCAGGAAAACATAAATTATGGAGGTAATAATGAAGTAATTTAAAACTAAGAATTTGGGAATGGTAGTTTGATTGGCTCTAAATCAATCTGTAACATAAAAAAGTTTTAAAACAACTCTAAGTTAAGCTCAATTCAACGAGCATTTATTAAGCATCTATAATGTGCCCAAGATTGCAAGGTGTTGGAGATACAAAGATTAGAAACAAGACAGTCCTTGCCTTCAAGAAACATTTTCTTTTTGGGGGCTATAAGATATATACAAAATAATAAAAGGTAATTTAGAGGGAGGTATAGGGAATAGCCACTAGGGCAGAGAGTCTTGACCTTTTTTTATGTAGTGGACTCCCTTGGCAGTCTGGTGGACCCCTTCATAGAATAACATCTTGAAATGCATAAAATAAAATACATAGGACTACAAAGGAAACCAATGATGTTGAAATAATGATGTATTTTTTCCCATTGAAGTTCATAGACCACTGAAATTTATCCATGGACCCCTTGTTGGATCCCAGGTTAAGATCCCCTGTAGTAGGGAGATCACTAAAGCCTCTTGTAGGAAGTAGTGATTGAGCTGAGCCTTAAAGGAAATAGGGGTTTGGAGAAGAAGAGGTGAGAGGAGAGCAATCCAGGCACAGGGAACAACAATGTAAAGGCATAGTGACAGGAGATTGAGTGTTAGGTACAGGTAATAGCAAGTAGATGAGTTTGGACAGAATTTAGATTGCATGAGGGGAGATAATGTGTAATTAGCCTGGAAAGATAGGCTAGAGGCACATCATTTATGTTATGTTATGTTATGTTATGTTATGTTATGTTATGTTATGTTATGTTATGTTATGTTATGTTATGTTATATTATGTGTTATATATAATATAAGGCTAGAGGCATATTATATTATATTATGTTATGTTATGTTATGTTATATTATATTGGCTTTAAATGCTAAACATATAAGTTTGTATTTTATCATAGAGGCAATTGGAAGCCACTGAAGATTCTTGAGGTGAGTGACATGGTCAGACATGCTTTAGGAATATCAGCTGGGTAGCTCTCCAGAAGATGAATTGGAGAAAGGAGAGGCTAGATGTAGGGACACCAGTTAGAAGATTATTGCAATTGTCTAGGGCCTCAACTGGAGTGACTGTGGTGAAGAGAAGGGAAATGAGGTGAGAGATGTAGGTATGGAATCAACAAGACTCAGCACCCAATTAGATGGGGGAGGGGTAAGTAAGAATGTAAAACCTAGGGTGACTCCTAGGTTGTGAACATGGGTAATTAGAAGAATGATGGTGCCTTTGACAGATACTGGGAAGTTAGGAGGAGGAGAAGGTTGGAGGGAAAGATAATGAGTTAAGATTTTGGTCATGTTGAATTTAAAATGTCTAGGGGAATTCCAAGTGGAGCTGTCCAATGAATAGTTGGAGATATGGGGTCAGAGCTGATGAAGCCAATGATGGCTGGATAGGTAGATTAAAGAGTCATCAACATAGAGACGATATTTGACCACATAGGAGCTGAAGAGATCACTGAGAGAGGTTGTTGAAAGAGAAGAGGAGAGGGCCCAGGGTACACCCATGCACATCCATGCATAAGGGTTGGGATATGGATGATGACCCCGCAAAGGAGATGGAGAAGAATCAGTTAGATAAATACGGGGAGAATCATAACAAAACAGTATCATAAAAACCCAGGAAGGAGAAAATATGCAGAAGGAGGGATTGGCCAACAATTTCAGTGCCTGCAGAAAGGGTAGGAAGGATGAAGACAGAAAAGGCCATTGCATTTAGCAAGTAAAAGGTTATTGGTGACACTGTAGGATGCAACTTCAATCAAATTGTAGGGACAAAAGATAGGCTGCAAGGGGCTGAGAAGTAGAAGGTGAGAAAGTGGAATCAATGAATGTAGATAGCTTTTTCTAGGAGTTTGTCTGTGAAAGGGAGAAGGGATGTAGGTTAATAGCAGGAGGGGATGGTGGCATCAAGAGAAAGTTCTTTAAGGATGAGGGAGATCTGGACATGCTTGGAGGTATCAGGGAAAGAGGCAGTGGATAAGCAGAAATTGGAGATTAGGGAAAGAGAGGCAAGGACCAAGGTAGCAGACTTCTAGGTGAGATAGAAAGGAATGACAGGGCAGCTAGGTGGTGCAGTGGATAGAACACCAGCCCTGGAGTCAGGAGGACCTGAGTTCAAATCCAGCTTCAGACACTTGACCCTAGCTGTGTGACCCTAGGCAAGTTACTTAACCCCAATTTGTCTCACAAAAAAAGAGATAGAAAGGGATGGTGTTAAGGATAAAAATAGAGCAGTCAGTGCTTGCAAGAAGGGCAACCTCTTTCTTTGAGACTGGAACAAAGGAAAAGAGAATGGGCTTGTGTTAAAGCTATTTGAAGTGTAGGATTGGAGAGAAGAGGGAGCTCCTGACTGATGGCCTTAATTTTTTCAGTGCAGTATGAGGTGAGAATTTCTCCTATGCAGGTGTGGTAAAAGTAGGACAAGGAGAAAAAAGAAGGATTAGAATAAATGCTGTGGGAAGAATGATAGAAAAACCAATCAATCAAAGAAGAACAAAAACATTGGTTGCTATAGAGAGGGCCCCTTGAGATTATATAATAAAAACTCAAAGTGGACCCAGTCAGCATGGTTGTTTAACCATCTGGTGAGATTAGTAAGGAGTCCCATGACTCACCCTAGGTGCCGGCACATGCCCTACTGGTATGGAAAAGCTGATTAAGTGGTTCTTAGAGTTAGCAACCTTCTACCCTTCTATCTTGCCTTTCTCTGTGTTTCATTGTGAAGGAGTGTGTGATTTATGAATCTACCGAATTGGGACTTAGCTCTGAGTCTCTACCGCATGGCCAGACCCCACCTCCTTTCATGAGCTTGCTGTATTTCAGTAAGCACCAGTCATGTAACCTTGGCATAGCAGAGTCCACGGATGTAGACAACATTCTTGGATACTGTGTGTGGCACTTGCCCTAAGCATAGATTCAGTAAGCTCGTAATTGTGGAAAGGGATTAGAACTTTGATTTCATTGGCACAGGGGAGTTCCCTGGTGAGGAAGGTACAGCTTGGCATTTCCTATGAAACTTATGGTCTTAAGGAGTTGCTTAGAATGCGGAGAGGTCGTAATTTTTCCAGGATCACACAGCTGGTATGGGTCAGAAGCAGGTTTTCCTGCTGCAAAGCTGTCACTTTATGCAATATGTTATGTCACCTCTCAATGATGCTCTAATAAGCAGTACTTAGTAACAAGGAAAAAGGCATAATAATAAAATATCTACCAAGAGGCTGCAAGCATATTGTTCCCCTTAGAAGCCCACAGAACAGAGAATCTATCTGGACTCGGTGGTACTAGGTAAAATACAATTTGAATTTATTTAGTTCCTTGTTTTTGCCCTCCTTTGAATAGGCAAGAAAGTGCTTATTCAGTGCTCTACACCCTGGATTAGGAGGCAAAAATTCTGGAGGAAACCGCCCCGGTTCTCATGGCACATGGAACAGACTTGGTTTCTTGCTGAGTTGAGGAGAAGACTGACGTTCCTATAGCAAGTGATATTCTTCTTCAATCAATCAATTAATCGACAAATACTTATTAAAAGTTCTATAATCTGCCAGGTACTGTGCCAATCACTGGAGATACAAAAAGAGGCAAAAGACAACCCCTACTGTCAAGGAGCTCACAACCTAATGGAGGAGATAACATGTAAGCAAATACATACAAAGCAAGCTATATACAGGATAAATAGGAAATAATTAATAGAGGGAAGGCACTAGAATGAAAAGGCATTTGGGAAGACCCGGTAAAAAATGGGATTTTTGTTGAGACTTAGAGGAAGCCAGGGAGGTCAGTAGGCAGAACAGAGAAAGGAGAGGGTTTTCACAAATGGGGGAAAGCCAGAGAAAATGCGCTGACTGGCTTGTCCAAATCCTTATGGACACTCATCGCCAAGCAGGTGAGTAGACTCAGTATCCACTAGGCCAAGCTGCCTGTCTTAATTGCGTGCATGTTCCTTAAACAAAACAAAATATCGTTAGTGAACATTACTCACTGGGTTATTAGGAGCAAAGTGCTCTGTAAACTGTTAAGTGCTGCATGAATGTGAGCTCTTATCATAAAGTGTTATACTTTCATACCAATAAAGTATCTATAACTCTTCACAATTGTCATATAAAATACACTTGGTAAACAATTTAACTTTACTGTGCAGATTTATATTCATTTTAAAAATATTTTATTCTTTCCCCAATTACATGTAAAACAATTTTTAACATTTATTTTTTAAAATTTTTGAGTTTCAAATTCTCTCCCTGTCTCCCATTTCCCCCCTCATTGAGGAGGCAAGCAATTTGGTAAAGGCTATGCGCAGTCATGCAGAAAAAATTTCCTATTAGTCATGTTATGAAAGAAAACAGAAAAAAAAGAAAAACAAAGAAAGTTAAAAAACCAAACCAAACCAGTATTCTTTGATCACATTCAGATTCTGTCAGTTCTTTCTCTTCAGGTAGATAGCATTTTTCATCATAGGTCCTTCAGAATTGTCTTGGATCTTTGTGTTGCTGAGAATAGCTAAATCATTTACAGTTGATCATTGTACAACATTTCTGTTATTATGTACATTGTTTTTCTGATTCTGCACACTTCATTTTGCATCAGTTTATGTAAGTCTTTCCAGGTTTTTCTGAAAGCATCCTACTGCTACTGAAACTTTTAAATTTTAGTCTATGGGAGGAGAATAAAAAAGCTCATATGGAAATCTAGCAATGTAAAAGGGTCATTGGAAAAGAATAATCAACCATGAATGGAATACAGTAGGCACAATGGGAAAGTTGGGTTTAAAAAAAAACAGCAAGAAGAGGCTCTGTTATCTTTATGCACATCAATTTTCTGATGATTTGTATTATATTTATGGGTTGAATGAATGAACACAAGAGTTCACTGTATCTATAATTTTTCAGTTAACTCCCCCCACCTTTTTTCTGTGGTTTGAATTACTTAAAGGAGTAGTCTTTATATCTTGTAAAAAGTCTTGAAGTCTTTCCTTGAACCAGAAGTTTCTCATTCATGTTAAGATCATATGAGATGCCTAAATAAATACAACCACAGAGATAATTATTAATGCTATTTGAGGCATAACACAAAGAGACAATGATTGTCAAAGGTTTTTGCCATTGTCATGGAGGAAATCTTTCATGACAATTAAATGGAAAAGGAATTCCCTATAGATAGAGAGATCCTGCAGATTCTCCTGTTTGGATAATATTATGCTAGTGCATTGGAACATTCCTTAAACTCCTCAATGAAATAGGCTACTAATCCGCACAAGAAAAACTAAATGGATGAAAAAATGCCTTTGTCCAGCCAATGACATGTAGTTGGAATGCCAGTACATCTATTTGGGACAGGCACTGCAGATGACAGTGAGTTGTATGCAACATTGAGTTTGAAGCAGAAGTGGATTATATTAGGAAATTATGTAATACTTTAATGATCCCCGAGTTGTTTCTTGATGGAAAAATTCATCATTTTAATAGAATGTCTTCCTGATGATCTTGTATGGGCATGAATTTTGGAATGTGACGATTGTGGGTGTCTTCAGGGGCAAGATAGTGGGGGCAAGCAGGTTGAGGAATATTCCTTTTTAAATGTCTTATTGATAACTTCTGTTTTTTAATGCTATCATTTTTGGATATAAACATCGCTCTTCTCTACCAAATGAACCCTCCCTTGTAACCAAGAGTAAAACCAACAGATGAAGTGACTGTTTTTACAGTGTTTAACATTACACATCAATAAATGCATACCTCCTACCAAAAAGGAGGGAGGTGTTTCATTTCTTCTCCAGGGCTAAGCTTAGACATTGTAATTCCTCAGTATTTGACTTTCTTTTACTGTTCTTCACTTTTACATTGCCAATGCAAGTGTTTTCTTCTGGTTTTTCTTAAGTCTGTCTGCATCAGTTTATACATGTTTTGTTTCTTGGAATTCTTCATAATTATCTTTTCATGCAGCTGCAGCATATTTCCAACGGTGACCTATATTCAAGAAGCATCCATCCTGGGCTATGCTGGTAAATGTTTAATAATCAACTCTCTGGAGGAAAAGAATGGCATGTACAACATACTTTTAAATTTAATTTGCATTATTAACATTTTCTCCATCACTTTCTTAAATCTAGACAATCAATGAAACAATAAATCAAGCCCTGATTTGTAGCATTTTCTGATTTCCAAGGTACAAATGCTCACATAGAAAATTTAACAATCAGCTCTTGTAAGCTAGTTCAGTCTAGTTCCAGCACACCCCTGAGTCTATCATAGATCATCATACTTGAGGGGATCCTGGAGGTCATCTAGTTTAATATTCTCATTTTTATGGGTAAGGAGATCTCTTCTTGACTTGCCCAAGATCACATAGGTAGTAAGTAACACAGTAAGCATCTGAAACTAGATCCTTGGCATTCTTTCTACTACAGCATAATACTTCTCCATCATTGAAGAAGCATGTGATTAGAAAAGAAGCTGGAATAGTCACGTAGCAAGAAAACCAATGGATGTCCTAGGGTTACCAATCGTGTGTAAAAAGAATTAGAAGAAAAATTCTTGGGCAGTGGATAGATCATGGAGGATCAGTAAAAAGTAGATAAAAATCATATAGGGTGAGAAGACATGGATGTGTTATATTCTTGACCAATGGGAAGTAATATTCACATCAAAGAGATCACAGATGCATTGAAATATTGAAGCTTACATATTACAAGACAACATCATTTCACAAAGGCAAATTCAAAAAAATCTAATGAAGTGAAACTGAGATTTGAATCTACCAACCCACAGCCTTTACACCATCTAATCCCTTTGCCACTAGTGATAGATAAAGTTCTCTGCAGAACATTCAGTCCCTCATAAAATACAACTGTCAAGCCATAGAATAACTGCTTTCAGCCTCTCAACATGTTCACAGAACCTGAATGGGTAATTTAAAAGTTTCAGCAGCAGCAGGATGCTTTCAGAAAAACCTGGAAAGATTTACACAAACTGATGCAAAATGAAGTGTAAATATTGAAATTCAATATTTAACCTTACTCACAGTTGTAAATCTACAAGTGGATTTACACTGCCTTCAAAGAACTAACATTCTACCAGAGGGATATAATATGTACACAGATAAATACATACAAAATAATACAAAATATTTATTTCAAAATAGAGAAAGAACCAATAACTGGAAGGGCTGAGAAGGGTCTTCTCTGGGGGGTGACACATGAGCCTTGCTTTGAAGGAATCTAAAGATTACAACAGGCAGAAGTGAGGAGGGAGCACATTCCAGGCATGGTGTGTGGGGGTGATATGGGAGGGGGTAAATCTTGTACAAGGGCATAACTGTGGGAGATGGAAAGTCATGTCTGGGGAAAGTGCTGTTACTCCCATTTTGTATATGAGGAAATGGAAACTCAGAGAGTAAAAGTCATTCAGTGACAGAATCAGGACCAGAACCCAAGTCTTATATGACTTCAAATTCAATATGCTCTTAAGACTCTCATATAATAGGTTACTTGTGAATAGTACTTGAGTTATAGGGTTTTCCCCCAAAATTAAACTTCATTGAAATGTAAACACGAGTAAAAATACAAGGCTCTTTCATTTTTCTGGCTACCAGTAGATCCAGAACTTTCTTTTTACATAATCAGATTTTTTTCCTCTCCTTTCTTGCTGTTTGTCCTTTGTTTTCAAAGAGGACCCATGACATCATGGGGTAATGTCTTGACTCTCAAGTGAACTGGATTTAAGTGAGGCGGAGTTGGACAAAGGTCAACCTCACTCTCTTTCAGTGTCGTCAGAGTCCAGTGACAAGACAAAAGTTAGCACGAGTGGCTATGGCCCAGGACGCTATGGATGATCTTGGTACCTTGGATGTCTGACCAAGGTCTAAGCAGTCCACACCACCTGCTTCAGCTGCTTTCATGGACACTGGAACAAATTGCTCTCATCCACCCATGCAGCCGGGGGAAGTCTTCACATGCTTGGGGTAGACATCCCCCTAACTGACTGACCTTTTTGAGGCCTGTTGTTTATCTTCAACCTGGTTTAGCCTGTCTGCTGAGATGGTTTTACCGGGGTGTGGCTGCTATGCATGCTACAGCTTCTTGGAGCCAGGCACAGGCAGAAGATTCTGTAACAGCAGCTGTCGGAGAAAAAAGGAAAAACCAAACCCTGAATATTTTGCTCATTGATATCCCTGTACTTCAGTGTTTTAAAAACCCTGGCAACCTGAAATGAATTCCTCTGAGCCTCTTGCTCAGTAAGGTACAGTGCACCCAGGGAGAACAGGGAATGCCTAACTGACTTCTTGCTTCTGGTAATAAAGCTTATATTAGTTTAGCTCAGGTGTGGGGAACCTGCACCCTTGAGGCCACATGAGGTCCCCTAGGTCCTCAAAGGGCCACACTTGAAGAAATAGAAGGTCACAGGTTCCTCACCCCGGGTTAGCCTATAATCCAACAACCTGCCTAAATACCTTTTCTTCTTCTTAGAAGAGGAATAAATAAATAAACCTTGATAATGCCTTATATTTGTACAGTGCTTTGCTGTCTTCAAATTACTCTCAAGTCCATTAACTTATTGAATTTTCAGGTCAATCCTATGAGGTAGACAGGGCAAGGATCTTCAAAAGAGTTAGGTGACTTGCCTAAGGTCACACAGCCAGGAAGTGTTGGGGCCAGGATTATAACCAGTGTCTCAAGGAGATACGAAATGATGAGAATAATAATACTTTCTTCTACACCATCACACGCTGCTTCTTATGAACTCTCTGTCACAGCAAAAAGAAGTAACTGAGGGATTAGGGAAAGGTTGCACATAGACCCATTTACCTTTCCAGGGATTCATTTGAATGAGGCTGGGATGAGTTGGTCTGAACGCTGGCCAGAGACTCAGTGAAGACTGCTGAAGATTTCTGTCCTTTTCTATTGGACTGATAATTTTCTCGAGTTCTTTCTTCCATGTTCCCTTTCAGAGATCTATCCTGGTATACCTTGTGCATGTCACTTAAATCTTCTTATCTGTAAAATGAAGGACTTGGAGTCCACCGTTCTTATAAACTCTGATTCTGTGTTTTGGTTAAAGTTTTTATCAAAGAAATAAAAAAAAGATGGTCACTTTTTCCTGAAGGTCTTATAGTTTTCTGGTACCGCTGCACCCGTTGGATCCCATGGTCCTAGGTCATGGTGGTGCTATTCGAGGGCTGACCATACATGATATGAGCCTCCAGGGCCACCAGCTGCCTCCCAGGAGCCCTCCTTCCCCAAATGGGGTGCCTAGGGTGATTATTCTGATGGCAGGTATGGCCCAGATTCAGAGAGAATTCTGAGTGAAGCGGATGGAAGTGGGGAAAGGGCATAAGCATTTACACAGTAACTACTATGTGCCAGGAACTGTACTAAGTGCTTCACAAATATTATCTCTTTCCATCTCAGATGAAAGGTCTTCCTCCTTTCCCTGCTTGGGAAGATGATTATTTCTGTGTTCCTGAGGGCAGAGAGAGATTCATCGTGGGAGGTATTAATCTATATTGGTACCCAAAATGCTATCGCTCCTTCAACATTTTTCTCTCCCTTTCAGCAGCACTGGGCGTGATTGATGTATTATGGCCTGGGAATGAAACAAATCGTATAATACTGATTGAGGAAAGACAGAGGCTATGTACTGGCCAACCACTGTCACCAAGAGTGTCCCACCCTTCATTGCCTAAGAGTAGCTGCTATTGTCCTTGTTTGGATTCTGCAGCAGAATGGGCCAGTGAGGTCACCTTGCCCATAATTCAGGTATGGGATTATCATTTATTTATGATGGCTTCTGGCATTCCTCCCAGATAACTCCCTTGGCTTCACCTCCATAGCTGGTCAGCTTCTATTCTGGTTTTATGAAGTGTCTACCAAGAACTTTCCCAGGAACCCTGACCTAGATCTAGCCTGCAGTTGAGGAAGATTGTACATGGCTTCTCAATTGGGCCTGGGACTTTCATTAGACACAGAACTAAATGCTATAAGCTTACAGGGGGAGCATGTTCCACCCTGATGTCTGCCACCAGGCACGCCTTCTCCCAGGATGGAGGATTAAGGGGAGGAGTCAGCACGGTGTAGGGCAGGAGTTCTTGACCTTTTTCATATCATGGACCTTTTGGGGAGTCTGGTGAAGCTTACAGAGCCCTTCTCAGAATAATGGTTATAAGTGAATAAAATAAAATACATAGGATTATAAAGGAAGCCAATTATAATGAAATATCATTATCAAAATTAAAAAGAATGTTTATGGACCCCTCAGTTAAGAATCACTAGAGTAGGGACAGCTAGGAGGTGCAGTGGATAGAGCACCAGCCCTGGAGTCAGCAGGACCTGAGTTCTGGACTCAGATACTTACTAGCTGTGTGAACCTGGGCAGGTCACTTAACCCCAATTGCCCCTCCTGGAAAAAAAAAACCCACTAGCATAGTGGGAAAAATGGTTTTGAAGCTAGATGACTCAGATTCAAATCCCAGGTCTTCAACTTTCTAGCTGTGTGATGTTGAGCAAATCACCCAACTTCTCTGGGCTTCACCTTCCACATCTGAAAAATGAGAAAATAGAACTACTCTAAGCCTCTAGGTCTAAGATACTAGGGTATGGTTGATTAAGCAAATTCACTCTGCATTTTTCAAGCCATGCAGCCTCTAGGAGAGTAATGACTTTTTTTTTTTTTTAACTAGACACAAATTATAGAGCCAAAGCACAGGAAACTTTTTTGATTCCAATTTAACTGTATTCTATTGATTCCAATTTAACTGTACTGGCTTTTTGCAGACCATAAATATATACTTATTTTCAAAATTGATATGTCTTTACAATGAATATTACATCCAGGTTTCTTCTGAAAGGATCCAATAGGTTTCTTGTCCTCTTATAGGGAATATGATCATAAAAACAGAGCTTTCATTTACCATCTTGGTTTGGAGCATCCAAAGAACGATCAATTTCATACTGTATTTACTCTTCCAAATCATATGCTACTTTTTATTAATGTAGCTCAGTGGAGAAAGAACCGAACTTGGAATTAGAAGACTTAGCTTTGCCTTTTATTGCCATTGATCCCATGTGACTCTGGCCAAATCACTTAGCCTCTCTGGGTCTCTGTTTCCTCATCTGTAAAACAAAGAAGTTGGATACCATGGTCTCTACAGTCCCTTCCATTTCTAAATCTATGCTCCTATGATTTCATGGCTAAAGTTATACTTTGGACAACTGGAGTTGAGTGAATGAATGAATATTTGTCAAGCTCTTATTGTGTGCTAAGAACTGTAATATATATTCAGAGATCTTGGTCATATAAACATATAAACCATTTTATTGTTAAAAAAGGTAATTTTATTGTAAATTGTCACTTGATTGTAAAATTGTTAAAATTTTATTAGATTTTAAAGTTAATTAAAAATTAAGAAATTTACTTAAAATATTAGGCTTTTTGGTTGTCTATATTTTTGCTATTTAGCATGGTGCCTGGAACTGAGGAGGAGCTTAATAAATACTTGTTGACTTGACTTAAATACAATTATTGCAGTATTAGCACATTATATAATAATTTTATTGCAGCCTCAGTACCTTAGCCAATGGTTGTTGCATGGGCACATTCACTTATTCTTGAGCATCAATCATGCAGTAAACAAAACACAGGACAGAGACAAGCTGTCATTTAATAATCTAATGAGTCAGTCAGGTGAAGCAATCCATTAATAAATTGAGTGGATGGATAAAGCCTGTGGGCAAAGGTGAGGTGAAATTGTATTTCAAAACTAAGATCTGAGTTGTCCCTCACTTTCTGTATCCAATGGGTTCATGCTGCTATGGGAAAGGCCTTCTGGAAGGATGAATTTATAAAGGCAGATCTCAATGTGAGTTACAAAATGTTTCACTTCATGTCCATCTGTCATTGCCCCTAACACCCTTCCAGCCGACTCAGTCCCTTGAATCTTTCGCTATCCTCAATTCCCATTCACTTGCCCACTCTTGAAATCCCATTTCTTCTATGAATTATTTGAAAGAGGGATGATAATTCTTCCCAGCACATGCTCACCCTTAGTTCCTCAACGCTAAGCTGCTTTCTTTATGGATAGATCCTCATTTGATTGAACATGACATAAGGTGGAATGGAGAGAGGAAGAGCTTTGGACTCAAAAAAGCTTAGGTCCAAGTCCTACCTTTGACCTATATTAGTCATGTGACACTGGGCAAGTTACACAATGTTTCATTGCCATAAGCAATTCTCTAAGACTGTAACTTAAAGATGAGTTATTGATCTGCAGCTATGTGAGGCAAAGTTCACTTCCCCGCTGAAATGGGAGATCAAGATCAAAAATACATCCTTCGGATATCCAGAAAAGGAGATGAGTCAGTCATGTAGAAAGGTCAGGGGATAACAGCTGGATCATCCATCCCATTACATCAGCAACAACAAATTATTCAGAAATCTTGATTAAAACTTCTCTCCAGTAAACCCATAGAGGGTTTATGGAAAGACCTGGATGTGAATGGCGCACAATAAGGAAGAGTGGACGGATTATGATCTGCTCTTTGCCTTGGCTGCCCCTCACCTCTTTTTGCCCAGAATACACTCCCTCCTCCCTTTCACATCTTAGGATCCTTAGTTTCCCTCAAGGCTCAGCATCAACACCACCCCATCCATGAAGTTTTCGGATGCCTTTAGCCCAGTGGGTCACAGATCTCGAGCTGGAAGGGACTTCAGCGGACATTTGATCCACCTTCCTCATATTATAGATGAGGAAATTGGGACACATTTAGGTTAAATTATTTGTCCAAGTTCATAACATCATGGATTTAGAACTGAATAGGATCTCTGAGGTCATCAAGTTCAATCCCCTCATTTTACAGATGAGGAAAGGGAGACCCAAAGATGTTAAGTGACTTTCCAAAGATCACACATATTGTAGGTGTGTGATCTCTCTCTTCCCTGACACTGCCACTACCTTGGCATAGGCCCCCATCATCTCACATCTTATACTACTGCAATAGCTTGCTGGCCATTTTCCCTGCCTCAGGACGCTCCTACTCCAGTCCATCCTGCACTCAGGTAGCAAACTGATTTTCCTAAGTTGGGGTCCTACCATGTCATTCCCATATTCAATAAACTCCAGTGGCCCCCGTCACCTCCAGAATCAAATATCAAAATCCTGAGTAGACATAGCCAGAGCCTGAGTCATCATTTCTTTTCCCATTTTTGAGAAGCCTCAAGATTGTGCATAGGTTGATAGAGCCAGAGTGAGAAAGGGACCTCAGGGGCCCTTTCATTTTATAGATGAATAAACTGAGGCCAGGAGAGGTTAAGTGGATCTCCTTAGCAGCTTCTGCTATTGATTGGCCTATCCCCGAGAAGATCAAATCTTCTCCTAATCCTTTTAGTACTCAGACATACTTTGTTAAAAAGACTTCTGTTCCCAGGGAATTTGTTACTTGAGATAACAGAGAGTTGCTAGTATCCTGTCTCTGAATCTTCAGTTCCATTTTACATGTAATGCCTAAAAAGGTTTCTGGAGGTTGAAGCTTTCTAGGTCTCACGTTATTCTTGGCCAAGGGTGGGAGTCAGAAAGATCTGAATTCAAATCTAGCCTCAGATACTTCCTGGCTGTGTGACACTGGGCAAGTCACTTATTTGCCTCAGTTTCCTCAACTGTAAAATGGGGGTAATAAGAGCACCTATTTTGCAGGGTTGTTGTGAGGACCAAATAAGATAATATTTGTAAAGTACTTGGCATGTAGTAGGCACTGTATAAATGTTAGCTCTCATTATTATTCTCATTTTCTCCTGGACAGTCACAACTTTCTTGAAAATGGAGCCTCTGGATGTACATTAACAAGAAGGCATACCCCAGGTGGATAACGGGTTGTCAAAAAGTTCACTACTTGCATTAGAAATGAAGACTAGAAAAGATAATGGGATAGAAAAATTCAGGGGAATGAGCTCCAGCCAAATTACTTCAGCATCATAAAAAGGACACTCTCCCAGCAAAATAAGTAAGCAAAGAAAGAAATACAAATTTTCTGGAGAAGAGGAGATACCATTACAGTACCATTACAAATACTGCTTACTGCCTGATATTGCTTATACCTCTGATCCTAGGTGCTCCTCCTCCTCTGCACTCCAGGAGTGCCCAGGTGTTCCCACCCACTCCTTTCTCATTGCCTGAATTGCTTTTCTTCTATCTCATCTTCTATCTCAAACCCAACTCATTCAGAACCTTAGGGTGGGGTACTATGGTGGCCTTGCTTTCTCAGCTGGAATCTCTTGGCCTGGATGGAACCAAATTGAGGGTTTTTCTGGACCTTTCTTGAAGCTGCTAAACCAGTTTTCAACTTTTTTGTAAGTCAGATCCACAGTAGCAGCCAGACAGCCTACAAAAGATCCCTTCAAGTGGCTGTTGAGATCTTTTTTTTCCCCAACCCTCAGTTTCTGTCATATCGTTTAAAATTAATACCTTGCAAAGGCAATACAACTTACCTCGAACCTCTGATAAACTTCAAATGGGTATTTAGTAAAACTGAAGGGTAGAAGCAGAGGTTAAATTCCAGCCATTTCATCAAAGATTCTTGTCTCTTTCATATCCTCAAAAATAAAACAAAACAAACAAAACCAAAGAAGTTCACAGATGATTCTCCCCTTCAAAAAAAAATCTTCTAAGAACAAATAATTCCTATATGACATTGATTATTTATAAATATGGCTAATGAAGTGTCCATTTGAAAATCTGGCAAAGATAAAGATTAAAAAATATATAGATAACTTGCCCTAAGGAAAGAATTGCATGAAGTATTGAATAAAATATTAACTAATGGAATACAGTAACACATTAAAAATTATTTGCCATCAGATGTTCAGGACTAAGAACCATCAAAACAATATCACATATAAACAACCCTAAAAAACTATGGTTATATCAATAGATAAAAAAAGATCTATAAAAAGATTTTATAGGATATAAAATCCTATGTTTATTCACAATTTTTAAAAATAAGGAAAATAGTAATTAAGTGATGCAAAAAAGATCTAAAAATTTTTTTATAGGATATAAAATCCTACATTTGTTCGCAACTTCAATAAATAAGGAAAATAGTAACAAAGTGATTTTTCCCTTGGTGGGGAAAAAAATTAATAGCTGACATACAATGGAAAACACTTAGAAACATTTCCACTAAAGACAGGCATGAGATGAACATGCCAATTTTTACTACTTCCATTTGAAACAGTTTTGGAAATGTTAGCAATTGCAATAAAATAAGAAAATTTATTAAAGAGGATTGCATTGTAAATGAAGGGGTCAAAACATTATTTGCAGAAAACATTAAAGCATATCTAGAGAAATCTAACTTTCACAAACAAAAAAATAATTGAAATGATAAGTCTAACAAAATTACAAGATGCAAGATGAAACCCAAATATGAATTGAATTCTCATATACTAACAATAATAAATTGGGAAATGATCACAAAAAATAAATTCCATTTATAACAACAAAAACCACTAGATATTTGGAGATAACATGCTTAGATATGTGCCCAGTCTTTATAAAGACAAATATACAACTATAAGGATAGAAATAAAATGTGCCTACATTTGGCAGTACTTGCCAAGAATAGAGACAATTGGGAGCAGAGAAATTATTTAGTGTATAGGTTAATCTGCCTGGATTCCCATATTTTTGGGTCTACCATGATTTTTGATTCTTGAAGGGTACTGTGGGAAAGAGAAGATGGAAGACAGAAAAAGAACGAGAGAATCCATCTTTCTGAGTCACATGGAAGCACAGGGCACATTGAATTGTGAAGGAGGTATGACCTGGCATAGGGGATCCCCATTCCATGATCCACCATGAACAGCAATGACTAAATAAAAATGAGAAGTTTTCCTACAACAAAATCAAAGCAATTAAAGGAAATTGCTAACTAGAGAAAGTCTTTGTAGCAAACTTTTCTGATAGAGGTTGGATACGCAAGATACGTAAGGACTTAATCCAAATATATTAGAATGAGAGCATCTCCTCTAGTAGGTAATTGGTCAAAAAATATTAAAAGGAAGTTCTAAAAAGAAGAAATGCAAGCTATAAACAACCATATGAAAAATGTTTCAAGTCATTAAAAATAAAAGAAATTCCCATTAGAACTACTCTAAATTATATGTTATACCTATAAGATTACTGCCTCTTTACATAAAAGATTACATCTAATAAACCTATGGAAAAGAAAATTGGCTGGGTATATTGGTGTGTGCCTCTACAATCCCTGTTATAGGGAAGCTGAAGTTGGTGGATTACTTGAGCTCAGGAGTTCTGAGCTACAGTAGGTTAAGCTAATTTGGTGTCCACACTAAATTGGGCAACAATGTGATGAGCCTCCTAGACTGGGGGACCACCAGGCTGCCTAAGGAGGGGCAAAATGGCCCTGGCTGGAAAAAGAGCAAGTCTGGGGTATATAAAGCAATGGAATCAGGCCTAGGAGTGGCCACTGCACTTCCTGCCTGAGTGAGATAGAGACTCAGTTTTTGTTTTTGTTTTTATTTTTAATAATATTATTTTCCCTCATTACATGTAAAAACAATTAACATCTTTTTTTTAAAGTTTTCAGTTCCAAATTTTATCCTTCTCTCCCTCCCTCCCTGTCCCCCTCCCAGAGACAGTAAGCAATCTGATATAAGTTATACATGTGCAGTCATAGAAAACATTTTCATATTAGTCATTTTGTACAAGAAGACTCAAAAAGGAAGAAATTTAAAAAGAAAGAAAGAAGGAAAGAAAGGAAGGAAGAAAGGAAGGAAAGAATAGTATGCTTCAGTATGGTTCAGACGACATCAGTTCTTTCTCTAGAGGCAGATAACATTTTTCATAATGAGTCTTATGGGATTGTCTTGGATCATTGTATTGCTGAGAATACCCAAGTCATTCACAATTCTTCATCACATAATATTGCTGTTACTGTGTACAATGTTTTCCTGGTTCTGCTAACTTTGCTTTGTATCAGTCCATATAAGTCTTCCCAGGTTTTTCTGAAATCATCCTTCTTGTCATTTCTTATAGCACAATAATATTCCAATACAAGCATGTATCACAATTTGTTTAGCCATTCCCCAATTGATGGGCATTCTCTCAATTTCCAATTCTTAGCTACCACAAAAACAGCTGCTATGAATATTTTTGTACAAATAGGTCCTTTAGGGAAATCCAGTTTTAACAACAACAAATAGCAACAAAAAAAGAAAACAAAAACTACAAAAAGGCTCATCATTTAGTACATGCGTTTGAGAACACTATTAGCAAAATCACAAAAAACAGATTTCAACTCATACTACACATGATAAATTAGAATGAATTCTAGCTAAGTTGCAGTTTTGAGCATAAAAATGATGAAAAAATTATTTATTTATTTCAATTTTGGATGGCAATAAAACTATACCTCAGGGACTCCTTTCTAATAAGATATCACCCACCCACACATTAAAATTATTCAAGATTCCTTAAAATGTGTAGCAACAGAAATAACCTTTTTTGAAATTATATAGAGAAAAAAAGCATAACGGAAACAACAAAGTACACCTTGTGACTCTGAACAAGGAACAGTAAATGGGAATGAAATGATAAGAAATCTAGTAGGAACTCAGAGGAGGAATTGATAAGTTGTTATGGACACTTTATGTGTTTAAATTCATCTACTCCGATGTAATTGTAAAGAAATTTGAATTGGTTTTATTGATGTTAAATATTAAATTTACCTCAAGGGACTTATAGGGGAAAAAAATATGGGGGGTTGAGGGAGGAGGAAAGACAACAGAAGCAAGAGCAGTCCTAAGAACAATAAGTAGAAGAGCACTGAATTTGGGGTCAAAGGACTTGGGTTTGACTCCTAGCTCTGATAACTGAGTGTGTGACTGTCACCTGTGTGAACTTGAACCTTTCTGGGACTCTTTTTTCTCCTAGAAAATGAGGAGGTTGACTCATGACTCTAAGACTTTTTTCTAGGTTTAAGTCCTAACATCCTATGATTTCTACCAGGGGTAGACAGGGAAAGGTATAGCTCAAGCTTGGTGTCTTTGTTCTTCCTTGAGGCATTAAGAATATATGGTGGTGGGTATTTTGGTGCGAAAGTAATCAGGGGCCTTGATTGGGATGCAATGCTGGTCCCGGCCCCATGTGCTCATGACTGATATGTCCAGGATAGCCCCAATAATTACCCTAAGCTTTAAAGGGAAAATGGAAGAGGCTGTTTCAGTCTCATGGTGTCTACTGGCCTAAATGCCAAGCTTCAGGGGTTGATTATCACTGGAGATTTTTCTTCAGTGGGGGAAAAACAACCAGGCCCTTAGACAGTTATAGTTAATGGTTTACGGTGTCTAGGCCAGCAGTGGGGAACCCGCAGGCTCCAGGCCACATGTAGCTTTCTAAGTCCTTGGGTGTGGCCTTCTGACTGAGTCTAAGTTTTACAGAACAAATCCTTTTATTAAGGGGATTTGTTCTGTGAAGTTTGGATTCAGTCAAAGGGCTGCACTTGAGGACCTAGAGGGCCACCTGTGGCCTTGAGGCCACAGGTTCCCCACCCCTGGTCTAAGCCCTGCCAGTTGAGAGCTGGCTTTTCTCTCTTTTCCTCTTGTTATTTATGGTCTATTGGAACACTCACCTATTCAACCTTGGATATGAGCAGAGGCACACACACAGCAGACCTCACCTGACCTATTTAAAAAAAAAAACACGTAATTTTTCTTTGTTGATTTCTTTCCTGTGTTTATTTATCTCATCTTCTGGTAATATGTACAGATAATCGTTTACTCTTTGCAGTTCTGTTGATATCATCTGTTTTCTTATGTAAGCTACTAAGGGGTGGGGGTCAAGTATGTTTAACTTGCATTGTATAGCCCAGAGTACACAACCAGGTGCATTAGTTAAGTAAATATTAGTTGATAAAGATAATAACAAAGATCCTAAAATCAGAAGTTTGGGGAAGTTAGTGACAGATGTTTTGCATTAAGATTGTTTGCTCAAAGTGCCTCCACAATTCTTTCTTGACCAAATCCTCAGCTGTGGCCGTGACACAAGACTTCACCTTTCGATCTGGCTTCTCTTCCAAGTGATTAATTCCTGTTATTCTTAATGATAAATGAGGGCTTACTGAGGATGTTATTTTATTTAGTAATCTCTTGGGTTTTGTACTGCACCTTCAGAAACACCTTTTGTCATCAGTTACATTTTTTATGTGGGAAAAAAAAATCAGTCGGTGATAATCCACATTTGAAAAGAGTAGCCCAGGTATGGGATGGTGAGAAATGTGGGGGAGGAAGCGTGTTGAGCTTTGCGCTTCCCCATCAAGCATTTCTTTACTAATTTCAGAAGTACAAAGTAAGTGACCTAGCAAAGAACTTGAAACACCTCATTACTTGAGGCACCACTCCCCAGATGTGCTATGAGATAAAGAGGCATGTGGAAGAGCTTGCTATCAAACCCTCCATTATGGATACATTGGGAACCTTGCTTTGAGAGGTGCTAAGGTACATTGTTTTAATACAGCTGAACTTGCCCTCCTGCTCTGGCAGAATGCGGAGGAAGAGTTGCTCTAGATTTCATTTTTTCAATTCAACACGTGTTTTTAAGTATCTATGACATGCCATTGCACGTGCTAAGTCTAAGGGTACAAAGGTGGGAAAAAACAACACAGTCCTTTCCCTCATGGAGCTTATAAGCCATCCAACGAACCTTTATTAAGTGCCCACTAAAGGAAAACTCTGTGCTAGACACTAGGAGAGAATTAGAAGCAGTGGGTGTAAGTTACAAACAGGCAAAATCGCGTTTGATGTAAGTAAGAGCTTTACCAACAATTAGAGCTATCCATTCAGAAGCAGGACTGCTTTCGGAGGTAGAAGGTTTCCCTTCCCTGGATATCTCCATTTGCTGAGCCTGTTGAAGAGAGGATTCTAGTTCAGGTGTGGGTTGGGTTGGTTGCCTTCCGAAATTCCTTCAAACTGAGATTCTTTAACTCTGTGAAGGATAAATCATTGACATAGAGCAGACGAAAATGGCATTTCTCCTCTCACTCTGTTACTTACCCACTCGCTCCCACCTTAGATAGCCAAACTTTTTGATGGTATGAGACCATGAAGAACTTGAAGAGAACCATGGATCTCAATTCCACATTTCCAAAGGAAAAAAAATTTTTTTGATCCATTTAAATTAATCAAATACTCATAAGTTTTATGGATTGTACAACATGGTCCTAGTACAGAACTAGATACTTCAGGATACAAAAGACCCACAAGAAATGAGCCTAACCCCTAAGTTATGTTAAGCCCTTCCCTTGATGAAATACTATGTATTTCTTTTTTGTAGATTTTTTATTCATTTTAAACTTAAACACAAAATGAGAAAAGAAAAAAAAACATTTCTATCTACACAACAGAACATAAGCGAGGATTCAATATATTCAATGTTTCCTTGATGAAACACTGTATATTTAAAAAAAATCGATATTGACTATGAATAGAAAGTAGTCAGAATAAGCAACCTGCTATAATGGACAAAACACTGCATTTGAAATACAAAGAGCTAAGTTAAAATTATAGCTCTGCCGTCTCCTACCTGTGTGTCCTGGATAGATCACTCTACCTCTCCAGTTCACTCAATATCCTTCACCTCTAAAATGAAGAGGTTGAACCCGATGACCTGTCTTGATCCTCCATGATCCTGTGAAGCCACAGAAGCTCAGGGTTCAAGAAAACCTTAGCAATCATCTTAACTATCCTGGATAGGGAGTCCTTCATTAACATCCCTGAAAAGTGGCCATTCACTAGCTTTTTGAATCACGAGACTTGGGATCATATCCTGCCATTTGTATAATATTAGGCAAATCACTTAACCTCTCTGGGCCTCAGTTTCCTTATCTGTAAAATGAGGGGGTGGACTAGATCGCCACTGAGGATCTCTCCCACTCTAGATCTATGGTCCTGTGATCCTTCAATTGTGGAGAGCGGGAACCATTTACCTCCCAACGTAACCCATTCCATCTTTTGATAGCTTCTAATTATTTCAAAGTTTTTTTCTTTACATTTAGCTTAAATCTCCCCTTCTACAACTTCTATTAATTATTCCTAGTTATGCCTCTGGGGCCAAGCACAACAAATTAGTCTTAGGATAAGACTAATCCTTCTTCCATGTACTTGAAGACAACGATCTTGTCTCCTCTAAATCTTCATCTTCAGTTCCTTCAACCCATCATTTTGTGGCATGGTCTCTAGTCTCCTTGCCAACCTGGTTTACCCTTGTTTGGACATGCTTGAATTTGTCCATATATGATTGGAAAAGGAAAGGTGTTAATTATGAAGAAAGAGAAGATAACATATGGACAGACTAAATGTTATCACTAGTACTCATGAGATGAGTAAAGACCTAGAGGAAAGCTTTGGTGCATTGGGTAGACTGGCTGTATCACATTTATGGGAGGACCTAGAAAAGAGTCACACGGACAAGAAGCAAGGGTGCCCTGTTGTCTGCACCTTTGAAGGGTGTGCCCACATCAATGAGATCATGATGCCACTGAAGTATCAAAGTAAACGTATTGCATATATTTAGAGGAAAATGTCTTAATATATAAACATTAATTTAGAGTCATGCATCTTCATGGGTTTCCATTGAAAACAAATGTGTGATGTAATGTTGATCCATTAGAAGTCAAAATTCTAACTAAATCTTAAACAAAGGCTAAAATTCTTAATTTTTGCAACCTCAAACCATTCAAGTGACATCAAAGATTCAATCAGATTTGATGCCATAAAGTGGTCAAAGATGAAGCCATTTGCAAAGTGGGTCCCTTTTCCATCGGAGCAGAGATAACACCGAAGACCTAGAAGAAACATCAGAGGCCATTTAGGTCAATGCTTGCCCTCCAGTAATCCTTTCTACAAGACCTTCAGCACATAGTTGTGCTCCTTATTTTTTTTTTAAATCTAAACATAAACATTACACCTCCAAAAGAATATTTCCATATTCAGAGAAGAACACACAAAAAAGCATTGTATAGGAAATAGTGAAACTCTGTTTCATGCTGCTTAGTTTAAAAAAAAAATAGTACAATACATTCTACAAGTTCTTTTCAAAATTATCCCGTTTGTCCATGCTTGCTTCTGAATTTTCTTCTGTTCTTGTCTGCGCATTTATAGAAATTTTAGAATGACCCTCTTTGGGGGAAGCATCGTTATTGCTAACCCCTTCCTCCTGCTCTCCATCCACTGAAAACTCAGAGAAAGAAAGATAATTAAGCAAAATGAATCCACAAAGCAGCCATGTCCAAAAAATGTGTGTATCTTTCTGTACCTTGTCTCTATCATCTGTCAAGGGGTGAGTAGTGTACTTTATCCTAGGTCATCTGGAGACATGACTGGTCTCAACCATTGATCAGGGCTCTGAAGCCTTTCAAAGCTGTTTTTCTTTACAGTTGTTGTCCTTGTATAAACTGTTCTAATGCTTCTACTCACTTCATTCTGTATCAGTACATATATATTCTACCCAGAATTCTCTGAAATCACCTTTTTTTGTCACCTATGACACAAAAGTATTTCACTGACAATGAAATTTTAGCTGTTTCTCTGTACTCTTTATCTTGAAGACCTCTCACTATCTCTAGATGTAGTGATGATACTTTTAGACACTTCAATCATTAGCAATTTTTCCTTACCATTAGGCCTAAGTGGTGTTTGTTTCAGTTGTTTTTCCATCATGTCTGACTCTTTGTGATTCTGTATGAGATTTTCCTAGCAGAGATACTGGAGTGATTTGCCATTTTCTTCTTCAGTTCATTTTATAGATGAAGAAACTGAGGAAGACAGGGTCAAGTGACTTGCCCAGCATCACACAGTAAGTGTCTGAGGCCAGGTTTGAATTCAAGAAGATGAGTCTTCCTGATGACAAGCCCAGCACTCTTATCTACTGCACAAATCTAGCTGCCTGCCAAAGTGGTCTACTCAGCCTTAATAGAACACCCATGGCTCATACTCATTGCTCTCTGCAGCTAGAAAGATCCAATCTAATTCCTCCTCCCCTAATACCTTTTCAGACAGTTGAAGATGAAAATCACATCCATCCTTACCCTTATTGCTAAGTCTTCTGTTTTCTGAACCAAATAATTTGTGTTCCTTTATCCGTGCTGCCTGTGGTATATTCTCCAATCTTCTCACCATCCTGGTTACTCTCATCTGGATGAACTCCAGCTTGTTTTTGTCTTTCCTATAATGTGATACTTAGATAGAAACACAATTCTCCAGATGTGTCCTAACCAAAGCAGGGTATCGTGGAAAAGTACCTCTCTTTTCTTAGGCAGTAAGGTCTTTTAATACAGCCTAGTGTAGACTTAGCTTGTTTGGGCTACCATGTTACTTTGTGGATGCCAATTAAGCTTGCATACTATTAAAAAACCTCATGTCTTTTTTCTTTCAAAATTTTATTTTTTTTTAATTCTGAAGTTAGGCACCAAAAATTTAAAAAAAGAGCACCTTTGTATATGCAGTAAAATGTATAAAGAGAATTGTATAGAAAACTGAATCTTTATTTCTTATCACTTACTTTTTTTAAAAAGTATATAATAAATTCTTCAGGTTACTTTAAAAACTGTACTGCTGTCTGTGCTTCTTCCTGTCTCTTTGTGTGTATTTTATAAAATGTTTCAATTGCCCTCTTTTCATCACTATTACTAAGAGAAGGGGGGAGATGATAAGCATTCATTAAGTACCTGCTATGTGACAGGCACTGTGCTATTATTATCTCATTTGATTCTCATAACAACCCTAGGAGATAGGAGTTATGATCCCTATTGTACAGTTGAGGAAACTGAAGCAGACAGTGACTAAATGACTTTCACAAAGTCACATGGTTACCCCCCTCTACTTCCCTCAATTTAAAAACCAAGAGAAAAAAAAAACATAAGGATCATCAAACAAAACAAATCCACACAGTGACTACGTCCACAAATGTCTATCTCTTTCTGTACCGTAAGGCTACCATCCTTTTCAAGAGATGAGTATCATGCTTCATTGTAGACTTGCTGTAGATATGGTTGGTCATGGCATTGATCAGAATTCTTAAGTCTTTCAAAATTCTTTTTCTTTACAATGTGTTCTTTTATACGTTGTTCTGGTTCCTTGACTCTGCATCTGTTTTATAATTCCTAGGATTCTCTAAAATTACCTCTTTCATAATTTCTTATGGTCCATTAATACTCCACTATATTCATATAACACAATTTGTGTAACCATTCTTCAACTGATGGGCACCCTCCCTTAGATTCCTATTCCTTTGACCCTGCCTTCCTTCTCCCCTCCTCAAACACTCGGAACAGAACCAATCAACCCCCAGATCGCGTTTTTCTTATTTAACTTCAGTACCCTTTTGTAGACATTAAGATTCTGAAGGGACGCTTATTTTTTCTTCAACTTTTAGAATGTTAGCTCTACATCATCACATAGGCCCTTGCTATTGTTCCAATAAATTTACCTTTGTAGTTTTCTCTTAATTCTTGTGTTTACATTTCAAAGTTCCTACTCACCTCTGGTCTTTTAATCAGAAAAACTTAAAATTCCTCTATTCCTCTAAAGATCCATTTCCCCCCTGTAGGATTACAGGGTGATGCTAGCTTTGTGCGGGTAAATGACTCTTAATTTTTAAGGCACCATACTTTGTCTTCTGTAATATTGTATTTCAATATTTCCCTTTGTTTATGATAGAAGCTTCCAAGTTTAAGGTGATCTTGACTGTATTGCCTGAGCTGCTTTTTTTCTGGATGCTTGCAATACTTGGTCTTTGATATAGTTCTGGATTTTGGTTATGACATTCCTGGGACTTTTACTTTTGGGGTTTCTTTCAGGAGATGGCAAGTGAATTCTTTCTAGCTTTACTTTGCCATTTGTTTCTAATAGATCTGGGCAGTGTTTAGAAAAGGGATTCTAAAAGCTTCCTCTTGGCTCTAAACTTTATAATCCTTTAAGTCTTGACTCTTTTCCCAGATTCTTTCATTTCTATTGACTCCTCACCTATTTCAGGCATATCTCTTGAGGGGAAAAAAAATACACACCTAATTTTGATCTTATGTAAGCATTGTTAATTTGCTTTTTCAGACTACTAAATTTGTCTATTTGCTAGTGATTCCTGTTTATAATCCTCTTTGTTGTTTAGAACTCAATCAATACTCTCTGTCAGGGAGTCCCAGAGTCCTGAATCACCTAATTTTCCTTTTCCTTCATTGGAATGTACAGATCAGGCTCAGGAATGCAGGGAGGGTCTTACTGCAGTGGTTTTCTAAGGTCACTGGAATTCAGAGTAATTTCCCCATCAGGATTCAGGTTGCATAGTGTGGGGGAGTTGTTGCATAACCATATTCCCTTAAATGGAGCGAGCTGAGCTCTGGGGGGCTTAACTGGTCAGAGTCCATTGGCAGAGTGCTCCGAGCCCACACAAAGTTCCTGTTTCATCTTTTCTTTTTCAATGGAAATCAGGGCTGTTGTTTTTGAACTAGCCACCTAATTCTTATCATTAGCATTCCCAGTTCAGGCTGTGGCAATAATTGCACTGTCTTTTAATTATAGTAATTACAGCAGAGCTTTTGCTCAAAGTTGCTTTCCCACAAACACTGATGGATTTAATTCATTTATTTAAACATTTTTTAAGTACCAGTACCTTTCCAGCTTCATTAATTAGTCTACAAATATTTATTAAGCTCTTACTATGTGACAGGTACTATGTTAAGTTTGGGGTGCAAACCAAGACAAAAAACATAGTGTCTGCCATCAAAGAGCTCATATTCTAGTAAAAGATACAACATGTAAAAAATGGGCACAGACAACATATAGATAGAAGATAATCTTAGAGGAAAGGCATCACAATGATTGGGAGTGGGGGTAAGGGGTACCTGAAGAGACCTGGACGATAAGTTTGGAGAGGTGAAGACGGGGAGTTGTTATACATTAATCTCCTTCATTCAATCTATGGTCCACCCAAACTAGGCTTTTTGCTACCCACCTCCTTACCTTAGCACAGGTCACTTCCAATGCCTGGAATGTTCTCCTTCCTTACCTCTATCTCTTAGAAGTGTTGGTTTTCTTCAAAACTTGGTTCACATGGCCCTTCCTCATCCCCCCAGTTGCTAGTGCCTCTATCCTAAATTACTTTATTTTTATTTTGTATCTACTTATTTTTATTTGTGGGATCATAAATTTAGAACAGGAAGGACCTTAGAGGTCATTGAGATCAACCTTCACATTTTACAGAGGAAGAAAACATTTTCTTTTTTTAAAAATTAATTTATTTTTGGTTTTCAACATTCACTTCCATAAGATTTTGAGTTTTAAATTTTCTCCCCCTGCCTTTCTTGTCCCCTCCCCAAGATAGCGTGTAATCTTATATAGGCTCTACTTATGCATTCATATTAAATGTATTTTCACATTAGTCATGATATAAAGAAGAATTAGAACTAGTGGGAGGAACCATGAGAAAGAAGAAACAAAATAAAGCAACAAAAGAAAAGGAGAGCAAATAGTACATTTCCATCTGCATTCAGATTCCAAAGGTCTTTCTCTAGATGTGGATAGCATTTTCCATCTTGAGTCTTTTGGAGTTGTCTTAGATCCTTGCATTGCTGAGAAGAGCTAATTCTGTCAAAGTCAGTCTTCACACAATGTAGCTGTTACTGTGTACAATGTTCTCCTGGTTCTGCTCTTTTCACTCAGCATCAGTTCATATAAGTCTTTCCAGGTTTTTCTGAAGTCTGCTTACTCCTCATTTCTTATAGCACAATAGTATTCCATTGTATTCATATACCACAACTTGTTCAGCCATTCCCCAATACATGAGTATCCCCATAATTTCCAATTCTTGAACACCACAAAAAGAGCTAGTATACATATTTTTGTACAGTGAGTCCTTTTCCCATTATTATGATCTCTTTGGGATATAGCTCTAGAAGTCGTATTGCTGGGTCAAAGGGTATGCACATTTTTATAGCCCTTTGGGCATAGTTCCAAATTGCTCTCCAGAATGGTTGGATCAATTCCCAACTCCACCAACAATGTATTAGTGTTCCAATTTTCCCACATCTTCTCCAACACTTATAATTTTCCTGTTTTGTCATATTAGACAATCTGATAGGCGTGATGTGGTACCTCAGAGTTATTTTGATTTGCATTTCTCTAATCAATAGTAATTTAGAGCATTTTTTTCATATGACAATAGGTAGCTTTAATTTCTTCCTCTGAAAACTCCCTCTTCATATCCTTTGAACATTTACCAATTGGGGAATGACTTGTATTCTTATAAATTTGACTCAGTTCTCTATATATTTTAGAAATGAGGCCTTTATCGGAGACACTGACTGTAAAAATTGTTTCCCAGCTTTCTGCTTCCCTTCTAATCTTGGTTGCATTGGCTTTGTTTGTGCAAAAACTTTTCAATTTAACATAATCAAAATCATCCATTTTGCATTTCATAATGTTTTCTATCTCTTGTTTGGTCATAAATAGAGGGAACTATTTTCTAAGAGGGGTTAAGTGATTTGATTTAGAGGCAGTTAAGTGGCTGGAGTGTTGGATTTGGAGTCAGAAAGACTTGAGTTTAAATCCAGCCTCAGGCACTTACTAGCTATGTGACCCTGGGCAACTCATTTAAATGTCTGTTTGTTTCAGTTTCTTCAAATATAAAACTGAGATGATAACAGTACCTACCTTGTAGGGTTGTTTTGAGTCTTCTGACTTCCAGTGCTCCATCCATTCCCAACACTCTATCCTAAAACAAACTTGGCAAGTGGTTGTTCTTGTTTGTCTTCCATTTTTGAAGAGAACCAATGACATCATGATGTTGGGGTAAAATAGTGGATGATGGGTGATGTCCTGACTTGTGAGTAAAGTGGATTTGTGAGGCAGAATTGCACAAAGTCATCAGTCTCGCTCTTTCTTCCAGAGTCATCAAAGTCCAGTGGCAAGACAAAAGTGAAGATGATTGGTGATGGCCTGGGATGCAGTGGATGACCTTGGGATCTTCCAAACTCCAAATGTTCTACAGCTCCTACTTCAGCCGCTTGCATGGCCATAGGAACAAATTGTTCTTATCTTCCCATTCCATCAGGGGGAAAGTCTTAACATGCTTGAGGTAGACATCCCCTCAAATCATTGACAGGCTTGAGGCCTGTCAGTTACCCTCAACCTGGTTTAGTCTGTCTGCCAAGATGGTTTTACCAGGGTGTGGCCACTGTGCATGCTACAACTTCTTAGAGCCATGGGTGAGAGTTGGGTGAAGGTGGACACCAAAGGTGGATGAGCAGCTCTGAAAAGGGCTCAGCAAGCCCTCATAGCAGAGGTGCTGGTCCTCCCTGATCACCCTTTACACTCCCAATACATGGTAGGATCTCTGAAAATACTTGTTGATTGATTGATTGACGCTATATATAATATCCTCCAATGAAGTCATATATATTGCTTAAAACTGGATCAATTTCCACCCTGAATCCTAAACCATTGAATTATCCTTTTCCTTCATAGCACGGGTTCCTAATGTGGGGTTTATTAACTTTTAAAAAATTGATAACTGTATTTCAGTGTAACTGGTTTCCTATGTAATCTAGGTATTTTATTTTATGCATTAAAAACAATTATTCTGAGGAGACCATAGGCTTCACCAGACTCTCAAAGGGGTCCATGACCCAAAAAGGTTAAGAACTTCTGCTTTACGACTATTTACAAATAAGATTCTAATGCCTCTTTATGAGGTGAAGGTGACCTTTTGTTATTAAAGGCTTTGCCAGTAGAGTTCAGATTCTACCAAACTGGAGGGGATTGTAGGACTGACCAGGTATAGTGACTTCCTACAGTGCAGGTCTGACAATGACATCCCTTTACTCAATAGACTCCAGAGGATCATCATATCACTTCCAAGATCAAAAACAAAATCCTCTGTTTGCCTTTCAAAGCTCTTTGTAAAGTGCCCCCTTCGTCTTTCCAGTCTTCTCATATGTTACACCCTCTACGTACTCCTCTCTGGTTGTCCTCCACGTCTGGAATGCTCTCCCTCCTCACTGCCTCCTGGCTTCCCTGGCTTCTTTCAAGTTCCAGCTAAAATCCCGCCTTCTACAGAAGCATTTCCCAATTGCCCTTAATTCTAGCACCTTTTCTCTGGTGTACTTAGCTGTTTGCATGATGACTCCCCCGTTAGACCATGAGCTCTTTGATAGCAGGGACTGCCTTTTGTCTTTCTTTGTATCTTCAGAGCTTTGCATGGTGCCTAGTACATTTGTTGTTGCTATCCAGTTGATTCAGTTGTGTCCAACTCTCCACGACCCCATTGGGGGTTTTCTTGGCAAACCTACTGGAATGGTTTGCCGTTTCTTTCTCCAGCTCATTTTACGGGTGAGGAAATGGAGGCAAACATGGTCGAGTGACTTGCCCAGCATCCCACAGCTTGCAAGTGTTTGAGGCTGGATTTGAACTCAAGAAGATGAGTTATCCTGACTCTAGGCCTGATACTCTATCCCCTTTGCTACCTACCTGCCCCTACCTAGAATAGAGTAGATGCTTAATAAATGTTTATCGACTGACTGACTACTATCTGAGGGCCAGAGAAGCTCACTTTTAGGCTGGATATAAGGAGAGTACATTTTCAGCCATAGCAGTCTTGAAATCCATCTACTATGTTATAGAGTGGTTGCAATCTGTATTAGTGATGGTTGTGATTAGACTAATAAAGTTATAAACTCTTAAAGTTTCAGAGTCTGTGCAGCACATGGTGGTAGGTGCTGGGGGGCGTACAAAGATGAATCAGGTCTATTTCTTCCAGTTTCTACCAGTGAAGAACTCAGACCATGAGAGAAGACATATGCATGAGTAAATATAATTCACATTTGCATATAAGCACACAAAAGCATGAACCAGTTGCAATACATTATAAACAAGGAATTAAGCAGAAGTGGCGTGACAGATGTCGTTAGACAAACAATTGACCAAGAAAAAAAGAAGATAAATCAGTCACTTTGAGAGAGTGGAGAAAACCAACTGTGAACTTAAACCATTGGTATTCAGGAAATTATAGAATTAGAGGAAAGCTGCCAGCAAACTGGGTGGACCCTGTGGCAAATCCGTGGGAAGACTTGGACAAGAGTCACATGGGATGGGCAGAAATGGATGGGTTTCAATCAGAATCTTTGGAGGGAAGGTCCACAACAATGAGATCGCAGATCTATCGGAGTGCTAGGAGGCACACAAAAACTATACAGAGTACTATAATAGCAGAAAATCAATCAGTCAGCATTTACGGAGCACCTCCTAGGTGCTAGGCACAGTGCATGAGTCATGTTTATAAAATATGATAAATGAAACAATCCTTGCTCATAAGGAGCTTAGATTGTAGTTTAACTACTTTGTATTTATTTACTTTATATGTATTCTGCATACATATATATGTATGTATATATACTTATACATATACATATACATACATATATACACACACATATACTTATATACAAGTATATGTATAAGTAAAAAGGGCAGCTAGGTGGTGCAGTCGGAGTCAGGAGGATCTGAGTTCAAATCCGACCTCACACTTACTAGCTGTGTGACCTTGGGCAAGCCACTTAAAACCCCATTTACCTCAGTTTCCTCATCTGCAAAATGAGCTGGAGAAGGAAATGGCAAACCACTTCAGTATCTTTGCCAAGAAAACCCCAAATGGAGTCATGAACTGTGGGATATGACTGAAATGACTGAATAACAACATAAGTACATACGTATATAATATATGTGCACATACACACACAGAGAATATATATACAAAATGAATCAATACAAAGTAGTTCAATTCCAGGTATTTGTAGAGGGAGGACTCTACCAATTGGGAGAGGATTAGGGGTAGTTTCATGTAATTGAGGGCATTGGGGCTGGATTTTGAAGAGTAGGATATCAAATAAGCAGAAAAAGTAGAGGAGAAATTTTAGGTAGGAGGACAATCATGAGTAAGGAATGGAGACAAGGACTTAAAGGGTTTGTCTGAAGATAGCAATAGCCAGCATTTATACAGCACCTACTATGTGCCAGGCACTGTGCTAAGTGCTTGATAAACATTATCTCATTTGATCCTTACAACCACCCTGGAAGGTAGGTGTTATTCTTATTCCCATTTTACAGTGGAAAAAAACTAGGATAGATAGAATTTAAGTGACTTGTGCAGGATCTGAGTGTGGATTTGAACTCAGCTCTGATTCCAAGCCCACCCTATTGACCGTGCCACCAAGTTGCCTCTAGTGTAGTTCCTTAGCTATAACACAGAGCCCATGAGGGCAGCATTTAAGAGCCCATGAGAGCTAAGATTTAAAAGATACTTTGAAGCCTGAATATGTAAAATCATGAATGCTAGGCTAAGACGTTTGGAACATTGAGGAACTATTGAAGAATTTTGTTTAGAAGGATAAAAAGACCATCCCTATAGCCCTCCAGTAACAGCAGCAGGGCTCATTGAATGGAATGGGGAGCTGTGACTAGTCTGAAGTCTTTGTGGTCGGAAGAGATTTTCATTTATTTAAACTATCTTCTCTCCACTGTGTATAAATTGGTGTGGTTTTGCCATGGCAGATATTTCTTGCGAATTTGTTTTGATTTCTATATTCAGAGGTAATTGATATTTCCCAAACATTGATGATCTAAAGCCAAACAGTTTTGTTTTACTCAGTGTCTGGATACTCAGTTTATAGGCTCTAAATGAGTCTTTCCCAGAAGAATGTTTGTTCTCAGCAGGCTGCCGAGTCAGTGAAGGCTCCAGTGTTTTCACACAGGTAAACAAATTAACATTTCCTTCCCACTCTAAATCCTATGGTTCTATGTTCTGAATTGCAATGGATGGAATCTCCTCCCCCCATGTTAGTCAGTATTATTTGGGACTTGTGTACTTGTACAAACTGGTGTGTCTGTGATTCCCAGTTAAAATGGGGTTGCTCAGAGGAAATGTGTCTGTTTCCTATTTCGATAGATCTGGGAACTAAGGGTGAGGACAGAAAGTGCAGACTAGTGAGACTGACTTAAATTTCTGGCAAAATTCTAGAATAGATCATCAGTGGGATGGTGGACCCCTAGGAAAAGAGAAGTGGAGACCCCAAAGTGCTGGCATGGCTTTATAAAGAAAGAACAGGTCATGAATGCAATGATCATCTCTACGCAGATGATTGTCAGGTCTATTTATCCACTTCCAGGCTTTCTCCAGATTTCCAGTCTTGCATTTCTAACAACTTATTGGATGTCTTGAACTGGATGTCCTATAGACACCTTAAAGTCAACATGTCCAGAGCAGAACTTAGTACCTTTCCACTCACACTCTCTTCTGAACTTTTTTATTACTCTTTGAAAGACGGGGCACCATAATTTTCCTAAGCGCCCATGCTTGTGACCTTGCGGTCCATCTCAACTCTTCACTTGGATTCTACCCATAAATTCAATCTGTTGGTAAGTCTTGTTGTTTCTACTACCACAGCATCTCTCCTATACATCCCTTTCTCTCAATCCCCACAGCCACCATCCAGCTCACCACTGGACTATTGCAATAGCTTTCTGGTGGGTCTCCCTGCCTTGTTTACCTACCCAGTGACCAAAATGATCTTCCTAAAGCATAGGCTGGACGAAGTCACCTCCTTACTCAATAACCCTAGTAGTTTCATATTACCTCTGAGATCAAATATAAAATTCTCTGTTTGGTTTTTAAAGCCCTTTATAACATTGCTCCTATCTCTTTCATCCTTCATTCATTTATTCGTTCATTCTTTAACAAGTGTTCATAAGGTGCCCCGTACATTCCCATCACTGTACTAGGCACTGTAAGGGATACAAATGACATAGAAGACATGATGCCACTTTCTAGTAGCTTTCAATAGAAACAATTAGAAGGCAACCTTCAAACAAGGGCCAGATGGCATCTTAAAGTGTCTGGAATGCTTTAGGGACAGAACTGGTGAATCCTCAGACACTTCCTATCATTTCAATAGGGTTTCATCATTGTGACTGGGCAAGTCACTTTTCTCCTCTGGGACCCTCAGTCTCTTCATCTATAAAATAAAGGGGCTGGGCTTGATAACCTCTAAGCCTCCTTGCAGCCCTAAATCTATGATTCTGTGTCATATTTCTTTTCTCTCTCATCAAGAGATAAGAACCTTGAACTTCCTGGCCATGATTCTTTTTTTTTTTTTTTTTTTTTTTTTGGTAATGTATCAAGCCTGAGAGACCTAAATGAACTGAGTCTGGCAACCAGAGAACTAAGAATCATATTTCTCTTAACTACCTCATGAGGCAGACAAAGTTGAGGCTCACACAGTTGAAATGAGTTGCCTATGGATACACAAATAAGTGTCGGAGGCGAGATGTAATCTCAGCTCAGGTCTTCCAGACTCTTGCTCCAACATAACTGGCACTCTGTTAAACTTCCCAAGTAAAACTTAAACTGCAATTAGTCATTTAATTAGTCAATAAACACTTATTAAGCACCTAGTATGTGTCAGGCACTATGCTAAGTACCAGGTCCACAAAAAACAAAACAAAACAAAACAAAAGTCAGTCCCTGCCCTCAAGGAGCTCATGTTCTAGCAGGGGAGACAGCATGCAAACAACCATATACCGGGTGAATTGGAGATAATAGACAAAAGGAAGACATTAGCAATAAAGGGCAATCACCTCCTCTAGGAGGTAGGTTTTTACCTGGGACTTGAAGGAAGCCAGGGAAGCCAAATAGCAGAGAAAAGGGAGAAAATCCAGCCACAGGAGATAGTCAGTAAAAATGTCCAGAGTTGTGAGAGGAAATATCTTGGGTTTTTCTCACATTTAGTTATTTTATTTTTAATTTATGGAATAAAACAAGCATTTCCATAAAAAAAAATAAAAAGGATGATTGCACGTGAAACTGCAAATCTATTATGTACAACTTGCTATTCCTTTTAAATATATAATAAAGTTATCATGTAAATGTCTTTTTTTCCCCTTCCTCCCTGCCCTAGAGATAGCTACCATTAGACACAAATAAGTATGTATGTACATATGTATGTATATATATATATATATATATAATATATGTAAAATTATTTTATACAAGCTATCAGTTCTTTCTCTGGATGCAGATAGCATCTTTCTTCATATGTTCTTTATAATTAATTTGGATATTTATAATATAATAGTGATGGAATATCCTGTGTGAGAAACAGCCAGGAGTCCAGTGTCACTGATCATAGATTACTGGGGGGACTAGGAAGTGGAAAGGTAAAGTGTAAGAAGACTGGAAAAGTCGGGGTGGGGGGAAGAGGTTATGAAGGACTTTGAATGCCAGGGGATTTTATATATGATTCAAGAGGTGATAGAGAGCCAGTGAATTTTATTGAGTTGGGGGAGGGGAGGAGGGAAATACTATGGACAGACCTGTACTTTGGAAAAGTCACGTTGGTATGACTAGCTTCCAAAAGTGCCATTCTTTTTTTTTTTTTTTTTTTGGTTAGGCAGTGAAGTTAAGTGACTTGCCCAGGGTCACACAGCTAGTAAGTGTTATGTGTCTGAGGCTGGATTTGAACTCAGGTCCTCCTGAGTCCAGGGCTGTTGCTTTATCCACTGAGCCACCTAGCTGCCCCAAAAGTGCCATTCTTACAAGGCGGCTCAGACCCAGGTCAGATTTGGTTGATGGTCTGGTAACATCTTGCCATATGCCCTGAAGCTGACAAGCTTTCTCTCCACCTGAAACATCATCCTGCTGAGCAAACCTTCAGAGATTTCAGAGCCTCGTGAAATTCTATTCAGGATAGTTTGTTCCTTCCCACAGGCTCTGATATAAATTCTTTTGTTTTCACAGACCCGCAAATAAATGTTCTTCTGTTAGTTTTTGTGAAGCATACACTTGTAAGAGGAACTGGTGACCTGCATAGAGAGTGGTGTCAGCTAGGAGTTTTCTAATTTTCTGGTTGGGAGCAATAAGAAAGAGAATTGTAAAATCCCCCGAAACTGTACCTAGTCCTTCATGTTAAGTGAGAGCTTTTGACACTAGAAAGGCTAGCAAGGGAGCAACAAACACTATGTGCCAGGCACTGGGCTAGGGAAGCCCTGGGGATACAGATACAAGCAAAAAGATAGTCTGCGCTCCAGACGCTTACATTCGAAGATGCGATGACAACACATAAAAGGAAGCTGGGGAGAAAATACCTGTGTTGGGGCATGATAGCAAAGTCTGGAAAGTCAGAAACACATTCAGGAGGGGAATGAAGCCTGTCCAACTTGGACCTGATCCACAGTGAAGACCTTGGAAGGAACCCAACAAATCCCATGCACTGGAATTATCTCTGATCATAGGTCTAGAGCAGATCTCCTTATTTTACAGTTGAAGAAACTGAGCCCTGAGAGGTGAAGTGACTCCAAGAATTTAACCTAAGAACCCCAGACATATTCTGTGCTTTCTCCAATTGTACCACATTGCCTCCCAGACTCCAGGGGGCTTCCAAAACTTGAAGAAAAGAAAGGGGAAAGAAATATGCAAACAGAAAAAGCAGGAAAAGGGATAAATGAAACCTTTTACACACTGTAGCTTTGGAGATCTTCTAAAAGTACTTGTAATTGTATCTCAGGGACATTTGTAGCACCATTTACAAGTGAATGCTAGTTCTAAGTCTGGTAGGTTTATGTAATCTCTTCAAATCCTTGCCAAATAATGAAATTTAGCAATGAAAAATGCCTAAATAAACACATGGCTTTACCTTAAAAGGTCCACCCCAAACCACCTGGATCCCTTTTCCCCAGACTCTCTATTCCTCCCTTCTCCAGATGCGTAGTTCCTTTTCCTTTTTTTCCTCTTGACCTCACAGGTACATCAGGGGCATAAACTGGCCAATGAAGAGAGCAAAGATTCTGAGTGTTTCCCTCTAAACACAGCAACCAGATATATAGGCACAGGCTTGAAACTTAGCTCCTTGAACTTCTTCAATGCCTGTCTAGACCAGACAGTGGTATTTAAAAGCGGCAAACTTAGTAATAAGCCAAGGTTTTGCCATAAGAGAACAAAGGGCTATAGGTCACACAAATGGTGCTAGCCCAGATTTAAGATCTGGGAATAACATTTCCCAGGATCTGTTTGGAGTAAATTGCAATGGTTCAGCAGTTCACCCTAGCCTCTTGCTTTAGTTTAACTTGAGTGACCAGTGATGAGCCTGGTCTTCAGAGTTTTAGTCACTTTGCAAAAATAGCCTCTGCTAAACTTGGGAATCCAAAGAAGGAACAAGTTCCAAAAAGGGGTCCTAGCTCCAAGGACCTAGAGAATCTATTGATGGTTATTATTTATAATATTATTATTATTATTATTATTATTAACATATATCCTTGTCCAGCCTACTCAGAATTTATTCTTTCTTTAGTACTGATTTTTGCTTCCAGGTATTTGTTATATTTTTGTTGACCCAGAAGTTTCAACAGGAGGTCCTTACACACTTCAAATAATGGAATCCTATCTCATAGTGTAGTCAGAAGAGTACCAGAGTCTGGTAATCTGGTTTGAATTCTGCTTACATTCCATTTTTTCAATGAATAAAAAATAGTTTTTCTCTCCCATCATTAAAAGAAAAAAAAAACAACCTTGCAACAAATATGCATAACTAAGCAAAACAGATCCTCTCATTGATTGGGTCAAAAAAAAAAAGTATGTCTCATTTTGTGCCCTGAGTCCCTCATTTCTGTCAGGGTATGCTTCTGTCAGAGTGTGCTTCATCACTGGTCCTTTGGAATCATAAATAATCATCTCATTGATCAGAGTTCTTAGGACTTTCAAAGATGCTTGTTTTCATGGTCTTGTTGCCAAATAAACGGGTTTATAAAGAGACTATTTCTGAAATTTTTGATTCCAAGGCTCCAGATTAGTTAAACTGTTGTTGGCACTGGTTTCTCTCAATTGATAACAGAAAAGTTTCTCTCTTTTTTTTTTTTTAGCACTATATGAAGAGTAAATGAACATAAATCTGTAAGCTAATTAATTTCACTGAATCTTTTTCCAAGTTCATTCCACCTTTCCACTTTCTTCTATATATTGCCCATTTCCAATTTTGTGATTATACTGGAACTGTGCGGACCTTATCGAGAGATGTGACCTTTGTTTTCTTGATTCGCTCAAGAATCTAGGGTATCAGTCAGTCAAATGCATCGACAATGGACCATACCAAGTTAACAAACATTTATTAAGCACCTACTGTGGGCTAGGTACTGTTCTAAAGGCTGGGGATACAAGAAAGGCAAAAAAACAGTCCCTGCTCTCCAGGAGTTCAGTCTAATGGGGGAGACCACATGCAAACAACCTCTTACAAACAAGATATACTAGATAAATTGGAAACAATTAACAGAAGGAAGGTGCTCACCTTAAAGAGAACGAGGAAAGGCTTCTTGCAGAAGGTGGAGTAAAGGGGGCATAATTGTGAGATGTTGTAAACGTAGAATTGATAGGACTTGACAACAGTTTGAATATGGGGGATCAGAGAGCACGAGGAGTCAAAGCTTATAGTTAGATTGTGACTTAGAGGATGGTTGGATCCCAGACAGTCATAGAGATGTTAGGAAGGAAGCAGGGTTTGGGGAAAATGATGATGAGTTCAGTTTTGGACAAGATGAGCTTAAGATATCTCTTGAGATTAAAATATCATGCAGTTCACAATGTCTAATAGGCAGTTAGAGATGGGAAAATGGAGATCTGGAGAGAGGTTAGGGCTGGATAAATGCATCTAGGAATCATCAGCATAGAGATGATAGTTAAATCCATGGAAGTAAATGAGATCATCAAGTGAAATAGCATCTAAAGAGAAAAGAGAAAGGTCAAGGACAGAGTTTTGGGGGGCAGTCAGGGTTAGCAGATGAAGACCCAGCAAAAGAAACAGAAAAAGAGTGGTAGGACAAGGGAGAAGAACCAGGAGAGAGCAGTGCCTCAGAACTTGAGAGAAAAGAGATGGGAGGGTAGTCAACATGTCTTTAGAACATCCCCATGTAGATGGTGAAGTTTTCAAATATTTTTTTCTTTTTGCATTACATAGAAGGAAGGATGGATGAACGTAGTTCCTTCAGGGCTATTGAGCAGGATGGTAACAAATCAGTGCTTGAATTCATCTCTTATTGTGTTCTAGAGGATTTGTTTTGAAAATATACTGTTTTCAAACCTAGATGAGGTTTCAAAGATATTTTGGCTTCATGAGAAGGAAGGGGAGGCTTTTCAAATGTTAGGAGTTTGATAAAATCCAAAATGCATGTAATCCAAGTACTTTTTCCTTTATTAAAAAAACAAACAAACAACAACCATGTGTATTAAGGGAATTTAATCCATGTGTTTAAACTTACAGTATCACAATATTGTTTTGAGGGGCTTTTATGTGTCCAAGAAACTTACTGAAGCTTTGAACAATATCCTTTAAACTTCAAAAAATAAAAATCTTTTTGGCCTAGAGGGTTAAATGAACTTGAACACCCAGTGATCTGAGTTTGATCTTAAATTCTTAAACTGGTGAATCTGGCATAAATTCTTTGTCTGGCAATGATGGTTTTCCTTACCCTAGGGGTCAACACTGTTTTATACATTTTTTCTTTTTCCAGTACCACTTAAAGATCTGCTTTATTCTTGAGAGTTGTACTTCCTTCTTGATTTTATTAAAATATTTCTCACTTCAAATTTCACTATATAAAACAATGAGGTATTCTTCCTAATCAGGAAGTGCTTGCTTTTCTGACCAGTTGCTGACAGTGGGATTAGTTAAGGAAGGAAACAAGCATTTATTAAGTACTTACTATGTGCCAGACACTATGTAAAGTGCTTTATAACTATTATCTCATTTGATCTTCACAACTCTAGAAAGTAGGTGCTATTTTTACAGTTTAGAAAACTGAGTCAAAGAGAGGCTAAGTGACCTACCCAAGGTCATATACCTAGCTAGTGTTCATGGTCACATATGAACTCATATCTTCTTCGGTTAGTCAACTAACATTTATTAAGTGTCCATTATATGCCAGGTACTATGCTAAGTGCTAGAAATACACATAAGAACAGACACAAGGAGCATACAATCCAATGGGGAGAGACATTACACAGAAGGGAGCTGAAAAGGGATTGGGGAACTAGGGAGTGCCTGACTTGGGGAAATGATGTCACTGGAGTGGAAACCAAGTAGTGGCCATGATGGAAAATGAAGAGTTATCTGAATAGTTCTGAAACCTCAATAAAGGAAGGCTTTGGGAGGAGTCTTCTTCATTCCAAACATAGTAACCTATCCACCAGGCCACCTAGCTGCCTCGGTTAACACAACAGTAGCAACATTGACATCCACTTAAACATAGTGCCAAATAGTGACTCCCTTTGGCCCCCTGAGTCACGTTTAAACTCTTTAACCTGACAATCCAGGTCCTAAACAACCAGATCCCAATCTACTTATCTCACACTACTCCCTTCAAATATTCTATGCTACAGCTAAACTTGGCCATTCTATTCCATGCCACCCACCATGAAACTCTGCCGACTGACATCTTTGAAGGTCTAGTCCAAATGCCAATTCCTCCAAGAAACCTTCTTTGACTCTCTTCTGTTGGAAATGAACCCTCTCTCATCTGATCTCCTAGCACTTCATGCCAGTGGCCTGGGTTTTTCTTAGTTTGGTATTCCCTCAGTTCTTAGTATGTTACATATTGTTATTGTTGAGTTGTTTCAGGTGTGTCTGACTCTTTGTGACCCCATTTGGGGTTTTCTTGGCAGAGATCCTAGAATGGTTTGCCATTTCCTTCTCCAGCTCATTTTACAGGTGAGGAACTGAGGCAAACAGGGTTACGTGACTTACCCAGCTAGTAAGTGTCTGAGGTCAGATTTGAACTCAGGAAGATGAGTCTTCCTGACTCCAGGCCCAGTCCTATATTCACTTTGACACCTAGTTACCCCAACATTACATTTGGTAGGAATTTAATAAATACTGTAAAAAGAAGGAAAGAAAAAAGAAAGGAAGGAAGGAAGGAAAGAAGCAAAGATAGAGAAGTAAAGAAAGACAATGAGAGAAAGGAGTGAAGAAAAAGAAAGGAGAGAGGAAAGAAGAAAGAAAAGGGAGGAAAGAGAAAAGAAAGAATAGAAATAATAAAGGAAGGGAAAATGAATAAAAGAAAGAAGAAAAAAGGAAGGAAAAGAAGGATTAACTTCTTCTATTTCTAGTTTTCACTTCAGTTTTTTGGGGAAATAATCTATTCTGTTGAAAGAAGAATTTGAGGGAAAATATTTTTACTCTCATTATTTCCCCCTGTCCTTACACACACACACACACACACACACACACACACACACACACACACACA